>NC_072420.2:33098426-33401457 GCF_028858775.2 Pan troglodytes
CAGTATGGCCTTTTCTCTATCACCAGTGGAGTCGTGGGCAAACACTTTCAAAGGAACTGGCTTAGAGCCAAACCCTTCTTGATGGGGGATCCTCCCACAGGCTGACACTGATCCACTCTGGAATATCCTCAGTCCTTACCAATCTAACCTGGCAGCTCTTGTTCCTCCACTACACGAAGGGAGCATCATCAGAACCCTTCCCTCACATGCCTGGTGAAAACAAAGTCTCCTAACAGCCATCAACTTCACTTCCCTGATCTTCCAGCAATCCTATCATAGAAGGTTATGAGAGCGTATAAAGAGGAAGAGAGGAGGAGAGAATCCAAGATACAGAGCAGATTCAAACACAAGTTCAACACAGCCTCAAACAAGGGATCCACACTTTCACCCATTGACTCAGCTTTGCCCCATCTTTCAACTACTCACCTACACCCATGCCCTGTCAACCCGGGTCTCCTTCTGACATGTGTTCAAATGATGTAGCACCTGAATGTCATGAGGCTCTCTGTGCAAGACCATGAAATATAGATACTACATCTTTTTAACAATTAAACGTGCTCTTTCTTCTGCCAGTAAGGTTCCTGTCCCTGTCCCATCCTACAATCCTTTTGAAAAGCCACTTCCTCTGATGGCCAGTGATGATGAGCATTTTTTCATGTGTCTTTTGGCTGCATAAATGTCTTCTTTTGAGAAGTGTCTGTTCATATCCTTTGCCCACTTTTGATGGGGTTGTTTGTTTTTTTTCTTGTAAATCTGTTTGAGTTAATTGTAGATTCTGGATATTAGCCCTTTGTCAGATGAGTAGATTGCAAAAATTTTCTCCCATTCTGTAGGTCACCTGTTCACTCTGATGGTAGTTTCTTTTGCTGTGCACAAGCTCTTTAGTTTAATTAGATCCATCAGAGAAATGCAAATCAAAACCACAATGAGATACCATCTCACACCAATTAGAATGGCGATCATTAAAAAGTCAGGAAACAAGAGGTGCTGGAGAGGATGTGGAGAAATGGGAACACTTTTACACTGTTGGTGGGACTGTAAACTAGTTCAACCATTGTGGAAGTCAGTGTGGCGATTCCTCAGGGATCTAGAACTAGAAATACCATTTGACCCAGTCATCCCATTACTGGGTATATACCCAAAGGATTATAAATCATGCTGCTATCAAGACACATGCACACGTATGTTTACTGTGGCACTATTCACAATAGCAAAGACTTGGAACCAACCCAAATGTCCAACAATGATAGACTGGATTAAGAAAATGTGGCACATATACACCATGGAATACTATGCAGCCATAAAAAACGACGAGTTCATGTCCTTTGTAGGGACATAGATGAAGCTGGAAACCATCATTCTCAGCAAACTATCGCAAGGACAAAAAACCAAACACCGCATGTTCTCACTCATAGGTGGGAACTGAACAATGAGAACACATGGACACAGGAAGGGGAACATCACACTCTGGGGACTGTTGTGGGTTGGGGGAGGGGGGAGGGACAGCATTAGGAGATATACCTAATGTTAAATGACGAGTTAATGGGTGCAGGACACCAACATGGCACATGTATACATATGTAACAAAGGGGCACGTTGTGCACATGTACCCTAAAACTTAAAGTATGATTAAAAAAAAAAAGAAAAGAAAAGCCACTTCCTCAGGGGAGCCTTCTTTGAGCTCCCAGATTAGATCCAAGGCCTGTTAAACACCCTCAGGCACCATGTACCTCTCCTTTGGAAAACTCGTGCTTGAAACTGTATGTATGTGATTTTACTGACCAATATCTGCCTGCCCCACTCGACTGTTTGTAAGCCCCACAATGGCAGAGGCTTTTTGAAATTTTTATTCATCACTTTATCTCTACCGTAGCAAATAATAACCTCTAGTAATACTTAATGAATTCGGAAATAAATAACTCTATGCTAACTAAGTATCATCTTCCTAGCTGTGACTAGCAAGTACAGGTATCAAAGTTTAAAAACAGGCCAGGTGTGGTGGCTCATACCTATACTCCCAGCCCTTTGAGAAGACAAGGTGGGAGGATTGCTTGAGACTGGGAGTTCGAGGGCAGCCTGGACAACATAGTGAGATTCCATCTCTACAAAAAGTAAAAAAAAAAAAAAAAACATAGCTGGGCATGGTGTTGTGCACCTACAATCTCAGCTACTTGGGAGGCTGAGGTGGGAGGACAGCTTAAGCCCAGAAGTTCAAGGCTGCAGTGAGCTATGATCGTGCCACTGCACTTCAGCCTGGGCAACAGACCAAGACCCTGTCTGTTTAAAAAAAAAAAAATGAGGACAAAAATTGGAAGTCGAAGATATTTTGGCCATTAATTTAATCGTTTATTTAACCTGGGAGAAAAACTGCCACTGTTTTATTTTGGAGCAATGCTTCCACATGGCAACACGTTCAATTGCGTTTTTCCCAAACCATGTTACTTTCCAAACGATTACAAGTAGTCGCGAAGGGTGGTCACACTTTACAAAAAGTGTAATTAAATTATAGAGTCGGCTACATCTCAGTCACTGGCCCATTCCTGGTCAACTGACAAGTAGCTGTGGTGGCTTCTAGTAGCTTGTTACAAGTTATCAAGTCAGTATGAGTGTTGGGGGATGGAAGCTATTGAAAACGGTGCTGACGGCCCAAGGAGTAGCAAACTGTCTCATGAACCGTCCTGAGCCGACTCAGTAAGGACTCAATAGAGAAGGACACTTCATTTACTTCCCTGACAACTGCAATAAAGAGGTTTTAGAGCTCGCTGAGGGATGCTGCCTGGGCAAGGGAAATAAATGTGTTGTAACATGAAACGGTCCCAATCAAGTCGGGGACCTCTCGCTGTCGCCGACAGTCCAGAGCAAGGAAGTACACAGCAGTCCTGAACCTCAGTTTTCTGCAAACCAGAGGCTTGCCACTGAGCCTGTGTGACCCGAAAGCTGCAGAAAGGAGAGGCTGTGCCCGGCACACGGAGGCCGCCTCGCCAGCCTATGCTCCCGACCCTGCGCCTGCCGCCCCGGACTCACCTGGCCCGGGGCCCTGCGGGTCCTTCAGCTGAGCCTTGAACCGCACGCCCGTGAGCTCTTCTTTGCGGGCGCGCTTGGCTGCACCCGCGGAGGAAGCCGCGCCGTCCTGGCCGCCCGAGGCCTTCCTCTTGGGGACCCCCATGGCCGAGAGGGCGGAAGCGCGACGGAAACGACACACCTGAGGGGACCCGGCAGGAGCACTGGCACAGACAGCAGACACGCGCTTCAGGCCCACATGGGGCAGGAAGGGGCGGCGCTGGCGGAAGAGGCGGGGCTCGGGGAAAGGCCGGCGGAAGGGGCAGACCCGCGCGAGGCTGGGACCGGCGGAAGGGGCGTGGCCTGCAGAAGGGGCGGGGCGGTAGGGATCCAGAGTCTTGGGGCTCCATGTGAATTTGCTGTACCCGTTGTCCCGGTCACGGCATGGGGCGAGGGGACACTCCACGACACCCCCCGTCCCCGGCTGCAGGGTTTGGGGTCCACCGGGGCGCACTTCTGATCCCGGTGGCTCTTCGGGTGCTCTGGGCCGGAAGAACTCCCAGACCTTTCACTCCTGGCCTGGCCGATCCACGAAGACTCGGGCCCCGGCGCGTCCAAGCAGCACAATGAGTAGTTCCTGACCCGAGGTCGCCCTGAAGGTGTCGCATGAAGAGCTTGCTTCACACACAACAGGATTCGATACTTTGCCAATTCAAGGCCCTGGTGGCTGGCCGGGAAGGTGGATTCGCCTTGGCTAGGTGCCAGGCAGGTCCGCCTGTGCGGGTGCCCCTGACTTCGACCCCTAGCTTATGTCACAGTCCGAACCAGATCGACTGGTCTGGTAGCATGTCACTCCAGACTGTCCTCCACCCCAGACTTCCGCAAACTGATGGGCTCTTTGCGCCGTACAGGGTGGGAGGAGAAGACCAAACGAAGTAACGTCTGTAAAACCCCTTCCTGGACAGCGTAAGGCCTCCACATCTAAGTTCCTGTCATTAAAATGGAGACAGCAAAGCCAACCCTATCCAGTCCTTGGGACTGTTATGAACAGAAAATGATGCAATGTATGAAAAACTGCTTTGAGGAGAAAAACAACACAGTGTGTTTTTGGAAGATGTGATTGATTTGTGAACCGCATTAAATGCTCTGAAATAAAATGAAAGTAAAAGTAAAAACAGGCTGGTACATATTTTAATACGACTTCATCGATACTTAGGTATGTGTCCAAATAAATCATGAACCAGCGCATTAGATAAGTAACTTGGTGATTACTGAAATTCTCCATCAGGTTGTCCTCTAGTCTAAGAAAATAGTGTTTCATATTCTGTAAGCAGATGTGTTTTGAACATCTGAGGATGTGGGCTTTTGTGGCCTGTTGGGGTCTCAGAGTTTCTAGTAGAAAAAGCACGTGTGTTGACGCTGAGCCTCTGTCCCGACAAGATGATTGTGCCTGTGGAGATGTCTATGTTGTAGGCAGGTCAGAGAGAGGGTGTCACCCCCAGCAGATATGAGCTAATGCAGCAGTGTTAAGAGAGGGGAATATGCTCAAAAAGTCATCTGTAAAAGGCAACACTCATTAGTGAATACAGAATCCACACGGGTCCTCTTCTCTGGTTAATTGCTAACCACCAACTTTGTTTTCTGCTATGGTGGTCCCAACCAAAAAGTTATCAGAAAGAGTTAGGGAACAGTCAAAAGCCCTGAGTTCAGTTTCTGCCTGTGTGACCTTGGGCAAATTACCATCCCTCTGCGCTGGTTTGCTTTACAAACAATTAAAGAGCATGAGGAACTTCCCAGGATTATCCAGCTAGTAACTGGTGGAGCCAGGACTCACCCAGTGTATCCTAGTCCCAAATTAAAAACAAAGAAACAGAAGTTGGCAGTGCCCATTTTACAGCCTTAGCCAGAGATGTATGGATGGCAAGTGTGGCTCAGAAGTGCATTTGGGTGTTTTAGACTAAGTTAATGCCATGAATCATTGATGCCGGGTTAACCCTTTGTTCAGATATGAGGCTCACCAACCTCTGGATAGTGACTTGTCTTTCCATATCAAAGCTTTGTATTATTTGCCTCCAGGAGCATTCTGGTTTGTTGCAGACTATGTGGTACTGCTCTTAGGACATTCTAAGCTGAGGAAAAAAGCCCGAGAGCTTTTGTACTTGTTCCCTCTCTTTGAAACTCTTTGCCCAGAGCTGAAGTGGCTCAGATGTGGACTTTTCCTGTACATACCTCACTCTCTGTCTCCCGACCTTTCTTGATAGGGCCTATTTTATAAAGACACTCACTAATTCCATCTGAGGGCTCCACCCTCATGAGCTGGTCACCTCATAAAAGGCCTCCCACCACCAAATATCACATTTGGCATGGGGTTTCAACATAATGAATTTGAGGGGGACACAAACATTCAAACCATAGCACTTTCCCAACATGAAGATGATTTTTCAGTTAAGTTCTAACAATTTTTTCAGAAACAGATAATTCTCACCTTGTGCCGTTAGTTCCACAAAATAAAAAATAAAGTATCCCAACATCTTTTACGAGGCTCATATAACCTTAAATACAGAACAAGCTAAGGATAACACAAAGTATGAAAATGATGAACTTATTTCAAGTATGGATATAAATGTGTGTAAATAGAATATTAGTTAACTGAATACAAAACAGCACTTGAAAAAAAACACAAGAAATACAAGCAAATAATATCTTGCTTATATAACTCACCACAATAATGGATTAAAGGAGAAAAATCCGTTATTATTTCAATAGATGGAAAAAGACATTTGAAAAGATACCTATTTATGATTTTAAAAATTCACATAAAACTAAGGATAGAAGGACTTTCCTTAACTTGGTAAAGATTATATACCAAAAACCTGCAGCAATTATCATGCACAATGGGAAAACTATATGAACTTGAATTATGACTGGGAACAATAGGAAAAACAGGGATGTCCACCATGCTACTATCTATTATGAGAGGTCATGGCTAGTGAAATAAGGCAAGACAAAGAAATAAGAAATGAAACTGTAATCTAACTGGAAAATTCAACAGAAATGCAAACTAAATAAGAATTTAGCAAGGTTGTCAGACATAAAATCAGTTACCAAAATTGGTAGCATTACCTCTACATTAGCAATAGCTAATTTAAATATGTAGGAGAAGCTGGGTGTGGTGGCTCATGCCTGTAATCCTAGCGCTTTGGGAGACTAAGGTGGGAGGATCACTTGAGCTCGGGAGCAACATAGTAGGACCTTGTCTCTACAAAAAAAAAAAAAAAAAAAAAAAAAAAATTTAAGTAGCTGGTGTGGTGGTGCATATCTGTAGTCCCAGCTAGTCAGGATGCCAAGGTGTGAGGATTGCTTGAGCCCAGAAGACTGAGCCTGCAGTGAGCCAGATTGCTCCACTGCACTCCAGCCAGGGCAACAGAGGGAGACCCTGTCTCAAAAAATAAAATAAATATAAAACAAAAATAAATAAATATGTGGTAGAAAACAAAGCACCATTTAGAAAGAAAAAAACCCTACAAATTCTCAGAATTAAACTAAAAAGACTGCACAGCATCTTTAAGGACAACATTGTAAAATAATATTTGGTTAAATAAAGATACATACTATGTTCACGGAAGAATGTCTTCACATTGTAAAACTGCTAATTTTTCCTAAATTAAGCTGTAAACTATTACCATTCCAATAAAAATTAAATTCAGAAAACCATAATATATTCTTATGGAAAAAGAACAATCCAGGAATAGCTAAGTCAGCTTGACAAGACTAAAGGGGATCTTACCTTATGCATGAAGACGTATCTCAAAGTTGCAATGGTCAAATTAGAATGGCAGTGGCAAAAGAACAGACAAATAGGCTGGGCGCAGTGGCTCACACCTGTAATCCCAGCACTTTGGGAGGCCAAGGCGGGCAGATCACAAGGTCAAGAGATTGAGACCATCCTGGACAACATGGTGAGACCCTCTCTCTACTAAAAAAAAAAAATTAGCTGGGCGTGGTGGTGCATGCCTGTAATCCCAGCTACTCGGGAGGCTGAGATAGGAGAATCACTTGAACCTGGGAGGCAGAGGTTGCAGTGAGCTGACATCGTGCCATTGCACTCCAGCCTGGGCGACGAGAGTGAAACTCCGTCTCAAAAAACAAACAAACAAAAAACAAAACAAAACAAACAAACAAAAAACAGACAAATAGCCTGGTGGAATGGAATACAGACTCCAAAACAGATCTATGTAATGGAGGTACAGGTTAACAAATCTGAAACTTCTTTTTACATATCCTGGAATTGAAAAATAAGTAAATGGATAAAGGATGGTGGGAGCCAGGTTTCACACTGTTGGAAAAGGAAGTTACATATAAGCAAAAGGGTAAGGCTAGAACGGACCCTGAGATACTGGATTAGAGTTGGAAACACCAGCATGATCTCATGTTTAGTTTAACACAGGTAGAGATGGATTGGTACAGAAATAAGTATAAATACATATTCTACCTGGGTTTGTACACAAGCATATATTTCCTAGCTCTGTTCACTGGTAGGGCCTAGAAGCAGTCACACCCCAGAAGCAATGAGCACACTCAGTGCCCAGATCTTGGTTTCTAATACCATTATCAAATAAAAGGAATCAGGGTGGGTGTGGTGGTTTATGCCTGCAATCCCAATATTTTGGGAGGCCAAGGTAGGTGGATCATCTGAGGTCAGAAGTTCGAGACCAGCTTGGCCAACATGGCAAAACCCCCATCTCTATCAAAAATACAAAAATTAGCTGGGTGTGGTGTCATGCACCCGTAATCCCCGCTACTCAGGACACTGAGGCAGGAGAATTGCTTGAACCAGGGAGGCGGAGGTTGCAGTGAGCCAAGTTTGTGCCACTGCACTCCAGCCTGGGTGACAGAGTGAGACTCCATCTCAAAAAAAAAAAAAAAAAGAAAAAAGAAAAAAAAAACACACCATAAAAATATAAAAATAAAAAGAACCAGGGCTCCTTAGAGAAATGGCTGATTGTAGGGCTGGGACAGGGAACACATAAGGTGAGTGTGGAGTATCTTGTAGTACCAGAAAGTAAGAAATGCTTCAAAAACAAAAGAATGGAGCTATGTCAAAGAGTCACAGGAACCAACTTGAAAGAACTCCCAATGGAACAGTTTTGGTGACAAAATGAATAATATAGCATTGGATTATAACCCAGGGTAAAAAGTAAATATATGTAAGTCTATACTGATATAAAAAATGATGATCACCAGGCATGGTGGCTCATGTCTGTAACCCTAGCACCTTGGGAGGCTGAGACAGGAAGATCACTGGAGCCCAGGAGTTTGGGTCCATCCTGGGCAACAGTTTAGCAAGACCTCATCTCTAAAAGAAATAATAATAATAAAATAAAAATAAATTGATTGCTAAGTAAATAAATGGGGGAGAAGAGATAAATCTTCCTTACAAAAGTAATCCAAATAATACATGTAGATACTTCCTGCTTCAAGAGGTGGAGCTTAATTCAAATACTCCTCCCCACTTCCCCAGTGTAGGTTTAGTGGCCTACTTTTAAAGACTGGAATATGACAAGGGAAAAATGATAACTCTATAATAGAGAAGCATGGCAAAGACTACCTTATCCAAGGGATCAAAGTTAATGTCATGTATAAATCATGTTACTGTGATGTACCCCTGAAGTGATGTGATGAAGATGCTTTGCCTCTGTATATCCTCCCCGAAACCCAAAATCCCAACCCAATTGTGTGGAAAACATCAGAGAAACCTAAATTGAGGGACAGTCTAAAAAGTACATGAGCAGTACCCTTTAAAACTGTCGAGGTCATGAAAAGCAATGAAGAACTGAAACACGACCACAGACCAGATGTGATGGGAGACACAATGATAAAATGCACTGTGGTACCCTGGACTGGACCCTGGAGCAGAAAAAGGCCACAAGGGGAAAAATTAGTACAGAGCAAATAAAATAAAGTCTGGTGTTTAGTTAATAGTAACGTCCCAATGCTGGTTGCTTAGTTAGCAAATGTACCCTACAACTCTGAGAAATGTAAAACATTAGATGAAACTGGCTGAGAGTATATGGAATTTTTTCAAATGTTCTGCAAATCTAGAATCATTTCAAAATAAAAAGTGTAGTCAAGGCCAGGCACGGTGGCTCACACCTATAATCCCAGCACTTTGGGAGGCTGAGGTGGATGGATCACTTGAGGTCAGGAGTTCGAGACCAGCTCAGCCAACATGGTGAAACCTCATCTCTACTAAAAGTACAAAAAGTATCTGGGCGTGGTGGTACATGCCTGTAACCCCAACTACTGGGGAGGCTGAGACAGGAGGATCACTTGAACCCAGGAGGTGGAGGTTGCAGTGAGCCAAGATTGTGCCACCGCACTCCAGCCTGGGCAACAAAGTGAGACCCTGTCTCAAAAAAAAGAAAGAAGGAAGGAAGGAAGGAAAGAAAGGAAGAAAAAAAGAAAGAGAAAAGTGTAGTTAAAACGAAGACCTATGCATAGATAGGAACTTTTTATTTTTAATTTTGAAACAGCTTTATTAAGGTATAACTGATAGGCAATCTAATGGCACATATTTACTGTATATGATTTGATGAATTACCTCCTGGCTCGTGGTAACCACCATTCTATTCTCTGCTTCTATGAGTTTGACTATTTTAGGTACCGCTTATAAGGAGAGTCCTGTCCTTCTGTAACTGGCTTCTTTCACTCAGCAGACACCCAGAATAATTGAAATAAGGTTATTGAAGGGATATTTGCACTCCCTGTTCATTGCAGCATTATTCACAATCGCCAGTTTACAGAAGCAACCTAAATGCCTATCGACAAATCAATGGGTTAAAAAAAATGCAGTATTTAGTATACAATGAAATATTATTCAGCCTTAAAAAAAGAAGGAAATCTTGATATTTTTGACAACATAGATGAACCTGGAGACCATTATAGAAATGTGATATGTGATCAAGACAACACCAAAATCAGTGGGAGAAGGATGGTGTTGTAGATTACAAAATATGGTCACAAATTCCTCCCACCCTGGAATTCATGCCCCTTTGCAATTTGACTTTGCAGTTCTCATTGGGAGGTTGGGACGTTTCTTCCCCTGCTGGGGAGCAATTTGGAACCACAGATCTCCAGGGGTAGCTGACTGCCAGTGTCATGATACTGTCATTATCTCTTCATTTAATATCTCCTCTCAGAGTACTCCTGGCTTGCTAGTTTAAATTGTGAAAATTTTCTGCATTAGCCTCATTTTATTTACATTATTTGGTCTTTACTGTTCATTACTATTTAAAGGTGTTAACATTTAAATGACATCTATACTGTAATTTTCCTTTGTCACTATTGAAGTCACTCTGGACTGCTAATTGCAAACATAATCGTATTTTCAGAGAGGTTTATTTTAAGCAGATTGCCCCTTAAGTTGCAGGAAGATGGAAAGAATGGCAGGCAGATCACCAAGAATAATCTGAAGATGAAGATGAATAAAGTGGGTAAGAGTGACTGGGATGGGCAGGGAATGGCAGACCCCTGAATGAGTTAGGGAGTGATCGAGCTTGAATATTTGTGCCACCCAGATCTCATATTGAATTGTAATCCCCAATGCTGGAGGTGGGGCCTGATGGTGGGTGTTTGGGTCATGGGGGTAGATCCCTCATGGCTTGGTGCAGTCTTTGAGATAGTGAGTGAGTGCTCGTGAAATCTGGTCATTTAAAAGTGTGTGGCACCTCCCACACCCCAGCTCTTGCTCCTGCTTCCACCAGGTGAGATGTCTTGTCCCTCTTTGCCTTTGGCCATGAGTAAAAGCTCCCTGCAGCCTCCCTAGAAGCAGATACTGGCACTATGCTTCCTGTACAGCCTGTAGAACCAGGAGCCAATTAAACTTCTTTTCTTATAAATAACCCACCCTCTGGTATTCTTTTAGAGCAATGCAAGAACAGCCTAACACAGGGAGAAAAGCCAAGGCAACCGATAGGTAAGAAAGGGCCCTCTAAGCAGAAGCTATAGCCAATGCAAAAGCACTGAGGTGGGACAGCAAAAAGGCCAGTGTGTCTGAAATGGAGGGAGGGCGATCATGGTAAAAGTGAGGCCAGTTGGAGTGGCTCATGCAGAGCCTGGTTGGACAAGGTAAAGTCTCTGTAGCATTTGAATTGTCTGGATTTGCCATTCCCAAACTGGGCACCAAAGTGCCCAAAGCACCACATTGCCTTGGAATGTTTTCAAAAGTTGAGGGAAATCCATCAATTCTTGACATCTGTTCATTACCAGGCAAACTACTGGCTCAAGGTAGTTCATAGATTCAACATTAGATTGTGCTAGTTTCCAGCTGGGTGCAGTGGCACACGCCTATAATCGCAGCACTTTGGGAGGCTGAGGCTAGCAGATCACCTGAGGTCAGGAATTCAAGACCAGCCTGGCCAACATTGCGAAACCCCATCTCTACCAAAAAAACACAAAAATTAGCCAGGCGTGGTGGCAGGCACCTGTAATCCCAGCTACTCAGGAGGCCGAGGCAGGGAGAATTGCTTGAACCTGGGAGGCAGAGGTTGCAGTGAGCTGAGATCGTGCCATTGCACTCCAGCCTGGCAACAGAGTGAGATGCCATCTCAAAAAAAAAAAAAAAAGATTGTGCTACTTTGGAAGAAGAGATGAAGAGATGAGTTCACAGCTTTGCAATGCTGGGTTTCCGGGGCTTACCATGATGAAAAGCATCAGCCAAGTGTGGTGGTGCCTGCCTGTAGTCCTAGCTACTTGGGAGGCTGAGGCAGGAGGATCGCTTGAGCCCAGGAGTTCGAGGTTGTAGTGAGCTGATCGAGACACTGCACTCTGGTCTGGGGAACAGAGGAAGAACCTCTCTCTGAAGAAAAAAAAAAAAAAAAAAAAAAGAGCAAGCCCCAAGCTAAAATCAACACGGGTCAAGAAATGAGAGTGTGGTATCCAATCTGATTTCAAGGTTGAAGAAATAGTGACATGTCCAATGGGCACACACACCCCATTCGAAATTATTTGTGCTTATTTAAGAATAAAGGAGGACTGGCCATGGTGGCTCATGCCTCTAATCCCAGCACTTTGGGAGGCCAAGGCGGGCGGATAATCTGAGGTCAGGACAGTCAGCCTGGCCAACATGGTGAAAGCCCATCTCTACTAAAAATACAAAAGTTAGCTGGAAGTGGTGGCAAGCGCCTGTAGTCCCAGCTACTCAGGATGCTGAGGCAGGAGAATCGCTTGAACCCAGGAGGCGGAGGTTGCAGGGATCACACGATTGCACTCTAGCCTGGGAGACAGAGGGAGACTCTGTTTAAAAAAGAAAAAAGAAAGAATAAAGAAAAACATTTTTATTTCCATCATATGTATTTAGTATATATGTAAACTGCTTCTTTATTATTAGAACACAAATACTTATGTTGTTTGGATATAGCTATTTAATAAACTTAATAGTTTAGGTTTAGGTTTTGTCCTGGGGCACTTGAAAAATTATTGAGACACTAAAGGTGCCATGAACTGAGAAAGATTGAGAACCTCTGGTCTATACCTTTGATCAGAGCTCACTTTTATTAATTCTAAATTCCCTTTGCGGACTTTGATTCTTTTTTTTTTTTGGCAGCCTTAAGCTTTCCCTTGAGAATGAACATTTAAAACTTGTACATTTTTCGTACACCCATGTTCATAGCGGCATTACTCACAATAGCCAAAAGGTGGAAGCCATCCGTGTCCATCAATGGATGAATGGATACACAAAATGTGGTATATACGTACCACGGAGTATTTTTCGGTCTTAAAAAGGGATAAAATTCTCACAACCTTGAAAACATTATGCTAAGTGAAATAAGCTAGGCACAAAAGGACAAATACTGTATAATTCCACTTATATGAGGTACCTACAGTAGTCAAATTCATAGAGACAGAAAGTGAAGGCCGGGCACGGTGGCTCATGCCTGTAATCCCAGCACTTTGGGAGGCCAAGGCGGGCAGATCACCTGAGGTCCAGAGTTCGAGACCAGCCTGACCAACGTGGAAAAACCCCGTCTCTACTAAAAATACAAAATAAGCCAGGCGTGGTGGCTCATGCGTGTAATCCCAGCTGCTCGGGAGGCTGAAGCAGGAGATCGCTTGAACCTGGGAGGCGGAGGTTGCGGTGAGCTGAGATCACGCCATTGCACTCCAGCCTGGGCAACAAGAGCAAAACTCCGTCTTAAAAAAAAAAAAAGAAAAAACAAAAAAGAAAGTGAAATGGTGGTTGTCAGGGGCTAGGAGAAAGGGGAATGTAGAGTTAGCGTTTAAATGGGTGCAGTGATTCAATATTGGAAGATGAAGAGATCTGGAGATGGAAGTTGATGATGACTGCACAACAATGTGAACGTACTTAATGTTACTGAACTTTACAGTTAAGATGGCTAATATGGTAAAGTTCATGTTACATATATTTCACCATAATAAAAATATATTTTTGAAATTCATGGACCACGATCATCACTCCTAAAACATAAATTAAGATTCCCACCTACAGAGGGCGCCATTGACAGCTCCTAGTGGCATTCGGGGGTTGGGTGTGCAGGACCCACAACTGCCTGAAGCTCCAGCCTTCTCCTTCCCCATCCAGCTGCCTGTGCAACCGTCCTCAGCCTCCCCCACCTCTCCCTCACCCTTCTGAGACTTTTGCTGAGGTTTTTGTTTTGCTTGTTTTTTTAAAACTGCTGCCAATCAAGGGGAAACAGACTGGGCATATCCGTGACTACCCCTCTCTTTTCTTCCTTCTAGGAGAGACAAAGTCACTGGAAAAGCTAATGTGGTACCTACATACAACAGGATATCATTCAACCTCAGGAAGGAAGGATATTCTGACACATGCTACAACAACCGGGATGCACCCTGAGGTCATTATGCTAAGTGAAATAAGCCAATTAATCCTGTATGATTCCGCTGATAGGAGGTACCCAGAGAAGTCAAATCCATAAAGACAGAAGTAGAATGGTGGCTGCCAGGGCTGGGGCGAGGTGGGGATGGGGAGTTGGTGTTTAATGGGTACAGAGTTTCAGTTTAGCAAAATAAAAAGAGTTCTGTGGATACGGGGTGGTGATGGCTGCACAAGAATGTGAATGTACTTAATATCACTGAACTGTACACTTAGAAATGGTTAAAATGGGCCAGGCACAGTGGCTCACACCTGTAATCCCAGCACTTTGGGAGGCTGAGGCGGGCAGATCTCTTGAGGTCGGTAGTTCGAGACGAGCCTGGCCAACATGGTAAAACCCTGTCTCTACTAAGAATACAAAAATTAGCTAGGCATGGTGGCAGCACCTGTAGTCCCAGCTACCCAGGAGGATGAGGCAGGAGAATCACTTGAACCCAGGAGGTGGAGGGTGCAGTGAGCCCAGATCATGCCACTGCACTCCAGCCTGGGCTACAAAGTGAAACTCTGTCTCAAAAAAAAAAAAAGGTTAAAATGATAAATTTTATGTTATGTATATTTTACCACAATAAAAATATTTATATATAAATTTGTGTATGTATATATACATATATACATATGTATATGTATATATACATATATACATATGTATATGTATATATACATATATACATATGTATATGTATATATACATATATACATATGTATATGTATATATACATATATACATATGTATATGTATATATACATATATACATATGTATATGTATATATACATATATACATATGTATATGTATATATACATATATAAAAATATCTATATTTTACCACTATAAAATATTTTTAAAAGAAAAATGATTTTTTCTTTTTGGATGTGTGTGTGTGTGTGTGTGTGTGTGTGATATCAGGTCCTTGAGGACTTGAAAAGCTCAAATCAGATTTGGCTGGCATTTCAGAAGAAAGCCAGGCCTCCAAAACTCAGGTGTGTCACAGAGGGCTCAGGGACAGGGATGCTGCTGAGCAGAGGAAACGGATGAGGGAGTGAGCCTGGCCTAAGGAGGCCAACAGAGTGGGCCAGAGGTGGGGAGGGAAGAGGGTATTCAAAAACCAGGGTTGAGGAGAGTGTCCCAGCCAGTTCACAGGAAGAAGAAAAAAAATTCTGGTGGAAAAGCCATTCCAGTATCCCACTAGAGCAGCGGTCCCCACCCTTTTTGGCACCAGTGACCAGTTTCTTTCATTCTCTCTTTTTTTTTTTTTTTGGAGATGGAGTTTTGTTCTGTCATCCAGGCTGGAGTGCAGTGGCGTGATCTTGGCTCACTGCAACCTCTGCTTCCTGGGTCCAAGCGATTCTACTTCCTCAGCCCAAGTAGCTAGGACTACAGGTGCCTGCCACCACACCCAGCTAATTTTGTATTTTCAGTTTTCACAATGTTGCCTAGGCTGGTCTTGAACTCCCAGTCTCAGGTGATCCATCTGCCTCGGCCTCCCAAAGTGCTGGAATTACAGGCATGAGCCACCGTGCCGAACATGGGGACTAGTTTTGTGTAAGACAATTTTTCCAAAGATGGGGGTTGGGGGGATGGTTTGGGGATGATTCGAGTGCATTACATTTATTGTGCACTTTATTTCTGTTATTATTACATTGTAACATATAATGAAATAATTACACAACTAACTATAATGTAGAATTAGTGGGAACCCTGAGCCTGTTTTCCTGCAACTAGATGGTCCCATCTGGGGGTGATGGGAGACAGTGACAGGTCCTCAGGCATTAGATTCTTGTAAGGAGCATGCAACCTAGATCCCTCACATGTGCGGTTCACAATAGGGTTCACATTCCCATGTCACTCCTTCACTCCTGTCAAGGAGGCAGAGGCCAGGCAGTAATGTGAGCCATGGGGAGTGGCTGTAAATACAGATGAAGCTTCTCTCACTTCTCTCACCAGTAGGGTAGCCCACGGCTGGAGACCCCTGCACTAGAAGATCAGGGCTGCTGTCACTCAGAGGAACAAGTTGGAAACTGTTTCCACCTAAGAGTTCAAATTAAAACCAAACACGGTGGCTCACACCTGTAATCCCAGCACTTTGGGAGGCCAAGGCAGGTGGATCACTTGAGCTCAGGAGTTTGAGATCAGCCTGGGCAACATAGCGAGATCTCATCTCTACTAAACATTTTTTAAAAATATTAGCCAGGTGTGGTGGTGTACGCCTGTGGTCCCAGCCACTCAGGAGGCTGAGGCAGGAGGATCGCTTGAGCCCAGAAGGCTGAGACAGCAGTGAGCTGTGATTGTGCCACTGTATTCGAGCCTGGGTGACAGAGTGAGTGAGACTGTCTCAAAAACAAAAAAACAAAAAAACGAAATTTAAAAAATAAATTAAAACCAAACACTATCTTATACCCAATAAAAAATAATATGCAAAGTCCATAAAATGATTATATTTATTGTCATGGCTACCCATGTGCCCATGTGTGAAGTGAAGCTTCTACTCGGACTGGCTCCTTTTTTTTTTTTTTTTTTTTTTTGAGATGAAGCCTCCCTCTGTCACCCAGACTGGAGTGCAATGGCATGGTCTTGGCTCACTGCAACTTCCGCCTCGTAGGTTCAAGCAATTCTCCTGCCTCAGCCTCCCGAGTAGCTGGTACTACAGGCACGCACCACCATGCCCAGCTGCTTTTTGTGTTTTTATTAGAGACAGAGTTTCACCATGTTAGCCAGGCTGGTCTCAAACTCCTGACCTCAGGTGATCCACCTGCCTCAACCTCCCAAAGTGCTGGGATTACAGGCATGAGCCACCACACCTGGTCCCAACTGGCTCTTCAGGCTCTAAACTCCACCACAATCCACAACACAAGTACCAGTCATGGCAGAGATGGGATTTGCATCTTTGAGCTCTGACCACAGAGCCCACACCAATAACGACTGCCCTAAAGCGTGACCAGGCAAGCTTGGTTTAGCAGAACCAGAGCTGCTGCTTTCCAACATTCTAGGGAGTTTCCTTCCTTTAGCACACTTTCCTTAATGATGGCAGAGCACTAGGTTGGAAGAGTGCCTGGTGCCCGGATGGAAGGGAAGAGCAGTAAGGAGGGTGGAGAGAGGGAGTAGGGGTTTCTGCCCTTTGTTCCCAGCTACAGCCCAGGCGGGCCCGGCTCCCTGTAGCATTTGCTGAAGGCAGCAGATCACTGGCACCTCAGGGCTTCTGTTGAAAGCAGCACCTTCCTGCCTCCCTCGATGGGGAAAAAGGCACCTGCTTTCTCCAGGATGAAATCCATGGTGTCCCCCAGAAACTGAGTGTGCCACTTAGAACACTTGGGAATTCCCACACTGAAAAATTCCCTTTTTTTTTTTGGAGACTGAGTCTTGCCCTGTCACCCAGGCTGGAGTACAATGCCACGATCTCAGCTCACTGCAATCTCCACCTCCCAGGTTCAAGCGATTCTCCTTCCTCAGCCTCCCAAGTAGCTGGGACTACAGGTGCATGCAACTATGCCTGGCTAATTTTAATTTTTGTATTTTTTTGTACAGATGGGGTTTCCCAATGTCGGCCAGTCTGGTCTTGAACTCCTGACCTCAAGTGATCCTCCCGCCTTGGCCTAAAAGTGCTGGGATTACAGGCCTGAGCCACTGTACTCGGCCTTGAAAATTTCCCATGGATCTGAATTCAGTCCTTCACAATGCTTCAAAAACTTCCAAGAGTTTGCACGTGCTGCATTCTTCTTTTACAAAGACAATGATTCACATATAAACTGATAGCATATGCAAAAGGTGAGAATACATAATTAAGAAAACAGGAATGAAAAGAATCAGTATAGATTTAGCCTGATTTTTTTGAAATCCTACATCTATTTTAAATAGGTTATGGGTTTTTAGAGTCAAAATGGATTTTAGCATTCATTTTTTTCATTTTGCAAATGTGAAAAAGTGAGAGACAGGCGAGTCAAGTGCCTCTGTGGGTTCCTCTGTCTCAGTGGCAGAGCTGGGACTTGACCTGAGGTCTCCTGAGTGGCTATTTGAATATAGGTTGACACTATTGGATGAGATGCCTTTGACCTTGGATGGGCTGTCAGTACAGACGTCAGTTGACTGCTGTGCACATATTCTTAAAGACCTCCTTCTGGCCGGGCACAGTAGCTCATGCCTGTAATCCCAGACTTTGGGAGGCCGAGGTGGGCAAATCAGGAGGTCAGGGGTTAGAGACCAGCCTGACCAACATGGTGAAACCGTATCTCTACTAAAAATATAAAAATTAGCTGGGCGTGGTGGCACATGCCTGTAACCCCAGCCACTCAGGAGGCTGAGGCAAGAGAATCACTTGAACCCAGAAGGTGGAGGTTGCAGTGAGCCGAGATCGCACCACTGCGCTCCAGCCTGGGTGACAGAGCGAGACTCCATCTCAAAAAACAAAACAAAACAAAAACCTCCTTCTGCAGGCTTTGGGGCCACACCTTCCCACACAACTTTTCTAGTGCACTGTGGCTTTTGCAGTCCTCACCAAGCAGGCTCCTTGCTATTGATGCGGCTCTGTGGTGCCAGCTCTAGAAACAAACCACCATTTGTTGCTTTCTAAAAAAAAGCCTTTTAAGCTCCAGACGACATTCAGCCTCTCTCTCCTGAGCTGAAAGGTTGGTTTCTTTGAGGTTTCCAAATGGCAGCTTATGTCTTCTCAGGAGGGCTACAGCCCATTTGTTGGAAGCCAAAAACCTTACCTCAATGGCCCAGGTGAGAGGACATGGCTCAGGGTTGCAGTCTGAGTGTGAAGCACATAAACATTTCCCATAATAGGCTTGGTGGCTGGGCCTGGTGGCTCAAGCCTGTAATCACAGCACTATGGGAGGCCGAGGCGGGTGGATCACCTGAGGTCAGGAGTTCAAGACCGGCCCAGCCAACAAGGTGAAACCCTGTCACTACTAAAAATACAAAAGAAAAAGAAGAAGAAGAAAAAAAAATTCGCTGGGCGTGGTGGTGCACACCTGTCATCCCAGCTACTTGGGAGGCTAAGTCAGGAGAATCACTTGAATCCAGGAGGCGGAGATTGCAGTGAGCCCAGATCGTGCCACTGCACTCCAGCTTGGGCAACAGAGCAAGACTCCACCTAAAGAAAAAATAAACAGGCTTGGATATGGCAGAGGGTGAGAGACAAGTAGCTAGGATCTCAAGGAAGAAGGAAAATAGAGATGTAACATGGAACTGAAAAGAAGGTGCAGGAATTGCTTTAAAAGAAAACAAAGAGACAGAAAGTAAGACGTGTAATTTACAATGTCCTGTAAAGGTTGCCTCTTGCACACATGGACTGAATGCTGTGACTACAGAGGCACTTTTCAAACTAGTACAAGAAGGAACAAGATTGCCCAATGGTGCCATCACTTAGAAAAGAACCCTTTATTTTACCTCCACCTAATTGCTGTGCCTTTGCAGTATAAGAGGGCTTTAAGTCTTGGTTCGGACGGTCAGTATGACTCTGTGCCCTCAGTCTCCCCATCTGAGAAATGAAGATTCCTGTTGTACCTGGGCCAGCTTCATATGACCTGAGCAATCACTCAGGGCCCTGTGTTCAAAGCATTAAACTATGCTTGGTTTAATGCTCTGCTATTATCATCCTGGAATTCTTAATAATCCTTGAACAAGGGGCCCCACATTTTCGTTTTGCACTGGGCAAGTAAATGACATAGTTAGCCTAGTTAGTACCTATCTCAAAGGGTTGTTGTGAGTATTAATACTTTGGAAACACTTTATTATTTGGCACACCAGTCATCATTCACTTCAATTCCAGCTCCCATAACTGTGTTGAAATACCAAGTGGCTATGACTGTTTTTATTATTCAAATTCCATCATAGTAGAAAGCATTTAAGGAAAACTGCCTCAGTGGAAAAGATTATTTCTCTCCAGACCCCAGATTGATTTTACACTGTTCATCCCTCTTTGAAACATATATTCCTTTTCCTACTTTTCCGTCCTATGAGTTGTTATAGTGCCTCAGAGTTAAGGTATTTGACCTACAAAGCTCTTAGAAAAGTGTGGGGTCCAGAGAGAAAGATAACTGAGCAATTCAGTGTTCTCGCAAGATTCCAAAATTCTTAAAGAGATCAGATTAGGACCAAAATCTTCTGATTTAACAGTGAGGGGCTAAGGGACAAAACAGAGGGAAGCCAGGGAGACATGCTTCAGACTCCTCTCATAGCCCACGACCACCCGGTCGCATTGTGCTGTCCATCTGCCTTCTAAACATCCTTCCATTGTGGCCGCTTCTCCTCTTCTCTCTGGGTGTACAGCGAGCACATCAGCCCAAGCACAGCCATTAACCCCTGACTGCACTCTCTCCCTCACCACGGCCATCTCCCCAGACCCACTTTTCTTTTTTGAGATGGAGTCTCACTCTGTCTTGCCCAGGCTGGAGTGCAGTGGTGCAACCTCGGCTCACTGCAGCCTCTGCCTCCCGGGTTCAAGCAATACTCCTGCCTCAGCCTCCCGAGTAGGTGGGACTACAAGCGTGTGCCGCCATACCTGGCTAATTTTGTATTTTTAGTAGAGATGGGGTTTCACCGTGTGGGTCAGGCTGGTCTTGAACTCCTGACCTCAGGTGATCCACCCACATCGGCCTCCCAAAGTTCTGGGATTACAGGCGTGAGCCACTGCAGCCGGCCACATGCCATATTTTGTTTATCCATTCATCCACTGAGGTTTTCCATCTGTCAGCTCTTCTAAATAATGCTGCAAGGAATATTGGTGCATAAGTATCTGTTTGAGTCTGTCTCTGCTTTCAGTTATTTGGCATACATACTTCCAGGGCCTGCTTTTGACTCCTCCAGTCCATTTGCACTCAGCAGCTGAGAAGGACTTTTTACCAACACACATCCAATCACATCCCTTTTGTACTTACAGTTCTTTGCTGGCTTAAGATAAAAGACGGAAATGCTCACCAAAGTCTCCAGGGCCCTGAGCTCTGGCCTGCCGACCTCCAGGTCCCCTGGCTCTTCCCTTTGCTCTGCTCCAGCTGTCTAGACTTTTCTCCATCCTTCAAGACAGCCATGCTCCTTTTGGATTTCAACATGCTGGTCCCTTTTTCTAAAATGTTCATCCTCTCGCAACACCCAGGTTTTGCTAGTTCTTGCTTGGCCAATTCATCCTCTATCTTTCTCATCCATCTTGCCTTAAAATGCTCCTGAATATCTCCCTTCCTCCCTCGGGCTCAGCTCCTTCATTCCTCGCTTCTGCTCCCACGGTTCCTGTCTTTCGTGACTGTCCGTTCACGGGGCATTATTTTCCAATGTCTGTCTTCCCTGCTGTAATAGTAACTGTATGCATTCATGCACTGGAGTTGCTTCCATCTTTTGGCCATCATAAATAATGCTGCAATGAATATTGGTGTGCGAGTATGTTTGAGTCTCTGCTTTACCAGGTAAGAAAGCCTGGGGATGCTGTCACAGTGAGTAACAGTGCCCACTTAGACATTTGGAAGCCAGTGCAGACCCACAGGGCAGTGCTGCCCACTCCCAGGACTCGGGAGCATGGCTGCCTCCCTGTGCCAACACTGTCAGTCACTAGCGCAGAACCTGGCACACGTTGGTACCAATTCATATCTAAACTGGATGAATGAACAGACAGAATGGAAAGTACAGGAGGGACCCGAGTTTTGGACAAACATTACTTACCCTGTGGCTCCTAAGTGCTGGGCATCCTTACCCACACTCCCAGCTTCAGTTTCCCTAACCTAGAGAGCGCACACTAATATTTATGTTCAAATGTTATTGGGGAGGTTGAGTTTTTATTTAATATTTGAATGTAGATTTTAAAAATCATTATGCCAGACAGGCTGGGCCTCACTCGATAAACACTGATGTTTAGCATTTAACACACCTTTCCCCAGACTGGAAGAAGAGGCCGAGATCCCAATTCGGTGACCCAGCCCCTGCTGGAGTACTAGGTGGTATCTAATGCCATCCACCCTTCCGGGATCTTTACGGCCCACCTCTGAGTGGGTCCCACGGGGACCCTCAGCCGCATTTTCTTTCTGCAGGCCTCCCTGCACACTCCGGGGCGTTCGCAGCTCTGGAGCCCGCGGGGCAGTGCGTCCGGCCCCGCCCTGGGCCTCATTATCTACGTTTCCGCGTCACGCCCGCCGCGAACTTGGCAGGACCTCCCGCCGGGTTCGGGAACACTGTGTGCCTAGCGCCCGCCCTCCTCCCTTCCGCCGGCCCCGCGCGGTCCATAGGGTTTGGGTCGCTGGGCGCCAGGTACCCGCACCCGGCAAGCAGCCACGGAGCCCCTCGCGCACTTGTCCTCGATACCCTTGAGTTGGGGCTACGCAGGCCACTCCTAGGCCACTGGCTGGGCGTCCGAACGTGGGTCACCCCGCACACAGTCTAGAGGTTCAGAAAGATGCTGTGGCCCACTTTAAAACAAAGCCCAATTATTAGCGCTCGGCGGCTGTTTGCGCCGGTGCAGTGTCAGATCCCCCAGCGCTGCGGACAACCAGCACCCAAAGGAAGCCGAGCTGGAGCTAAAGATCCCGGCTCCGGAGCCATCTGACCGGTTTTGAGACCTCCAGCTCGTCGCCGTCCTGGCTGCGAGAGCTTGGGCACGGCGCCGGGGCTCAGTCTCCGCTTCTGTGAAATGGCGATAACTGTATGTGCCGGGTGACTGCACGTGGCGCGCGGCGGGTGGCGGGGATGGCAGCGGTGCGATCCCACGCCTCCAGGACCCCACCTTCCTGCGGCCCCCGATCGGCCCCGCCCCGGGGGCGCCCCAGCTGCACGCGCGGCGCTGGCTCCAAAGTGCGTCACGGGCACCGGCCGCGCTCCTTCTGCCGCCAGGGCGAGGCTGGCACCCGGCCAGCGCGGGCAGGGCCACGGGTGCCCGGCTGTTTCCCGGGTGTGGAAGGCGCTCAAGGTGCGCGGCCCGGGGCGCGCTACTGGGGGCGCCCTCCGCGGTGGGCAGCGCGCCAGGGATCGGCCTGGGCAGCCGCGGGGCGCGCGAAGGCTGCGCTTTCCCTACGGCCCCCCTCGCTTCCTCCGGCACGGCGGCAACGGAGATTTCCTCTCGGGGAAACTACGCGGATCCTTTTCGGGGATCCTCGCCCCGCCCCAGTTCTCCGCCCCCTCCCCTTTGCTGGGGCGCCTGGGCTGGCCCGCGCAGGGGAGGAGGCTCTGGCAGCCTGGGCAGGGAGGCGGCGGGGGGCCGCGGAGCCGCTGGCCATCGATTCTCCCCGCCATGTGACGCCGTCCTTAGCCCTGCGACCCCCAGCGCGTCCCGGGCCTGCGCCTCCGCCCCGCCGCGCAGCGCACCATGCTTCTGCCGGGACCCGCACGCCAACCGCCGACGCCCCAGCCCGTGCAGCATCCCGGCCTCCGCCGGCAGGTAGAGCCGCCGGGGCAGCTCCTGCGCCTCTTCTACTGCACTGTCCTGGTCTGCTCCAAAGAGATCTCAGCGCTCACCGACTTCTCTGGTAAGAGCGCCCTCCCTGGCTGTGTGCCCCCGGCACCGCGGAGCGCCCAGGTGAGCCCTCGACTGGGGGCAGCCGCCCCAGTGGACACGGCGGGGTAGGATTAAAGTTGAGGCAGGCTCACAGACACTTGTCTTGTCTGGTGTGAGCCCTTGGCATATAGGTGGCTGCAAGTGAAGTGGCGACGGGGGACTGCCACTCCCAAGAAGGAAGGGTGTGTAATGTATTCAGAGTTTCTCACCCTGCTGTTGACCTCGTCAGTTTCCTAGCATTAGGGACCTGGTCCTGAGCCACGCTCGTTCTATGGAGGCTCCTTAAACTGAGCCCTGTGCCGCGCCCAGCCCTGTAAAATACACGTGTTGTGGTCGGAGGCGTTGCACCGCGTTTGTCACCCGCGTAGCCCGTTTGCCCATGTAAGGAGACTAGCCCAGGGGACACTGGACCTCGAGTCCACATGGCAGGTAGAAAGGGAAGCCCGCGGGGACTGGAGGTCTGGTGGAAAGGCAGTGAGGGATGAGGAGATACTTAGATAAGAGAGAGGAGCCTCTCTGCCAAAGTGTACCAGGGTCCTCCCTCTCCAATTCCAGTTTCCTTCACAGAAAATAATGACTTCCTACTCTCGAATAAACTAGGAGGCTTTTCTTTTTGGGAATCGTGATCCAGGCTCTCGCAGCGGATCCCAGATAGTTCTGAGCTTACAGGTGTGACGCCCCAAAGTGAAAGGGATTTCTAGGTTGACGATAGCCATGGGAGCACATGCTTAAGTTAGCGCTGCAGTTGCTTAAGGTAACACATGTCCTTGCCGCTGAAGCACACCTGGATCTCCCTCTGGCAAGGCTGGAGGCCTTCAGCCTTCCCCAGCCCAGCTTAGGGAGCAGCTCTGAGCCCCATACTCCTCCTTCTCCAGGGATCTTCTGCCAAGTTCAGGCTTTGCACAGTCAGTCCCTATCGGGTCCTGCAGTGCAGAGTCTTTTGCAACATAATGGTGGTAAAGGGAGTCCTCCTCAGTCCTGTTTGTGCAGTAGGCTAGTACATAGCAAAGAACAAGGGCAAACCAGAAGTTGAGTTGGGGTTCTAGTTTACTTACAGAGAATGTCATTGTTAGTGGAGAGCCCTTAGGTCAGAGGTTCTTTGCTTTGAATATGTAATATCAAGGCAGTATTCCTACCTAGCAAAGGAAGCCAAGATAAGCCCATTTGGCAAGCCACCCATGGCCCTTAAAATCAAGCATCCCAGGATCAGAACTCTGTGGTAAGAGTTCTGGGGAAATGCATCAGACTTTTCAAGTGCTATTAACTTTTTTTTTTTTGTACTACTAGAACTTTCTTGGCTGCTAGAAAAGCTCTGTATTAGCTGATTTGAGCTATGGAAAGCAGTTCTGAGTTCAGCCACCATCTAGCTCTGAATTCTAAGGAAATAATTGAAAACTGACAAGCCTTTTTGTGTTTGTGACATCATTGCAACTGAACAAATATTGCTTTAGGCAAATTGCAGTGTAACCATTAGATTGTTTTCACAGATTATAGACACTTAGAGTTCTGTTGCTTTAGGGAAGCAGTTGCAATACTTGTAACAGTCTATAGATTACCACCCAAGTTTGGAATTGTCTGTATCTAGCAACTGTTACATACAGTGGAGTTGAGCTATCAACTCCTTAGTAAAATGAATGATTTGATACATGTTATTCTAAATAGTATAAATGATAAAAGGCATTTTCTTCTGCTTTCCATACGAACCTAAATTCCAGGGTTTCAAACTCCCTGAGCCAGCAGTAGGTGGTGATATTGCCACCCACATCGAGCCCCCATTTTTCCTCTCATCAGTGATGCTCTCCAGAGATCTGAAGATTAGGCAGAACATGTCAGAAGCCTTTTGGGGAGAAGAAAAGAATTATAATGTTCTCCCAAACCACTGATGCACTTAAGTTTAAAACTTAATTCTATATCATGTGAGGTCAGGGAAATATTAGAAAAATCTCAGGGAGAAAGAAAGATCATCTTCCAAAGTTGGCTCATTTGACTTGGATTTTAGCCGCCCTCCCTCTGCAAATTCCTAAGCTCCAAAGATGACCATCTTATTGTTCGGTTCAGTGTTTCAGCTGACCCGAACCCCATGTGGCCTCAAAGCTTGCTGCCTGTGTTCCTGGGACAGTCGGTCCTGTTCCTTTTTATGAACTTGAAGGAGTGCATAGAAACCAAAACTGAGGTCTGGAAAGAGACAGTGGATCCTCCCCTGCAGAGCCTGATCACAATAACCAGGGCTAGAGAGAGCAGTGTTTGACGATGCAGATACTTGCCTGTTTTTCTAAATAAAGGGAACATCAAAAACTAGCAGAGGATAGAGGAAACTTGGGATCCCTCTGCCCTGTGAAGGAGGAGGGAGGATGGTGTATCCATGTGAAAGAAAGTGCCAGAATGTCAGGGGTCCCAGCCATTGTCTGTACAATATAGGCCCCTTTCTCCCCCCAGGAGATTAGCAGTGCAGAGTTTTGGAAAGTTCCTTAAGCCTTTCTCTTCTTTGCAGCTCTTCCTTGAGCCTTTTCCTGGGGCTGTCAGCTGGTGTCGTTTTCCTGGGTCATTGATTTTTTTTGCCCTCAGGGATTCCAGCATCGATCTCACTCTTAATAAGCCAGAGGCAGCATCATGGCCCCCTCCTCCTCCCCGTCCATGCTCGTGACTTGTTCTAATCACCTCCAAGCTTGCTAGTAAACAGGCTCCCCAAACACCCCCTTCTCTCTCATCTCCAAAGATTTTGAGATGTCGCCAGCAGCCACTGGAAGGCTATCATCACTGCATTAAAAATGAATCCCAGCGAAGGCAAGAGAAGTTCATGCAAAATTAGTGCCTCTGATCCTTAATCTCATACCCAAATGTGCTTGGCTTTCCTCCACTTTCCTCTTTGGGATAGAGTTCTGTTCATTTGACTGCATTCTCAAATTGAGGATTTGGCTTGAGACGTCTAAATTCATCATTGACTTAAAAAACAAAACAAACCCCAGAAGTATAATGCTATGCCCATAGTTCTTTGTTCAGAGAACAAGACAGGGAGCTGGAGCTTGAGGATGAGTGCTGAGAGGAGGGAGGGGTGCCCTCTTGAGTAGCAGCCATAAAAAGCAAGGGATCCTCTACATTTTTGCCTTAAAGAGTGGTGTTTCAGTGTGTCTCTTGTATTTAGTTTGTGATGGTCCCTCAGTACTTACTGTTGTGTGTGTGTGTGTGTGTGTGTGCTTCTAATTTGTGTTGTTTCTCTGCTGAAGGTAAGCTGGGTCTTCTCTTTCCTCCCTGCTTCTTTCCTTTCTCTCCTTTTCTTTTTCTTTCTTTTTTTTTTTTTTCTTTTTGAGACGCAGTTGCACTCTGTTGCCCAGGCTGGAGTGCAGTGGTACAATCTCGGCTCACTGCAACCTCTGCCTCCCAGGTTCAAGCAATTCTCCTGCCTCAGCCTCCTGAGTAGCTGGGATTATGGGCACCCACCACCACACCCAGCTAATTTTTGTATTTTTAGTAGAGACAAGTTTTCACCATTTTGGCCAGGCTGGTCTTGAACTCCTGACTTCAAGTGATCCACCCACCTTGGCCTCCCAATGTGCTGGGATTATAGGCATGAGCCACCGCACCCAGCCTCTCCTTTTCTTTTTCTTTTGTTTCCTTTTTTTCTCCAAGAAGTTCAAAGTGATTGATGGGCTTCTAGGTAGAGGTGGGGAGGAAGGAAGGGAAGGAAAGGGTAGAAAGTTGTTCTAGTTCCCACTTGAATTCCTCAAGAACTCCCACCCTTGGACAAAGTAGACATGACCATATGTTTCCACATTTGATTTTGTCCTAGGGCACACAGTGGTGAATGTGAGAAGTAGAAGGGACAGGGGATGGGAAACAAGGAGAGTGGGGCAGTCTTTAAGGCCTTCCTTGTACCCAAATGTCCCCAGACCTCAAACAAAGGTCACTCTATAATAGAAGCGTTGTTGTTGTTTTTTAATGGAGTCATGCTCTGCTGCCCAGGCCCGAGTGCAGTGGCTATTCACAGGTGCAGTTATAGTGCACTGCAGCCTCAAACTCATGGCCTTAATCGATCCTCCTCCCTCAGCCTCCTGAGTAGCTAGGATTACAGGTGTGCACCACCCCACCTGGCCTGGGCCAGTGTTCCAGTCCCTGCCATTGGTAGCCCAAGTGAGCATTAAGTGGTACTTGGTACCAGATTGTATTAGTTTGCTAGGGCTGCCATAACAGTGTACTACAGACTGGGTGGCTTACACAAGGAACATTTATTTTATCACAGTTCTGGAGGCTAGAAGTTCAAGATCAAGGTCTTGGCAGAGTTGATTTCTTCTGAGGCCTGTCTCCTTGGCTTGTAAATGGCATCTCCCTGCTGTATCTTCACATGGTCTTCCCTCCATGTGTGTCTGTGTCCTAACCTCCTCTTCTTACAAGGACATCAGTCATATTGGACTAGACTCCTTCAAATGATCTCATTTTAATGTAGTCACCTATTTAAAGGCCCTGTCTCCAAATACTATCATAGTCTGAAGTGCTAGAGATTAGACTCCAATGTTTGAATTTTAGTGGGAGGCAGTTCAGCCAAAACTTAGATCATTTGCAGCCCAATAAATAAACCTGACTGATAGCTCTTTATTTCATTGGCCAGGAATTCCAGGGTATAGAAATATGGTAATTCAATTGTTCCCGGGGGCCTTGAGGTGGGAACTCGTATTGATGGACACAGTTGTTCATTTTGGAGAGGTTGAACCTTGTTATTTGCTTTCAGATAAGCATTGGGTCTCAGCCCTGGCAGCATAATAAAATCTCCTGGGGAGACTAAAAAAATATCTATGGACATTCAGGCTGCACCCCAAGACTTCTGATGTAATTGGCCCTGGGAGAGCCAGTCACTGATCTCTTTTTGAAAGCTCCCCAGGCAATTCTAATATGCAGCTAGAGTTGAGGACACCTCTGGAGTTCAGAGGGGAGGGTGACCTCCTGCCCATGCATCAGGTCATCCAAGGGCACAGAGTGTGGCTGGGTGTCCCCTTCACTCCCTACCCTAGGGCTCATCACCAGGGAGACCAGGACTGTATTTCCCCAGCATATCAGCACCTCGCAACACAGACACCTGTGCATGCACAGCCATGCAAACACACGCATGCACACACCCTTCCCTCTGCATTTCATTATGCCTCAGTCACATCATCCTTTTTATTCAAGATTTATCTTTACTTTAAAAAAATTTATGGAGTGAAAAGCCAGCTCGTAACTAAAGAAAAACAAACCAAATGTCTGAAGGAGTTGTCTAGAGGCCACAGAAGAAGAGAGATGAATAGCCAGTGTCTGAATCTGCTCATCTGTTTCCATGGAAAGTGACTACATCTGAAAAGTTTTCTGCCGGCTCTTTTTATGGCAGAGAAGAGTCTCAGCCCACAAGTGGTCCCTGTTATTGATGGCTTTGGTCTCCCAGGTGCTTTATTGGAAAGGGGAGCCTAGCAGCAGTTTCAGGGAAGAAACAGAAAGGAAGAGGGTAAAAGTTAATTGAACTCAGTTTTATCTGATTTCATCCTCATAGCAACTCTGTGAGATCAGGACCAGTCTCATTTGCAGATGAGAACTCAGCCTCAGAGAGGGTAACAAACTTGCCCAAGACCACCCAGCTAGGGAGCAGAGCTGAGGCAGGCTCCGGCACCAGGGCTGGCCGGAGTACAGGGATGGGGCCAGGCTGGGGACTTCGCCTGCAAGGGTGTTGGGGGTAGGGAGGAGCAAGGCCAGAAAAAAAGAGTACCGCAATTTGCCTAACCTTTCTTGAAAGTTCATGGGGTGATTGCTGCCATTTTGGTTACCTTCTGAATAGACTGACCTTTTCCTACCCTCCCATCAGCATCATTTCATCACAGTCCTTCCAAAGTGGGTGCACTCACAAAGTGGTCCAGTGGGGTAGGAAAAACATGTCAGAACTTCTGTTCTTGCCTATTAGTTTTTCCATCTTAACAAAAAAAGAGTTAAGTTTTGCTTATAATTAACATATAAATTGACAGAACAACATGTAATTTATAAAAAAGTGTGCATATATTGGAGGTGTGTTCTCAAAATGTTTCTGTTCATAATGTTTTTTATAATTTTTTCTGCCAGTAATAATAATTATTTTTAAAAACTTTTATTTTAGGTTTGGGGGTACATGGGAAGGTTTGTTGCATAGATGAGTTCATGAGTTAAAAAAATTTGGAGGTCACTGATCTTCACAGCCATCCTGTTGGCTTAATATCTTTAAAATTCTTAGTGAGGCACTACTTTGAGGGTAATGTACTATGAGAGAACAATTGCTCCCTTGTTACCCACCCCTATTGCCTGACTTGCCTACTGCTCTCCCCAGCTCCACAACTGCTAATAAAATTTAGAAGCAGGATTTGAACCCAGTACCTATTGGGTTTTAAATATCCATACTGATGGCCGGGCACTGTGGCTCACGCCTGTAATCCCAACACTTTGGGAGGCCGAGGCAGGTGAATCATTTGAGGTCAGGAGTTCGAGACCAGCCTGGCCAAAATGGTGAAACCCCATCTGTACTAAAAATACAAAAATTAGCTGGGCATAGTGGCATGCTCCTGTAATCCCAGCTACTCGGGAGACTGAGGCAGGAGAATCACTTGAACCCAGGAGGTGAAGGTTGCAGTGAGCCGAAATCGTGCTTCTGCACTTCAGCCTGGGTGACAGAGCGAGTTCCTGTAAAAACAAAAACAAAAAACAAAAACAAACAAACAAACAAAAAAAATACTGTCACTGAAGCTGAGCAATGGACCAAGAAGGTGGGAGCGGGGGTGGGGGCTGGGGGGAGGTCTGAAGTTTTATTATACTTTGTCACTATTTTAATGAGGCTGGTATATTTGTATCCTTCTGTAAGGAAATGGCTTCTCATAATAACATAAATCCTAAATCCTACAGTCACGAAGATTTTAGTACTGGAAAAAGAATCTTGGGTTGGAAAGGCAGCTGACCAAGTGATTCTGGTGTCTTCTGAGTTTCCCCTTGCCCCTTGGGGTATCTCGTTCTGCCACCCCTTTAGTTGGCTCCCATGTGTGCACCACCGGCTCAGCAGAGGCAGTAACTTCTTTACTTGGTTTCCCTCATTATGAGTAAAAAGTTGGTGAGTTAAAAATACTTTTAGGGTTTTAAAAAATTTTTACAGCCTGGCCCATAGGGTGAAACCCTGTCTCTACTTAAAATACAAAAATTAGCCAGGCATGGTGGTGGGCGCCTGTAATCCCAGCCACTCGGGAGGCTGAGGCAGGAGAATTGCTTGAGCCTGGGAAGCGGAGGTTGCAGTGAGCCAAGATCATGCCACCACACTCCAGCCTGGGCAATAGAGCGAGACCCTGTCTCAAGAAAAAAGAAAAAAAATTATTTTTTACTTTTGAGATAGGGTCTTGCTCTGTCACCCAGGCTGGAATACAGTGGTGCAATCACGGCTCACTGCAGCCTCAACCTCTGGGGCTCAAGCCATCCTCCCACCTCAGCACCCCCTAGTAGTTGGGACTATAGTCACATGCCAGCAGGCCTAGCTAATTTTTTTGGCATTTTTTTTTTTTGTAGAGACAGGGTCTCACTATGTTGCCCAGGCTGGTCTCAAACTCCTGGACTCAAGAGAGCCACCCGCCCTGGCCTCCCAAAGTGCTGGGATTACAGGAGTGAGCCACTGTGCCTGGCCCTAAAAATAATTTATTAAGCACATAAAGCACTCTATGCCAGACACTGTTCAAAGAACTTCATGTTATCCCATTTAATCCTCCCAGTTGTAGCTATAAAGGAGACGCTAGTATAAAAAGTTCAAGAAACTGAGGCAAAGAGCGATTTAGTAACTTTTGGGGATTTGAATCCAGGTAGCCTTTCTAATACCAAGGGAAGAAAACAAAATAAATTACATGCAGTTTAAAGCAGTGGCACTTCTGTCATGTTTATCTCTTCATTTACTAGAGCCAAATCTTTCCCAGGACTTACATAAGTAATGTCCATTCCTTGTCCTGTTTAAAGATAGTACCATCTAGCCTCAAAGAACTGATTATAGAATTGGGTCTGTAATTTGTTTCTGAAAATTGGTGTTCTGAAACTATTTCCCCAACAAAACACCTAGAAATGCTGAATAAAATATAAGAAAAATCTTTTAATGTATAAATGAGTGGTGAGTGGTTAAATATAAAGAATATCCAGGAAACAAAAATGAAGAGAGAATAGAGAACTAGGGATGATAGCTGGTGCTAACTCTATGGCTACGTTGGAGTTGCTTGATGGTCTTGACAACGAAGATTTAACAGGTGCCTGAGCGCAGGCGATAAGGAGTGAGACCACTGTATAGTGAGAAATTAGAATAAAGACCTCTATATAAAGCCAGGACTTTGAAAACCTAAACCTTCATTAAAAGGTGGATGTAAAACAAATCAGCCTTCTTGTAAAGAAAGATGACAAGGAAACTTGTCATAGCCTAGGTTCAGGATTGGAGAAAAAAATAATGTCTCTTGAGATGGTGTAATCAAAATTCTGCCTTTTGGAGAGTCTGGGTTTTGAATTCATATTACCTTTACTGGGAAACCCAAGTTGAGAAACTAATAAAGTTGTCCCATGATACCTGGCAAAAACAAACACACAGATACTGCCTTCATGGGAATATCATCAATATAGGCCCATCTATAGATTCCTATAGCTAAAATGCTGCTGATTATGATCACACAATTCAAAATTACATTATATGAGCAGTAGTCAGCAGCAATGACACGGTTCTTAAGTAATAAAAGAGAGAATCTAGGGCTGGGCATGGTGGCTTATGCCTGTAATCCCAGCACTTTGGGAGGCCGACGTGGGTGGATCACCTGAGGTCAGGAGTTCAAGACCAGCCTGGCCAACATGGCGAAGCCCTGTCTCTACTAAAAAATACAAAAATTAGCTGGGCGTGGTGGCGGGTGCCTGTAATCCCAGCTAGTTGGAAGGCTGCGACATGAGAATCACTGGAACCTGGGAGGTGGAGGTTGCAGTGAGCTGAGACTGTGCCACTGCACTCCAGCCTGGGCAACAGAGCAAGACCCTGTCTCAAAAAAAAAAAAAAAAAAAAAAAAAAAGAGGGAATCTAAAAAGAAATTTAAGAAGGAATCTAAAACATGAGAAAGGAACAAAAGGCTATCGAGAAAAAACAGGCGTATTTGTAAAAGAATCAAAGATATCTACTAACATGAAAAATATATTCATTGACATGAAAAGCCTGACGGGTAGGTTGAAGAGCAGATTAGGTATAGCTGAAGAGAGAAACAGTGAGGTGGAAAAAAAAGCTGGAGAAATTATCCGGAATGAAGCAAAACAGGTAAACATATGGAAAACATGGAAGAAAAGTCATAAGACATGGAGGATGGAATGATGGTTGAATATACATCTGATCAGTATTCCAGAAAAAGAAGGTAGGGAAAAGGAGAGAGAGGCAACATTCAAAGTGATGGTGTCCTAGGATTAATTTTTAAGGATTGATGAAAGATTCAGAGTTAAGCATTCCAAGGAAGATAAATAAAATAAATTTATACCTGAATGTGTCATATTGAAACTGTAAAATACTAAAGACAAAGTGACAGTCTTAAAAGCAATCAGATAGTAAAGGAAATGTTATCTATAAAGTCTTTGCTACAAAAATAGTGGGAGCTATAGACAGCGAAATAATATTTTCCAGGTTCTGAGAAACAAACAAACAAAAAACAACCATCAGTCCTGAATTATATACCCAGCTTAACTGCTTTTCAAGAGTGTGTGAAGGAAAGACAAATTTACCGCTAATGAATCTTTACTAAAAGAACTATTAAAGGGGTCAGGTGCAGTGGCTCACATCTGTAATCCCAGCACTTTGGAAGGCCGAGGCAGATCACTTGAGGTCAGGAGTTCGAGACCAGCCTGGCCAACTTGGTGAAACCCATGTCTGTACTAAAAATACAAAAATTAGCTGGGCATGGTGGTGCACATCTGTAATCCCAGCTACTCACGAGGCTGAGGCAGGAGAATCGCTTGAACATGGGAGGTGGAAGTTGCAGTGAGCCAAGATCATGCCACTGCACTCCAGCCTGGGCAGCAGAGTGAGACTCTGTCTCAAAAAAAAAAAAAAAATGGTGGACAAAGAAATGGTACAACTTTGAATGCACTTTATCCAAATCCTTGCTCTGTCTTCCTGCTGAGGGAGTATAATCTTTTTGTACTGAGAGGGATGTTCTGTAATATATTTCACTCTTTTGATGGCAAAAGTCATGAGACACTTTCTTGACCCACTTGAGCTCTTCCAAGGACTATAACTTCCACCCTGAGATACTCAAGGCTCCTCCACAGGTGAGCCTCAGTTTCATGGTGACCACACACTAGAAATTCTGTAGGGAAGAATGGGAAACAGTCTAAAGCCTCTCAGGTACCAGATGCTGTGCTAGATATGGTACAACCTACTCTAAAAAATCATTCCTTCCCTGGGGAAGCTTCCTTCTTAGTGGGTTCATGGACACACACATTACAGAGGAGTTTGAGGGATGAGCAATCGATTTGGCAGGTCACATTCTCCAAAAACCAGTAAGCAAACCACAGAGCTTGGAACTGAGTGTTTGGAAGTATGTTCACAGACCTACTAGATGACTCTGGCTATGCATAGATTTTACATTTCCTTACATGAATTTCTCACCCTTATGTTCTCTCCGACACCTGTATCATTTGCTCACTCAAGCCTCTGGAAATGAATTTCTCCTGCACTAACAAGTTAGAGAATGAAATGATGCTTGGATGAAGTGATGCTTAGGGTTTGTTTCAATCTGAGAGCCAAGTTTTCCACACGCAGAAAACCAGGCAACATTAAAATTCAAAACTCAGGCCACGGAGTCTGAAATGTATGTTTGCGAACAGTCTGATTTCATGTCTGCCTCTGATGCCCTGTGAATACAAATCACCTCATCTGGGGCTGGAGGAGCAGAGAGGAAGAAACCTAAGAATGATCTCCAAAACAAATCTTTAATTCGGATGAGTATAATAGAGTGTAATCCCATTTCAAGTCTGTCAGCATTCCTTTGATGATTACAAATGAGTCCCTTTTCCCCTGCAATGTGGGGGAATAATCTGGATAAAATAACCCTTTTTGTCTGCAAAGGCCCATGCGATGCGTCCTCGTGACAGCTTTCAGAGTAGTGTTTCAGAGTCTGAGAGAAGAGCACACCGTGCTACCAAGTCATCTCCTTTCTTTCTCTTGACTTAGAAGATTTTTCACTCTTTTCATGTTCAGTGGCTTCCGAAATTCTCAGGCTTAGAAATCATAAATCATCGTACTGTACTGAGGAACAAGAGAAACCCAGGTCACCAGCTCCTTTTCCCTCCCTGCCTGCTCAACAGGAGACGACAGGTGGAAATGGGAATGTATGATCTTATCTAGAAGGCCAATTTGTACAGCTTTGGAGGGATATACTTGAAGAAATTCACATAATTTTACAGTCTCTTTTTCATTAAAAAAAATGTACACTGAACCCAAGTTCAGGCTTACATGCCTCCCTTTGTCAATTTCCTTGTAAAATTAAGGGATAGTCATTTTAAACACTTCATTCTATTATCTGAGACCTGAATGCCAGAACGCTCCTTCCAAAGCTAATGATGCAAAATGTTTTGTGGACAGGCCACCCTGGACACAAAGACTCAGAATGAAAAGGGGTCTTGAGAACCCCAGTGCTGTGGTCCCGCTCTGTGGAACTGGTCACGGCAGGCTGTGGAGAACCACACAGAGCAGATCTTGTGGTCTTGCTTGTTCCACTTTCAAGTGCAAAGGTCCCTCTCATCTGATTTCCGTATTTTTTTTTTAAATTAGAATGTCCCAGGATGATGATGATGACGTGATGATGATGATGATTGATGATGATTTCTCACAGAGTCTCATTCTGTTACCCAGGCTGGAGTGCACTGGCATGATTGTGACTCACTGCAGCCTCAACCTCCTGGGCTCAACAGCTCCTCCTGCCTCAGCCTCCCAGGTAGCTGGGACTACACACCCCACTAATTTTTAAAAGTATTTTGTAGGGTGGGTGCAGTGGCTCACACCTGTAATCCCAGCACTGTGGGAGGCTGAGGTGGGCAGATCACCTGAGGTCGGGAGTTTGAGACCAGCCTGGCAAACATGGTGAAATCCCATCTCTACTAAAAACAAACAAACAAACAACAACAACAAAAATTAGTTGGGTGTGGTGGCATGCCCCTGTAAATCCCAGCTACTCAGGAGGCTGAGGTAGGAGAATCGCTTGAACCCAGGAGGCGGAGGTTATAGTGAGCCGAGATCACGCCACTGCACCGCAGCCTGGGAGACAGAGCAAGACTCCATCTCAAAAAAAAAAAGTATTTTGTAGAGACAGGGTCTTGCTAGATTGCCCAGGCTGCTCTCAAACTCCTAGCCTTGAGCGATTCTCCTGTCTCAGCCTCCCAAAGTGCTGGGATTACAGATAGGTGCCACTGTGCCTGGCCCAGGATTATTTTTTATTAGTGTTAGAGCTCTCAAACACCATAAACTAAGGCTTTGAGGCAAAAGGTCTTTTCTTGTCTCAGATTTCTGTGTCTCTCCCTGGCTATTCAAGTCAAGGCAGGTTATTTGGGTTTGTCAACATTTGCCAAAAATGCTATATGCTCTTTACAGGGGACGGCGATCTTTACCCAGTGAACATTTTGCTTTTCCTGATGTTTAGTTGAAACCAGTGATTCTCAATCCAAGAGTGATTTTGTCCCTTGGGAATATCTGGCAATCTCTGGAGGCAATTTTCTTTGTCACAGCCTCTTAGCGAGTAGAAGCCAGGGACGCCGCTAAACATCTTACAATGTCCAGGACAGCGCCCCCACAGCAAAGAATCATGCAGTCCTCGTGCTAAGGTTGAGGAACCCTGGGCTAGACCAGCAGATTTGTCCTTGTTTTATTTTCCACACTTTTAGAACCTGAAAAAAGTGAACACTTTTTTTTTTTAAATCAGAGTTGAGTCTGGAGTCCCTAGACAGCTCTGAAAGACTCTCTTCTCCAAATCTAGCTTGCCTTCTGCAGCCCGAAGGAGGTCTTCAGTTCCATAAAGCCAAAGAAATGAAAATCCACTGGCTGCTGTGCTTCTCCACCCTCTCTAGCCCAGTGGGGTTTTAGTCAGAATTTTTCCCCCTTCCTTTCCTCCAAGGACCTTGTCTATGTGTTTGGCCCTTTTGCCTTCATCTCAAGCTAGACTCTTGGCCATCATTAACGTCAAAGTGAAATATTGCTCTGGAGAGGTGTTCAGACTTGAAGTCACTTGCTCACTTGACGTGCGAGGATGTGTTTGCAACACGTCTCAATTATTTCAAAATCTCAGTGAAATGGTTGCATGATGGGGGGTGGATAATTTGATTTGAACATGAAAAAGGAAGGAGAAAGTCACGAAGATAGTGCAGAGGTTTTTTTTTTTTTTGGCATCTCCCACTGCCTCCCCGACTTTCCTCCTTCCCCGTGTTCCTGCTCTCATTCCCCCTACCTCTCTCTCTCCAACCCCTGCCACCCCACCAGCCTCCATGCACTCACATACAGACAGCTTGGGTGTTACTTTGTGAACAGCGCATTCAGCAGTCTGTGCTGCTGTTATACACTTATCAAGATACGCTGGAGTTTGTGTGGTCATGGGGCTGAGCATCGTTTTACAGCCCACATCGAGAAGGAGGAGTTGACGGACTCCTCTGAAATGGTAACTACCATCCCTGCCCAGAGGCCTCAAGACTGCAGAGCAGCTTCCACTTTCTGAGCATGCCTCCCTCCATCACCCCTTCAGACAAGTCACAACTCTACTTAAAATATTTTTTTCCTTCTGCCAAACACAGGGAAAATATAGTATTGTTTCCAAGAGAGCGAGCAGGGGCACCAGCAGGAATGGGTGTGCAGTATTTGTACAGTTTTGTGACTCAGTCCATCTGAATTTCCAAGCATTTTAAGAGCTTTGTCCCAAAAAAAGGTCTATTGTGTGGCTCTTGGCACTGAAGAAAATAGCAGGCCTGTCAGAACTCTGTTTCAGATTTAATTTTCAAGTGGGTGATGTACGAATGCTGTCCAACGGGAGGGCATTTTCTCATTCCTGCTCACTTTGGTGCCATAGAACTTCAGTTTTCAGAATCAGCTCAGATTAAAAAACGGAAGCATCTTTTCCCTGGACACCCTTTTAATAAAAAGGCACCATGTTCTTAAGCAAGGATTACTGTGGCTCTTAAATGAATATGGCTTCCTGCAATAAAAGTAAGAACATTTGACGATGTATATAATAAATTTGTTTTTTCAGAGCATCTTCTTGCAAGACTTTACTATTCTTTGTTTCTATATAGTTTGGAAATGCAGGCCTAAAGACATTATTGATCTTCTCAAATGCCTCTTGAATGGAATATTTACCGCTGTGTATAGACGGTGTAAAAAATAGGCAGAGGCCGGGCGTGGTGGCTCATGCTTGTAATCCCAGCACTTTGGGAGGCTGAGGCGGAAAGATCACGAGGTCAAGAGGTTGAGACCATCCTGGCCAATGTGGTAAAACCCCATCTCTACTAAAAATACAAAAATTAGCTGGGCGTGGTGGCACATGCCTGTAGTCCCAGCTACTCGGGAGGCTGAGGCAGGAGAATCGCTTGAACCTGGGAGGCGGAGGTTGCAGTGAGCCGATATCGTGCCACTGCACTCCAGCCTGGTGACAGAGCAAGTCTCCATCTCAGGGGGAAAAAAAAATAGGCAGAGGCCAGGCACAGTGGCTCATACCTATAATCTCAGCACTGTGGGAGGCCAAGGTGGGAGGATGACTTGAAGGCAGGAGTTTGAGACAAGCCTGGGCAACATAGCAGGACCCCATCTCTATTAAAAAAAAAAAAAAAAAAAAGAAAGGCAGGAAAAACTTGTTTTTGAAGTTTCTCTTTTCCTAGTTGTTTTCTTCCCTGGACCTTAAACAGTGGACAGTGACTTTTCTCATTCCATGTATACTTTATGTAGAGTGCACAGTTTGTCCTCCATGTCCCTTGTCTTCTCTTGTTGATAAAGATTGTGTACTATATATTTTTAAAAAAGAACTGAAGCATCATATCTGACCCCTGGATCCCTCTGAACTGTGAAAAGATGATAAACTTCTGGGCTCAGAAATTTTCCCATAATGTTGCCAAGCATTAGTCCAGTGTGGAGGCGACTTTCTGCTCAAACCACTCATTTGGGTCCCACGCCCAACGTCACCCATCCTCAGCAAAACAACCTTTATTTCCTTCTTCCTGGTTTCCAGAAAGTTCCCTTAAAGCCCTGAGGAATCACCGAATGAAAGGGGCTTTTTACAAACAGGAAGCTTAAGTGGAGTGCCAGTACACAACATGGATTGCACCAGGCTGGGTCTAAGATAAAACCAGACTGCGGACAACGGGACAGATAAGGCCCACATGGCTCTGCACTGCCTGGGTCTGTTACTGTGTGGAGGAATGTCTTAGTCTGTTGCTCCTGTGGGTGTAGCTAAAACACGAACCAGGAGCCTTCATCCTTAGAAAGGAGTCAGACAGACACCTGAGAACCAATCCCAAACTGCACCCTTCCCCTGAACCTCGTGGAACCTTCTGGAATGCAACTCATTACTGCCAGAGGGTCTTTGATGAGAGTCTACTCTCCACCATTTATCTTCATTACCCACATATTCTCTTTCCGTGGAAAGGTAAGTTATTAGAGTTTATGCAGTCTGGTATATTAACTGAGAGCTTTACTTTAAAGAATGTCACATTTACGATTCAGTCTCACAGACTGGGTTAAAAAGGCAGTGTTGACTATTAAGTTGCAAATTACTATAATGATCATTATTATTATTCAAGCAAGCTGTGAGGAATGAGCATTATCTCACAATATCTGCATTTTAGTGAACCTGAGGGAAGAGTGTATTTGCTGGAATTACAGAAGCCTGAGAACCACAGGGGAATTCTCACTGCAGGGCATTCAGGGTCCAAGGCTGATTCTATTTTGCATGCTCAATCCTTCCTCAATTTATTTTTATTTATTTGTTTATTTATTTTTTTGAGACAGGGTCTCGCTCTGTCGCCCAGAGCGAGATTGTCGCCTTGGTGCAATCTCAGCTCACTGCAACCTCGCCTCCCGGGTTTAAGTGATTCTCCTTCCTCAGCCTCCCAAGTAGCTGGGATTTCAGGCACCCACCACAAAGCGCAGCTAATTTTTGTATTTTTAGTAGAGACGGGATTTCACCATGTTGGCTAGGCAGGTCTTGAACTCCTGACCTCAGGTAATCCTCCTGCCTCGGCCTCCCAAAGTGCTGGGATTTCAGGCGTGAGCCACCGTGCCTGGCCCTCAATTTTATTTTTCTATTTATTTATTTAGAGCTGGATTTTCGCTCTTGTCCCCCAGGCTGGAGTGCAGTGGTGTGATCTCGGCTCACTGCTACTTCTGCCTCCAGGATTCAAGTGATTCTCCTGCCTCAGCCTCCTGAGTAGCTGGGATTATAGTCACGCACCCCTACGCCCGGCTAATTTTTGTATTTTTAGTAGAGACAGGGTTTCACCATGTTGGCCAGGCAGGTCTCGAACTCCTGACCTCAGGTAATCCACCTGCCTCGGCCTCCCAAAATGCTGAGATTACAGGTGTGAGTCACTACACCTGGCCCCTCAATTTAATTTTAATAAAATTATCAGGGAAATAAGCCACAAAAGGACAATGTGCAGACTTTAGAACAGAGCTGTCCAATAGAAATATAATGTAATCCACATGTGTAATATTAAATAATTTAGTCGCCACATTAGAAAAAGTAAAAGGGGTGAAATGAATTCTCCTAGTAAATTTATTTAACCATTATATTCAAAATATTATTATTTCAACATTAATGAATACTTAAAAATTCTTAATGAGATATTTTATGTTCTCTTTTTTTTGCTTATGAAGGCTTGGAAATCTAGTGTATATTTTACACTAACAGCATATCTCCATTGAGATGGCCATATCTCAAGTGCCCAGTAGCCATGTGTGGCCTGAGGCCACGACTCTGGGCAGTACAGCTTTAGGTGAGACTAGGGCAGGGCAGAGGGGGGCACCTGGGATCAGGCGTGGAGCTTGGGGCCTTGTTTAGCACCCTTTGGTGAGGGCACTTTCTTTCCATAAAACCCAGGTCAAGCATGCCTCACAAAGTGGCCAGTGGAGGTGCCTCAGTTTACATGGGAGCTTGGCCTCTCCAGCTTGCCTTCTTACTGCCTGGAAGAAGATTGGTGCCCTCTCGCCTTCTCTAGCCCCTTTACCAAGAACCCTCCCAGAATTTAGTCCTGTGAAGGGCCAGGGGTGCAAGGAGTCACCCACACAATGACAGGACCCACCAGCAATATCAGAAGTTGGCCAGCCCTACTCATCCAAATTCCTTTCTGCAGCTGGACATCACAAGAGTTTCAGACTGCCATCCTGTGGCAACTCCATTTTGGGGTCCGGGGATGTAAGGGTTATTGTATTAGTCCATTCTCACTCTGCTAATAATGACATACCTGAGACTGGGTAATTTATAAAGAAAAAGAGGTTTAATGGACTCACAGATCCACGTGACTGGGGAGGCCTCATGATTATAGCAGAAGGTGTAGGAGGAGCAAAGTCACACCTTACATGGCAGCAGGCAAGAGAGCTTGTGCAGGGGAGCTCCCCTTTATAAAACCATTAGATCAGGCAGGGCACAGTGGCTCACACCTCTAATCACAGCACTTTGGGAAGCCAAGGCGGGTGGATCACCTGAGATCAGGAGTTTGAGACCAGCCTGGCCAACATGTTGAAACCCCATCTCTAATAAAAATACAAAAATTAGCCAGGCGTGATGGCTCACGCCTGTTGTCCCAGATTCTCGGGAGGCTGAGGCACGAAAATTGCTTAAACCGAGGAGGCGGAGGTTGCAGTGAGCTGAGATCACACCACTGCACTCCAGCCTCGGCAACAGAGTGAGACTTGGTCTCAAAAAAAAAAAAAAAAATTAGATCTTGTGAGACTTATTCAACGTCATGAGAACAGCAGGGGAAAGACCCACCCCATGATTCAGTTACCTCCCACTAGGTCCCTCCCACAACATGTGGTGATTATGGGAACTACAATTAGAGATTTGGGTGGGGACACAGCCACACCATATCAGTTACTGAGCTGGGCATCTTCTTTCTTGAATGCACATTGGCCTCTGAGGCACTTCCTGGTTAACCTCATTCCACAGCTGAGAAAACCCAGGCTTGGCACAGGCAAGGGATCTGACCCAATGTCTCCCATCTTATTAGTGGAAGGACCAAGACTGGACCCACAACTATGCTCCTGTTTTGAGTCACCATGCTGCACTCAAGATCAGATCTCAAAACAAGCAGACATGGGGGGCTCAGAAAGTCCCCAGCCTAGAACTTTCCTGTCACCCAACAACACTAAGGACTAAGCTGGCTGCTTATTATTCTGGATTCACACTAGAATGACCTTGGGGTGTGTTTCACACATGCCAATGTCTGCAGTTTCACCCCCAGCTAACTGACTATGAATCTCTGGGTTGGGACCTGGGCACTGATATTCATGCAGAGCTTCTGAGATGATCCTATTACATCGCCAAGGTTGACACCTGCAGGAACATTGCACGCTTTTTCATTTATTTAGTTATTAAATATGTAATATTTATTATTATTTTTCCAGACACAGAAGCGTTGCAAGAATAGTACAAAGACATCCTTTATACCCTTCGCTGAGATTCCCCAGTGCTACCATTTTACCCCATTTGCTTTATTATTTTCTAAGTGGCAGATAAGTTATCCTTTACCCCTAAATATTCCTGTGTATTCCTTAATAACAAGGACTTTCTCTTATATAACCAGGCAATGATCAAAATCAGGAAACTAACCCTGCTACAATACGGTTTTCTAATGTATGGACCTCATTCAGATTTTGCTAGTTAACCCAATAGTGTACATTGGAGCAAAAGATAATCCCAGATCATGCATTATTTTCAGTTGTTGTGTCTCTGTAGGTCCCTTTTAGCCTGGAACAGCTCCTCAGTTTTTCTTTATCTTTCATGGTATTGGCATTCTTGAAGAACGCAAGATGGTTATTTGATAGAATGTCCCTTACTTTGGATTTGGCTGATGTTTCTTGGTGGTGACATTCTTATGCATTTGGGGTGGGACTGTCACAGCAATGGTATCATGTTCTTCTCTGTGCATCACATCAGGAGGGACATGCTGATGGTTTACCCCATTACACCAAAGTGAATGTTGATCATTCAGTGAAGGTGGGCGCAGGTTCATTGCATTATATTGCAGAAGCCGTCATCAGCCATACTTGCTCTGATTAACCGATCATCTTCCGTAGCCATTTATCTAACAAGGCTATAAGGGTCTTGAACTCAGGGTAAGCAAGCCTTAAAGCAGAACAGAAGAAAGAAAGGAAGGCTCTGGAACCTGGAGCTTTGGCAAAGGGGGCAGGTCCGGGGAACGCACCACCAAAGTTGCTCCTGGCATTAGGATGAAGAGGAAGGAGAGCATTCTGTCTAGAAGGGGTTTGGGGTTAGCGAGAGGGGCATGGGAGAGTCAGAGTCTGCCCGCTTGTGGTTTTGCTGAGGGCTACACTGTGGTAGCAGGTCTTTCGTTGCTGCTCTTGAAAATGTTGTTCCGTAATCCTTCATCTAAACAGAGCAATTCCCTTTTTCTCAGTTTTGGCCCCCTTTGCAGGGGCTTCATCTGTCTTCTGTTCTCTTATTTTTAGAGACAGGGCCTTGCTCTGTGGCCCAGGCTGGAGTGCAGTGATGTTATCATAGGTCACTGCAGCCTTGACCTCCTGGGCTCAAGCGATCCTCCTGCCTTAGCCTCCTGAGTAGCTGGGACTACAGGTGTGCACCACTGCATGAGGCTGATTTATTTTATTTATTTTAGTTTTCTGTAGAGACGAGGTCTCACTTTGTTGCCCAGGCTGATCTTGAACTCTTGGCTTCAAGGGATCCTCCCACCTCGGAATCCCAAAGTGTTGAGATGACAGGCATGAGCCACCACGCCCACCTCTGTCTTTTCTCTTGGGATTAATGACTTCCACATTAGCTCCAGGAATAATTTCTGTGAAGGTGATGCCTGGCTTGACACTTCTGGTAACTCCTGCTGTTTATCTATTGCTTATCTCCAGAACCCATGTGATGCTTCCCACTTCAAAGTGCACTAACGCCAGTCAGCTTGAAGGCATCCCCTGAGCTGCTGGCAAACAAGGCCTTTTTACCCACAGATTAACCTCTTATTTGTTTTAATAAATGATCAAAACTTGGTTTGCCTCCTGTGCGTATGTTGGTTGGGGCCGAGACAGGGTGGTGGTGATTTCTGTTCACCTGGGATCTCAGGCCTCCTGGTGTTCCCTGAACAAAAGCGAGGCAGGCAGAGCAATGAGCAGTGTTCCCCGTCTGCCTCGCTGCCATCAGTATTTCTGCCTGTGGTTGTCTCTGGCGCGTTATCAGGATGTGTCACTCCCTCGTCTTTGTTCCCTCTCGCTCTTATATTTACCTTCACCTGGGCTGCGAAGTGCTGCGGGAGAAACATCGGGTTGTTGTGGAGATTGTGGCCACAACAAATTTAGGTTCCCCACCCTCGGGTTGCCCCTCACTGGTCTCTGCCTCATACCTTTGAAGAAAACAACTCGTGGAGGTCGTCATATTCATAAAGGTGAACACTTCACAGAGCAGGGCACTGTTGTGGGTTGAATTGCATTCCCTCTCCCACAAAAGACTTCCTGGAGTCCTGACCCCCAGTACCTCAAAATGTGGCATATTTGGAGATAGTCATTACAACGGTGGTCAAGTTAAAATGAGGTTGATAGAGTGGGCTTTATCCAGTATAATGGGTGTCCTTATGGAAAGGGGAAATTGGCCAGGTGCAGTGGCTCATGCCTGCAATCCTAGCACTTTGGGAGGCTGAGGCAAGAGGATCACTTGAGGCCAACGTTCAAGACCAACCTGGCCAACATAGGGAGACTCCCATCTCTATCAAAAAAAAAATAATAAAATAGGTCAGGCACAGTGGCTCACACCTGTAATCCTAGCACTTTGGGAGGCTGAGGCGGGAGGATCACTTGAGGCCAAGGTTCAAGACCAACCTGGCCAACATAGCAAGACCCCCATCTCTGTTAAAAAATAATAAAATAGGCCAGGTGCAGTGGCTCACACCTGTAATCTTAGCAGTTTGGGAGGCCGAGGTGGGTGGATCATTTGAGGTCAGGAGTTCAAGACCAGCCTGGCCACATGGTGAAATCTGTCTCTACTAAAAATACAAAAAAATTAGCTGGGCATAGTGGCGGGCACCTGTAATCCCAGCTACTTGGGAGGCTGAGGCAGGATAATTGCTTGAACCCGGGAGGCGGAAGTGGCAGTGAGCCAAGATCGCACCACTGCATTCCAGCCTGGGTGACAGAGCGGGATTCTGTCTCAAAATAAATAAATAGGCCGGGCGTGGTGGCTCACGCCTGTAATCCCAGCACTTTGGGAGGCCGAGATGGGTGGATCACGAGGTCAGGAGATCAAGACCATCCTGGCTAACATGGTGAAACCTCGTCTCTACTAAAAATACAAAAAATTAGCCGGGCATGGTGGTGGGCGCCTGTAGTCCCAGCTACTCAGGAGGCTGAGGCAGGAGAATGGCGTGAACCCGGGAGGCGGAGCTTGCAGTGAGCCGAGATAGCGCCACTGCACTCTGGCCTGGGCGAAAGAGCGAGACGCCGTCTCAATAAATAAATAAATAAATAAATAAATAAAATTATATAGATATAGATATGGAAAGGGGAAATTTTGGACACAGATGCACACAGGGAGAAGGCCACATGAAGATTGGACTTATGCTGCCACAAGCTAAGGAGCTGGCGGAAGCTGGGAGGGAGATCCTTCCCTAGCATCCTCAGATGGAGCGTGGCCCTGACAATGCCTTCATCTCAGCCTTCTGGCCTGCAGGTGTGAGACGATGCATTTCTATAGTTCTAAGCCACCCAGCTTGTGGTACCTTGTTATAGCAGCCCGAGACATTTAATACAGCAGCATTCTGAGCCCTTCCCATATAAACTCTTCATTGAATCTTCACCACAACCTCCCTGCCCGTAAGTGCTGTTGTTATTGTCTTCATTTTATCTTCGTTTTATCCATGATGTCTGCAGCACAGAGAGGTTCAGTAATTTGCTCATGGTCACTTGAGATAATAAAACCCCACTCTAGGGAACCTCTCATGCCTGCTTCTGGCTATCACCTTTGCTCTCCCCTTTCCTCCTGTCTCCTTCCTCTCCATCTCCTTTATGAGGCCTTCTTTGTTGTCCTATCTCTTTTTTTGTATTTTTACATTTTATTAATTTTTTTTGTGGGGGGGAAATGGGGTCTCGCTATGTTGTGCAGGCTGATCTTGAACTCCTGGCCTCGAGCTACCCTCCTGTCTCAGCCTCCTGAGTAGCTGGGATTACAAGTGTGAGCCACCATACCCAGCTATTGTCCCATCTCCTAAATGTCTGCCTTCCCCAGCATCCCTGCCCCACAGTTCCTGCCTCAGTAGCCCCTCCTGAGCCTCAGCCACCACCTGTGCTGATGAATTGCTGCTCGCCCTCCTCCCAGGCAGGATGCCCCATGGCCACTGCAGGCTCAGCCCATCCACAACAGATTCACAATGCCTGTCCTTCAGGGCTGGATTTCCTAGATTTCCCAGCCAACGGTACCACTGGCTGAAAACCCTGCAGCCATGCCTAAATCCTCTATATCCCCACGACCAACCCATGCTGATTTTATGGCTAAATCCCTGTCTTTACAGTCAGGACCAGCTGCAGAATTTGCAAGGCCCAGTGCAAGATGAAAACATGGGCCCCCTTATTCAAAAATCAGAGGAAAAGCACTGCTGAAGTACTAACATATAAAGCATTTTCTTTCTTCTGTGGTCTCTGTGTCTCAATTTATCATGATACTGTCATTTGTTATTTAATGTCCTTCTAAGTAAAGAAAAATTCACATTTTAAATTACTAGCATGGATTATACTGTTCCTCTTTACATTGTGCAATGCCAGATTTAAATAGGAACATTGGACTCAAATGTGGAATCACAGAAATGACATAATTTGTACTTTGCATGTGGATTTTTTCTGCCTCACAGAAACAGTGAGATGTTGCAGGAAACTAATTCAGCTGTTTTTTGTTTGTTTGTTTGTTTGTTTTTGTTTTTTCGCCTGAGACGGAGTCTTGCTCTCTTGCCCAGGCTGGAGTGCAGTGGTGAGATCTCGGCTCACTGCAACCTCTGCCTCCTGGGTTCAAGCCATTCTCCTGCTTTAGCCTCCTGAGTAGCTGGCATTACAGGAGCCCGCCACCACACCCGCCTAATTTTTGTATTTTTAATAGAGACGAGGTTTCGCCATGTTGGCCAGGCTGTTCTCGAACTCCTCACCTTGTGATCCACCCGCCTCGGCCTCCCAAAATGCTGGGATTACAGACATGAGCCACCACACCTGGCCATTCAATTGTTTTTGTTTCACTTTTTCACACCTATACAATCAACCACCACTCTCTACCTTTGGCTTACTGATGTGTAAGGAAGAATTGAAAAGAAAAATAACTATGACTCTGCTATCTTTGCCTCTCCTATGTCATCATTTCCAGTGGAAGTGGTTGGCTACTACAGGGAATCAGATGAGTAGAAAAGGCTGGGAGAGAGTTCCTTGTTTGTTCCTGTTTCTTAGAATGCCATTGACTTGGTTTTCAATTCTGATTCTATAATAAGAGAAAGTGCAACCTCTTGGTGCTGTCAGCATCTCTCACAGACTCCGTTGTGGACATAGTAGGCTTCCCTTATGCTCACTTGGAGCCTTGCTGGGCTCCCATGCACTGCGGACCCCCAAGATTCTATGCTCAGGGCACGGCAGACACGCCATGGGGAGTGCGGTGGCAAGGGACGGGGGTAACTCATATTGTTGGTGTCTCGTCTGCCCACGCACATGTTCTATTGCCCTGTTGGATTTTACTGATAAAACATAGATTCAGGCTGGGTGCAGTGGCTCATGCCTGTAATCCCAGCATTTTGGGAGGCCAAGGTGGGCAGATCACTTGAGGTCACGAGTTCAAGACCAGCCTGGCCCATATGGTGAAACCCACTCTCTACTAAAAATATAAAAATTAGCCGGGCGTGATGGCGGGTGGCTGTAGTCCCAGCTACTTGGGAGGCTGAGGCAGGAGAATCACTTGAGCCTGGGAGGTGGAGGTCGCAGTGAGCCGAGATGGCACCACTGCACTCCAGCCTGGGCGACAGAGCGAGACTCTTTCTCAAAACAAAACAAAACAAAACAAACATAGATTCAAACATAAAATGAGGAGGAATTTTAAGACAGTAACAGCAGAGCATTAAGCCAAGCTCCGGGTCCCTCTCAGCATGGGGCCCTGTGTGACTGCACGGGCCAAACACCCATGAGTTCATCTCAATTTCCATCCCTCTCACACCCTTCCCCACTGCTGTGGTCTCAGTTGGCACCTTCCTCATTTCTCCCCTGGAGGACTGCCTGTACCCTGATTTCTTCAAGGGTCTCTCCAGTCCATCAGACACAGGCCAACCCAGGGTTTTTCTGCACTGCAATCCAACCAGCATCACTCCCCTGCTTACCAGCCTGCAGTAGCTCCTGCGTCCCTTCAGGTTAAAATTCAGACTTCTTAGCAAGGCACTGCTTATTTCTCCAGCCTCTGTGACAGCCTCAAACCCTGCAATCGAGCTCTGCTGATCCTGGAGAAGCTCCCTCTGAGCCTTTGCACACCTGTCCCTGCTACTTGAGGGTGATTTCCACCTGGTTACCTGCTGGCATCACCTCCCACCTGGAAGCCTTCCTCATCTCTGGGGTGGGTCAGATGTAGCCGTTTTTGCCCTCTCCCTACACACCCTGCATTTCCTCTCTCCCAGCGTTCATCTCGTGACATACAATAAGCAATTGACTAACTTGTCCTTAAGGCCAGGGCCATAGTGGGTCTTCTTGGTGACGAATGAGGGAGGAGCGAGCGCTTTTGCTCTCTAATGGCATCTGTGGATCACTAGCTGGAGGCCTTGGGACTCTAAGAGCCAAGCTATTCAAGTGCTACAAATAACACCGCACGGCCCCCGGTCTTTCCTGTTTCCGCTCTGCGTCTATCAAGGAGGAGCAGCTGTTTTTTGAAGCCCTGCTTTCCTTCCCACAGCTTTGCTTACCCCCACCCTGCTTGATCTCCAAACTCAGAGCCTTGACTTTCCTATAAATACAGTTTCTCTCCAACTCAACTTGATTCATTCATGCAGGGTCCTAGTTCTCTCTTTCTGCCATTCCAATTCTCCTCTTTCCATTACATTTAAGAGAACCCTGGCTGGGCATGGTGGCTTACACCTGTAATCCCAGCACTTTGGGAGGCCAAGGCGGGTGGATCACCTGAGGTCAGGAGTTTGAGACCAGCCTGGCCAATATGGCAAAACCCCATCTCTACTAAAAATACAAAAATTAGCTGGGTGTGGTGGCACATGCCTGTAGTCCCAGCTACTCGGGAGGCTGAGGCAGGAGAATCACTTGAACCCGAGAGGCAGAGGTTGCAATCACGCCACTGCACTCCAGCCTGGGTGACAGAGTGAGACTCTGTCTCAAAACAAAAACAAAAACAAAAACAAAAACAAAAACGACCAAGAAAAGGTCGTTTATGGTATAAGAGCTGAAAGCAAAAGGCAGAGGTTCCTCGATGGAGCTCTGCTGGGACCATGTGTAGTAGCAGCCATTCAACCTCTTCACCACCCAGCGCACATCCAGGAAAGCCCCACTGGTATTGATTTAGGGGTTATAAATAAACATTATCAAGTAGGTGAATTTGCAGCTACAGAATCTGCAGGTAATGAGGATTGATTGTAAATGCACCAAGGAACTGGAGGTCAGATTTTCAACCGAACCGTCCAGGAGATGGCCAGCAACCAAGAGCTAGAAAAAAGGATTCCTGGAGGGTGGTGAAGAAAACAGAAGTCTTAGAGGCTCAGAGACAGATGAATGTAATCCCTCAGCTGTCACCTGAGCTGTGACTATAAAATGAGGCAACAGATGAAGAATAATAAGCATAAGATTGAAGCCAGGCTCGGTGGCTCATGCCTGTAATCCCAGCACTTTGGGAGGCCAAGGCGGGCAGATCACTTGAGGTCGGGAGTTAGAGACCAGCCTGGCCAACATGGTGAAACTCCGTCTCTACCTAAAATACAAAAAAAAATTAGCCAGGCGTGGTGGCCCATGCCTGTAATCCCAGCTACTCGGGAGGCCAAGGCAGGAGAATCACTTGAACCCAGGAGGTGGGGGTTGCAGTGAGCTGAGATCTTGCCACAGCACTCCAGCCTGGGCAACAGAGCGAGACTACATCTCAAAAAAAAAAAAAAAAAAAAAAACATTGGGGCAGTCAGAAGCGACCACCGTCAGCAAAGGAAGGATGAGGGGGAGTGAATAAAGGGTCCACAGGAGAATTAAGAAAGTGTGGGCCCTTGGGGCCATTTGGTGAAGCAGAGCCAGGTCACTGGCGAGTGTGCCAGGGAATCAATTAAGGATGAATATGAAGCTTGAGGCCAGGCCAGCATGATTACCGTGTGGACGCCCGTATTTCTTTACATTTGCTGACTGTCAACCCAGCCTCCTGTGTTTCTGTGAAATACAAAGGAAGAAATGCTGTGACCTCCTCTCATTCTAAGGTGAAACCAAAGAAGGGGAAACTGAGAGACCTGTCTGAAATCCTCCACCGAGCCAATGGGGAGGCTGGAATAGATACAGCTGGTCACCCGAACTGTTCTTTAGGCACGGCTTTTTGGATTTGCCATTTACATCTGCTTCAAGTTTTAGAAACTTCCAGGCTGTGGCTTTTTTGCTGCTTTGGGGGAACAAAGCATGTTTGGTCAAGTGTACAGTAAACCTGTCCTGCTCCTAAATCCAGTCATCTTCAAAATAGATTTTTGAGGTTTATAGTGCTACTCTCCAAATGTCATTATCATCCCTAAAGTGAAAAAAAAAGGTTTAATTACTATGAGCAGTGAAATTACCATATAATCTTCCAATTAACTGAATAAGGCACCAAATAAGTGCCCTCAAGCCTTAATTTCCACCTTGAAGTTAAGGTAGGTATCATGCTTACCTTGATCATCCTACACATCCTCAAAGTGGGCAGAGTTGAAAGGCTGTCTAAGCGGGTGGGATGGGAGGCGGTGCCCTTCCACTCTCATGTCTGTTTGTCGAGCTCTGTTGGTCCTTCCGATTGGTTAGCGACCCTGAGTGTTTCTGAGAGCCTTTTGTTGTATGTGAGGGCAGAACCACTAATCTGGCCAATTCCAAGCAGAAAAGATCAAGTATAGATTTCATATCTGAGTTTTAAGTGCTAGTAAAAAGTTGCATTAAGTTATCAAATGCACTGGGATCCTGGCTTCATCGCCAAGTGGCTCTGCGGTTTGAGGATTACGCTGCGTCCCGAAGAAAAGAAAAGAAAATTGTTCCGTTTAGTTGCTTGGGGTAAAGGGGGATTGATCCAGTTACTTTTAAATTAATCTAAGTCAGATGGTGTTCGCTGCATAACTTTCTAAGGTTGGTACTTGGTCAAAGAACAAGGTGTTCATTTTTATAGGATTGAAGGCCTTTGGTTGAAAAGGCATGAAGAAGTTTCTACCAGTCCTGTTTGAAATAAAATAGTAGTGTAATCTAAGGATTGTAATACAAGACCAACACAGCACATTTAGAGTAACTTTTTAAAATTGGTTGACAGATGTCAACCAATTAACTTTTTAAAATTAACTTTTTAAAATTGGTTGATGATCTCTCTCTCTTTCCGTAGATGTGTGTGTAGCATATCACATAGAGAAATCTATAAGCCCTGGGTTATGTTGGTTGCTGATGAGGATTAATTAGAACCTACTACTCAATTATTCACTTTTGATCTGCTCTTGCTCTAGTAGTCTTCTTCACTGTGTCATTCATTCAAGAGCTGTTCATTGGGCCAGGCGCAGTGGCTCACACCTGTAATCCCAGCACTTTGGGAGGCCGAGGCGGGCAGATCACCTGAGGTCGGAAGTTTGAGACCAGCCTGACCAACATGGAGAAAACCCGTCTTTATTAAAAATACAAAAAATTAGCCAGGTGTGATGGCACATGCCTGTAACCCCAGCTACTCAGGAGGCTGAGGCAAGAGAATCGCTTGAGTCCAGGAGGTAGAGGTTGTAGTGAGCCAAGATGATGCCATTGCAGTCCAGCCTGGGCAAGAAGAGTGAAACTCCCTTTCAAAAAAAAGAACTCTTCATTTTCCTATATGATGACATACTGCTATATGACAAACTCTTGCTAGCTGCTGGAGATACAGCAATAAATAAAGCAAAGTCCTTGCTTACATCCCAAAGGGGAGAAACAGGCAACAGGTTTCTATGTAGCAAGATACAGCAGAGTCAGGGGTGTGGGGCAGGAGGTGTGCTGTCTTGCAGAGCAACCCGGAAAGGTCTGACTGATGAGGCCACATTGGTACAAGAGGCTGAATGAAGGGAGGAAGGGAGAAAGCAGATGTTTGGAGGAAGACTGCTTCGGGCTGAGAGACAGTCAAAGCACAGGTCCTGAGGTCAGAGTATGCTTAGCATTTTCAAGAAACAAGAAGGCACTGTGGCTGAAGTCAAGCAGGAGAATGGCAGAAGATGAGGTTGGATGAGGCTGGATGAAGTAGAAGGGGCCCAGTGGCATGGGACTTTGGATTTTTGTTTGGAGTCAGAAACCCATACAATGGATTGACATGTGTAGACAAATGCCGAGACAGCCACAAAAATCTGAAATCCATACATATAAATACACAAGTGGACAACTACATAGGAAAATCCACTTAAAATACATGCAAATATATGGGGGGAAATTATGGGGCTTGATGAATCAGAGGGTTGGTGTACAGAAAGGGAAAAGAAGTAAGAAAAAGTGACAAGATGGGAGATAATTGGGTGACTATTAGAAACAAATGTTAACTACAAGAATTCAAAGTCCAGGTGTAGCCCAGAACGAGGTTTCTTCCATTTGGTGCCTCCCCTGTCTTCTGGGGCCTCAGAGTCTGTCCTTGTCCCCTCTGTTGTCCACTTGTGACAGCAGACGGGGAGAGAGAGGTAGTGGAGGGTCACAAGGGGTCTCAAGGGCCAGACCTTCAAGTGGCAAACATCATTTCTGCCCTCTTTCCATTGCCCAGAATTTTCCACTGGCCCACTGTACTACAAGGAGAGATTGGGGTAGGGCAGGCTGAGAAATATACTACTCCTGTGTGCTCAGGAAGAAAATATATTGTCTCTGCCTTGTCTGGACTCTCAGTTTACCTTCTCTCCTCTGTGGTTTGTTTCAGGACTAGGATCTGAGCTCATCACTTAAGAGTTGTCATAGCTATCCTTGGTCATCCCTAACTTGGGAGCCTCCCAAATATCTAAGAAACAGGCTGGTGGCTCTAGTTCTCTTCACAATTAACCTCCAGGTTCACTTTCTTAGTCTCACACCTGGGACTAGAGGAAGGACTTAAACTCATACCTAACTTCACCTTTTGATCTTGATGCCCCTGGGTGTGTAGTGCCAGTCCTGAGCCCTTGGTCATGGGGCCTTTCCTGTACCCTCAGGACCCCTGACTCATGGCTCCCCACCCCCCAACCCCATGCCATTGCCAATTCTCTAAATGCATTCACAAACACAAAAGAAAAGAACATCTTTTTCTGGAAAAAGACTTCAAACATGTAAAAACACCTTTTATTATTTGTTTATTTGTGAATACAAGGGTGTGGTCTTTTATCTAAAGCATTAACCAAGTGGAGGGTGGCAGGTTATAAAAAAAAAAAAAAGCGGGTGGGAGGGAAGGCAAGGACATAGCAATTGAATTCCTTTCTTTTCCCAGAAGTAAGATTGTGAAATTGGCCCCTGGTGATTAGGGGACTTTAGCACACCAATGTGGGGCCAGTGACTGATATTCTTATATCCTGCGTTCAGAGTGACTCAGGCAACGTCGACCCTCAGGAAACTCAGATTGCATTGGAAGCCTCTGGCTTCAGAAAAGAAAGAGAGGAAAATGTACAGCTCTTTTGACCTCTTCTAAATACTAGTAACTTTTTAGGTCTTAATTATTAGGGAGGAAGAAGGGAAGGAAGAAGGTAAAGAAGGGAGGGAGGGAGGGAAGGAGGGAGGGAGGGAGGGAAGGAAGGAGGAAGGGTGGGGAGGGAGGGTTCCCTTTTCCTCCAGGCTCAGCAGTGACATGTCTGGACTGAGGGCAGCCACGGGGCTATGTACTGGTCTCTGAGCTGTCTACCTTACATCAAGGTGCTCAGAGCTGAGAGGGCTGGCCGCGAGTGTAATTTGATTAGAGCTGAATTGTTCAGCATTGTACCAATGGAAGCTCTATGTTAATTAGTGTTCTTTAAGATTTACAGTACATGGCAGGGTACAGTGGCTCATGCCTGCACTTTGGGAGGCCTAGGTGGGTGGATCACCTGAGGTCAGGAGTTGGAGATCAGCCTGACCAACATGGTGAAACCCTGTCTCTACTAAAAATACAAAAAAAGTAGCCAGGCTTTGTGGCAAGGACCTGTAATTCCCAGCTACTTGTGAGGCTGAGGCAGAAGAATCTCCTGAACCCAGGAGGCAGAGGTTGCAGTGAGCCAAGATTGCGCCATTGCACTCCAGCCTGGGCAAGAAGAGCGAAACTCCATCTCAAAAAACAAACAAATAAAAAAACCCTTACAGTATAATTGTAATACCTTAGAGATGTGCAGTGGTTTATGGTAAAGAAAAAAAAAGATGCTTATGCCCACTATATCATTTAATCATCACAGCAAAACATGAAGCCACCAATTCCAAGAGGTGGCTATCACAGTCATACACCCTAATTCCTAGTGCTCTCTTTTATTTTTATTTTAGCTATTACAGATAACAATAACCAAAGGATTGAATATTTCACTTCTTTATTATTAGTTTGCATTTCCTTGCACATCCAGTGAACCAACTTCCCAAGAGTTGGATCTGTCTCCAAATTCCGGAAAGGTAACTTTCACCTTTAGTAACAGAGTGCAGCACAGCTGTGACTTCATACCATGGGTGACCATACGACCATCCAGGAATCAAAGGTCTCTTATCCTCCATCCTCTCATTCTTTCTCTTCCCAAAGCACATGTTTCTATGAGACAGGGCCACAGCCAGCAACTCCCACTTCTGACACCAATTGTGTGAAAACACACACACACACACACACACACACACACACAAAAACTCAAAGTACTTTCTCTATTCTTTCACTCAACAACAATCAACACGGAATATTTTTTGTGACCAAATGTTTGGGGATTCCTCCCCACCAACAAGCAAACAATCAATTCTGCAGCAAATACCAGCTGGATATATACTCCAATTCAATTCTGACACCATCTACCTGGAGATAGCATCATATCCCACAGATTGAGTCTCGGTCCCCAAGACTATTGCCCTTCTTCCCAGCAGTCACAGTCTGGGCCTCCAGAACTTCTGAACAACCAGCTTCAAGTTGAGGTTCCCATGACCCCCTCCTTGGGTTCCATCAATATGGAGTGGCTCACAGAAAAACTTTAGGGAAGTTTACTTATGTTTATCAGTTTATTATAATGGCTATTACAAAGGATACAGATGAAGAGACACATAGGGAAAGGGATGGAGGAAGGAGTGCGGAGCTTCTATGCCCACCGTGGGTGCCCTGACCTCCAAAAACCTGTACATGTTCTGCTATCCAGAAGCTCTCCAAACCCAGTTCTTTTGGATTTTTATAGAAGCATCATTACATAGGCACAATTGATTAAATCACTGGCCATTAGTGACCAATATAACCTTCAGTTCCTCTCCTCTCCCTGGAAGTTGGGGTTGGGCTCAAAGTCCCAACTCTTTAATCTTGCCCTGGTCTTTCCAGGGACCAGTCCCCATCCTGAAGCTAGCTAGGGGCTGCCAGCCATCAGTCAACTTATTAGCATACAAAAACACATCACTTTGGAGATTCTAAGGGTTTTAGGAGTTGTATGGAAGGAAACACGTGAAAGATCAAATATATATTTCACAATATCGCACTCCTGTAGAACACTTTGGGACACATACCATGATTCTTTGAAAATCAGTTATTTACATCATTCTGGTATAAATCAATGAAAATGACCAAGGCAAGTTGTAATCATTTTAGGGGGTTTATTTGCCGAAGTTAAGGACACCCACTGGGGAGACAGGTCTATGCCTTTCTCCAAAGATAATTTTGAGGGCTTCAATATTTAAAGGGGAAAGGATGGATATTGGGGGAATATACAATTTTCATAGGAGGGTGAGTAGAGGAAATAGTCATTCATGCTGTCACTTGTCTGGCTAAGGGAATCTGCAATTTTACATAAGATAACGTAAACAATAGGGCAGAGGAAGCAATCAGATATACATTTGCCTCAGGCGAGCAGAAGGATGACTTTGAGTTCTGTCCTGTCCCGTCCCACATCTGTGGATAAGCTATCAATTGACATTGCCAGGGTGAAATTCAACAGAAATATTTTCAAGTAAAGATCTTGGGGCCTGCAAGGAATCTCCTTGTGGGCAAAAGGTGAGCGATGTATGTAGCTTTTTATCTTTGTAGCCGTCTTAGTTAGGAACCAAATGGGAGGCAGGTTTGTGCGACCCAGTTCCCAGCTTGACTGTTCCCTTTAGCTTAGTAAGTATGGGGCCCCAAGATTTATTTTCCTCTCACACTGGTCTTTCTATAGTCACTGGATTATTTGAATATTAATGGATTTTCCTTGTAAATGTGATGAGGATGACGATCCCAAGAAGGACTTCCCTGTGTCTTTCAGAAGACAGAGGAGAGCTCCTGCCACTCTTACGGGTTCATGTCGTGAACTCTTCATCTGTATTCAAAAAACGAAAACCTAAGAACTTTGGTCTAAGCTGTTCTAAGATTTGCTCAACCCAAACCTTTCAGGATACTCCTTTGAGGAAGGTTTTACCCATGGCAGTAGCTATAAGACTTTCTGCTGATACACAGTGGGAGGATTCACCAGGGAAGAGTATCTTGGAGTTACACATGAGCTGCACCAAGATCCCTGAGCGATGTGAAGCGGATAAAAAAGAGTCTACATCCAGCTGGGTGTGGTGGCTTACACCTGTAATCCCAGCACTTTGGGAGGCTGAGGCGGGAGGATCACCTGGGGTCAGGAGTTCGAGACCAGCCTGGCCAACATGGTGAAACCTCATCTCTACTAAAAATAAAAAAATAGCCAGGTGTGGTGGCACGTGCCTGTAGTCCCAGCTACTCGGGAGGCTGAGGCAGGAGAATTGCTTGAACCTGGGAGGCGGAGGTTGCAGTGAGCCGAGATTGTGCCATTGCACTCCAGCCTGGGTGACAGAAAAAGAAAAAAAAAAGAGTCCACATCCTCTCATTTCCTCTCCTCACCAGTTTAACAAGGATCAACAGAGCATCTCCAGGCTCTAATGGATTCCAGGACTGATTTCTTAACAGAGTGTGCACAACTGCCATCTTCCAGGATAGCAAATACTTGCCTACAAATAGAGTTAGATTGTAAAAGCTCTGGCTGAAACTATTAAGAAATAAAGCAGTTTTGACTGATCCAACATGATGGCTAATTTGACTAGGAGGGAATCATTAATAAACAGCTGCATTAGTAGTTGTTCTTTAAAAAGGATCTCTCTTCAACCAGCCAAGAAACCAAGGTGTGGGAAGTTCAGTGGCATGACTCTGCCCAGCACACTGGAATGCATGAGCTTGCCTACCGGGAAAGCAGCATGCCGGAAAGGGTGTGAGATTGGGAGCAGCTCATCTGTCATCTGCCTTTTGTTTAAGGACAACCTTGGCAGCTGGCTCCTGCTCCACCCCACTTCCTACCTTCATCCTGGGAGACGCCTGGTCCACAGGGCATCTTCATTCTCAGTCCTGGCATCCTTGTTTCCAGCAACCTTCTCCACCAACCTCTCCTACCTCCTTCCATGGCCACTCCTGGACATTTCCATAACCTGCAAATCCACCTTGAAATCACTCCTCAAACAACTCGTGGGCACAGCCTCCTGCCTTTCCAGCCTGCTGTGTGATTCCCTCACTCTGACCTTGCTGGTCCTCATCAGGATCTCTGGTCCCTTGCGCCCCTCCCCTCTTCTGTGCTCATTTCCTTTCTTACATTTAGCTTGGAGCCCACGGTTCATCATTTTGAGCCGTCTCTTGACAATATCCCCCTTCAAACTTGTCGGACCATAACCCACGGTAAGAAATCTAATACATATGAGCCTGGCGCAGTGGCTCACACCTGTAATCCCAGCACTTTGGGAGGCTGAGGTGGGTGGATCACTTGAGGTCAGGAGTTCCAGACCAGCCTAGCCAAAAACAAAAATTAGCCGGGCATGGTGGCGGGCACTGTAGTCCCAGCTACTCCAGAGGCTGAGGCAGAACTGCTTGAACCAGGGAGGTGGAGGTTGCAGTCAACCAAAATCGCGCCACTGCACTCCAGCCTGGGTGACAAAGGGAGACTCCGTCTCGGGGGGGAAAAAAAGAAAGAAATCTAATACATACGATCTAAGGGTCATGTGCATATGTATTTATCTGTACACATACATATATGCACAAGCCTCTTTCACTTTAACTCAATCACAATTATTTAAAAATCTCTCTCTGAACATCAGTTCTTACAGCTGTTTCTCTTTTTTTTTTTGAGAACTTAATCACATCTGCCAAGTCCCTTTTACCATGAATGTCTGGTAACATAATCACTGATCCTGGGGATTAAGGCCTGTGGACATCTTTGGGGGCCGTTATTCTGCCTACCACATGGACCATCTTTGACTTTCTTCACTTCCACTCACTTTTCTTTTTTCTTTTTTTTGAGATGGAGTTTTGCTCTTGTTGCCTAGCCTGGCGTGCAATGGCGTGATCTCAGCTCACTGCAACCTCTACCTCCCAGATTCAAGTGATTCACCTCCCTCAGCCTCCCGAGTAACTGGGATTACAAGCGCCTGCCACCATGTCCGGCTAATTTTGTATTTTTAGCAGAGACGGGGTTTTTCCATGTTAGTCAGGCTGGTCTTGAACTCTCAATCTCAGGTGATCCGCCTGCCTCGGCCTCCCAAAGTGCTGGGATTACAAGCGTGAGCCACCGCGCCTGGCCCCTCCACTCACTTTTCAACCTTTTCCGAACAAGCTTCTGTCCCCACCCCCCATCCCATATGGTTTCAAAATGGTTGTTGATGGCCTCCATGTTGCTGAAACCATGGGGTTGTTCTAATTGTCCTTCTTCCTGACCTTTTGGCACTGTGGACCAAACAGAATGGGGCATGGGCAGGCACCCTGGAGGACCAGAGCATTTGGGCAGCCTGTCCTGCTGTCACCCAGCAGCCCATCCTCGTGGGACTGAGGCTGGCTACAGAAGGCATTCCGCACCCGCTTGCTCCATGAGTTATCCAGGGCTCCATGTGCCTAGGCTTTCTTTATTGTTTAAAAGTGTAGGTCAGATAACTGCAGGTGAAGTTTTCTTAAACATTTTTGTTTACATATCCACAGTGGATAACTGGGTGAGCTTTCACAAAGTAAAACACATGCCTGCCATCAGATCAAGGAACAGGGCATTGCCAGCTCGCCCGAGCTCCTCGTTCTCCCCTCCCTAACGCTAGCTCCTCTCCTCCCATAGGTAATGCTATCCTGGGGCCGAGGTGATAGGGATTTTTTTTTCCTTTTAAATAGACTTCATGTGTTAGAGAAGTTCTAGGTTCATAGAAAAATGGAGAAGAGGCCAGGCGCTGTGGCTCACACCTGTAATCCCAGCACTTTGAGAGGCTGAGGCGGGCAGATCACGAGGTCAGGAGTTTGAGACCAGCCTCACCAGTATGATGAAACCCCATCTCTACTAAAAATACAAAAAAAAATTAGCCAGGCGTGGTGGTGCATGCCTGTAATCCTAGCTACTTGGGAGGCTGAGGCAGGAGAATTGCTTAAATCTGGGAGGTGGAGGTTGCAGTGGGCTGAGATCTTACCACTGTATTCCAGCCTGGGTGACAAAGAAAAAAAAAGAAAGGAGAAAAGAAAGAAAGAAAGAAAGAGAGAAAGAGAAAGAAAGAAAGAGAGAGAAAGAGAGAAAGAGATAGAGAAAGAAAGAAAGAAAATAAAGAAAGAAAGAAAGGAGGGAGGGTGGGAAGGAAGGAAGGAAGGAAAGAAGGAAGGAAAAGGAAAGAAAAAGAAAGAAAAATGGAGCAAAAAGTGCAGAGTTTTCATCAACCTCTAATCCTACCTGCCACACACACGTGCAGCTTCCACCACTAGCAATATCAAACCTGAGTGCGATATTTGTCATAATCAATAAACCTACATTGACAAATCACTATCACCCAGAGTCCATAGTTTACATGAGGGCTCACTCTTGGTGTTGTACGTTGCATGGGGTTGGACGTATGGACAATGACGTGGCTCCACCATTGTAGTATCACACAGGGTAGTTGCAATGCCCAAAAAGTCCTCTGTGTTCCACCAATTCATTCCTCCTTTCTCCTGACCTCTGGCAACCATGGATATTTTCGCTGTCTCCATAGTTGTGGTTTATCCAGAATGTCATATAGTTGGAATCAGACAGTACACAGCCTTTTCAGATTGGCTTCTTTCACTTAAGAATATGCATTTAAGGTTTCTCCGTGTCTTTTTGTGGTTTGATAGCTCATTTCATTTTAGTGCTAAATAACATTCCATTGTCTTTTTTTTTTTTTTTTTTTTTTTTTTTGAGATGGGGTTTCGCTCTGTTTCCCCTGCTGGAGTGCAGTGGCACGATCTCGGCTCACTGCAGCCTCCGCCTCCAGCGTTCAAGCAATTCCCCCACCTCAGCCTCCAGAGTAGCTGGGATTATGGGGGCGTGCCACCACACCCAGCTAATTTTTTGCATTTTTAGTAGAGACGGAATTTCACCATGTTGGCCAGGCTGGTCTCAAACTCCTGACCTCAGGTGATCTGCCCGCCTCAGCCTCCCAAAGTGTTGGGATTATAGGTGTGAGCCACCACAACTGGCCGGGCCTAGGTTTTTGAAGAAGGAATTGAACTGAGTGTAGGGCAGGTTGTACTGCTGACGTGTCTTCTTTGTACTTGGAATGTGCTAGGACTGATATACTTCAAAGTGCAAAGCACCTGAAGGATCTGGCATTAGTCAATTCTATGCACTGAGCTTCTGCCCCCAGAATACCACCCTCAGAATAAGAATATGGTAAGGCCAGTTGGATAGGTGGGGCATGGATTGGAGGCTCAGGCCATTGCACTGCACGTACAGGTCTTGATGTAAATGGTCTGGAGGAGGTCAAGTTCTGTTTAGCGGGGATAGACTATGTGACAGAGTGAAGAAAGATAATGGTCTAAACGCAGCAAAAGTTTCATTCCCACTCACGTGACAGTCTGTGGAGCAGGCAGCTCCTCTCTTCATGAACCTGGGACCCAGGTATCTTCCATCTTGTGGCTCTGCTTCTCCGGAGCCTTGTCATTTTTTTTTTTTTTCATCTAGCTACAGTGACAAGATCTTTTGGATAAGCCATGAATATTAAACCAAAGGCAAACTCTGAAAATTGATTTGATGTGTGGTCAGCTGCTTATTTATTCCCCGGACCACAGTCCGGGGAATGCTGGGGTGATGGACAAGAAGGTTTTCATGAGGAGGCTGAAGAGATCTAAGTATAGGGGTGCCAGCCTGGGGCACTTCAGAAGGGGCACTGGCCTAGGGGTAGCATCAGGGTGACCCTGAGTTCCCTGGGGCAGGGTGTGGCTCATGACAGGGTGCTGAGAACCCACCAAGAAGGCTGGAATTTTCAGTACTTATTGTTTTATGAGGGCCTGCCTGTGTGCCAGGCGGGAAGACACTGACCAGAGGCCCAGGGCCACTGAGGGGTCTCGGCCTGGTCTCTTGGTGCCTGGGGGGTACACTGTGCAAGCAATGATGTAGTTCCCAGGGGCAGGACTCTGACCCACACTCCTGGTGCCAATGTCCGTTTTGCCACTCATGTTAGATTTTGCTTCTCTAAGTGAACTTACTCAGGATAGCTGGGTTCTTGGCCATTCTTCCAGTGGTTTTCAAGGGTGAAAAAAGGAGTTTCAGCAAGACAGCTAACGTCTGGATGAACGTGCCAGGAAGTGTCTGTAGCCTTCCTCTAGAGAGCACTCTGGGCTGGTGGGCGTGAGGACCCTAGGGCAGGCTGGCTCAGCCCCTTTGACTTCAGATTTCAGGGAAGGCCAGGGAGCTGGATTGGGCGCCTGGATTTTCCGAGAATTATGTTTCTGAGAGGATTTTGAAACCTAAACAGGAATACTTTACACACAGGTCATCGAGCAGGAATTGGGAAGTTCCTAAGCTGCCCTCCTTCACGCCACCTCCTCCCTTCAGAGGCCAAGGGCTGCCAAGCTGTCTCCCACACACCTCAGTGAAAAGTCCCTGGCTCTCCTCCCAGCCGCCTCGCTGTGACCTCGTGAGGTGTGAGAAGGAGGAAGGGGATCTACATTCTGGATGAACCTTCCTTCCTCCTTGCCGAGAAATAGTTTGGGCCCCTGCGCCTGCTGGGCCTCAGAGGTTCTCAGAGCCCAGGGCCCAGTGTGGCTCCTGCAAGCTACCTGGGAATTCCATGGAGTCTGACTGGCTGCCTGTCTTATTCCCAGTCTGCTGCAACCCCTTTCCTAAGCTTGTGTGGCTGAAAACAACAGAAATTCATCCTCTCACAGTTCTGGAGGCCAGAGTCTGAATCCAGGTGTTGGCAGGGCTGTGCTGCCTTTGAAGGTTCTAGGGAAGAATCCTTCCTGGCCTTTTCCAGCTTTGGGTGGTGGCCGGCAACGCTCGGCATTCCTTGGCTTCAGGTGCATCATTCCAGCTGCACATGGCTGTCTTCCCTCTGTGTCTCTTCTTTTCTTCTTATAAGGACACCAGTCATATGGTGTTAAGGGCCCACCTTACTCCAGTATGTCACCAACTTAATTCATTACATCTGCAACCACCCTATTTCCAAATGTCACATTCTGGGGTTCCTGATGAACGTGAATTTGAGGGGACATCATTCAACCCACAGCAGAGCCCCACCATCGCCTCCCTGCACCACGCCCTTGGAGCAGGCCCCTTCTCTGCGCAGGGCACCCTACCTGTCTTTCCTCTCCAGCAGCAAGACAGAGCCAAGAGTGATTTCTTGAAATGAAATTGCATCCTCTCATTCCAATAAGGCATGGCCTCACTAGTGGGAGATGAGCAAATGAAAGCCTCCCTCAGGATGGGCATCCACACATCCAGGGGACACTCACCCCAATTTTTTTCCTGGTTTATAAAGGTGCTTCAGGACTCCTTGGCTCCTGGCCAATATCTTAGTGCTTCCTGAAGGGGAAAGAGCCCTCCAAACCATTCAGTGGGCCATCCCAGACCGAGGTTTCTGACCCAGACATTGAAACAGGAGGAGTTCCCTTATCCCCCTTGCAGGGCATGTGACAGGGGCATGGCTCGCTTCTCAGTACCCTGCTGCTCAAACCCCTAGAGGGGGCATGCAGATGGGCAGGTCGTGGGGAGCGTTTTTGAGCTCTGACCCCACAGCACCTTGTAGAATTGGGTGTTTACAGCTCCCGAAGCCCCAGTGGGCATGTGTTACAGTGGTCTCCTTCAGTTTTGCCGTCTGCAGGCGGCTTGTGTTAATCAGCTCAATTAGACCCTCTGCCTTATCACAAAGACAGACGGCTTTCTGTATCCCAGGTTCTTGCCCTAGTGTACTCGGAAAATCAGATTTCGCATGGACTTGGAGAAGGAGTGCAAGGTTTTATTGAGTGGAGGAGGTGGCTCTCGGATGGGGAGCCAGAAGGGGGATGGAGTGGGAAGGTGGTCTTCTCCTAGAGTTGGGCTGCCCAGCAGCCAGACTCTCCTCCGACCGCCCCTGACTGAATTCCACATCGCCCCGCTGTCGAAAGCCCGCCAGCATCTGCTGGTGTCTGTCAGTGTGCTCTTCTGCTTCTCTGCTCCTCTCGACGTCCAGCCACTTGTGTGTGTGCCCACTAGGGTCTTGGGTTTTTTATGGGCACAGGATGGGGGTCATGGCAGGCCAGAGTAGTCTTGGAAAATGCAACATTTGGACATGAAAACAGGAGTGCCTGTTCTCACTAAGGTCCATGGGCACAAGCCCATGGGTGGAGCCCTCGCCAGGGACCCCACCCTTCTCTACCCAGCACTCCCCTGCCCCCCTTCCATGTCAACATGAAAGCTGCCATTGGCTCCTGTGCCCCACCTCTGGGCCTGGTTTGGTGACCTCTGCACCAGAGCTGCTAGGGAGGCCCCATCCCACATGTTGTTGATTGAACAGCCCTTCCCCAGGGGAACCAACATCCTCCTGTCCCCAAACCCATGGAGGAGTGGTGGGTTCCTGGGCCTCTAGTAACTCGACTGAATATTTTCCAGGTTACCTAACCAAACTCCTGCAAAACCACACCACCTATGCCTGTGATGGGGACTATTTGAATCTACAGTGCCCTCGGCATTCTACGATAAGTGTCCAATCGGCATTTTATGGGCAAGATTACCAAATGTGTAGTTCCCAGAAGCCTGCCTCCCAGAGGGAAGACAGCTTAACCTGTGTGGCAGCCACCACCTTCCAGGTATTGCCTTTTGTAGACATGTTAAGATGATACAGTTTCAACACACACTCTTTCTCTCTCTCTGGGTATAAATATATTTGTGATTATATAGTTCAATCCAAGCAAAACTGATCCATGAAAAATCCCAATTTATACAGATCACCAGTTTTGTAGGTGACCTATTATTTGCTTCTCAAAGGATTTGTTGCCCAACAAAACTAAATAGAATTCCTACCTATTGTAGAGCCCCCTTTGTACACTTCAATATGAATTTATTTGTAGGTTTACTCCTTACTTTAGTATAGCAAAGTACAACCAGGATGGATTCCAACCTCCAGGAGTTCCCTTATCCCCCTTGCAGGGCATGTGACAGGGGCATGGCTCCCATAAATGTGGGAGCCCCACATCTCCCATAAATACTCCTGTAGAAAGGGAAGGTAGGTTCTTTAATGGAAACCACAAGTATCTCTTTGAGGCAGACATCTGAAGTCATGACCAACTTTTTAGAAAATGTACTCAAAGGGCTGGGCGCGGTGGCTCATGCCTGTAATCCCAGCACTTTGGGAGGCCGAGGTGGGTGGATCAGGAGGTCAGGAGTTCAAGACCAGCCTGGCCAATATGGTGAAACCCCATCTCTACTAATAATACAAAAATTAGCCGGGCATGGTGGCACGCACCTGTAGTCCCAGCTACTTGGGAGGCTGAGGCAGAAGAATCGCTTGAACCCAGGAGGCGGAGGTTGCAGTAAGCTGAGATCATGCCACTGCACTCTAGCCTGGGCAACAGAGCGAGACTCCATCTCAAAAAAAAGAAAATGTATTCAAGGAAGGAAATATCAGTAATATCAGTAACTGCCTTGTGCTTCTTAATGATTTGCTTCTTCAGTTGTAGATAATCATGTCATTCTTGCTTGGAGCTATTTTAGGCAGCCTTTACTGACTCCTTCCTTCTACTACATAGTACCAGGAGTTGGGAGAGGTGTGGTTTACGTCATTCTTTTTGTGGTTGGCATATTTAGGGAAAGATTTGGTATAGGAGAAGGTCAAACTAATATTTCAATGATGGTTTTAGACTGTGCATGGCTTTCAATCATCTGAGCAACTTCTACTTCACCATCCCTGGCCCCTAACATATATAACTAGTTGACCAGGATTACTGAGTCACTTGGCCTTGGATTTTTTTTTTTATGCCTCCCAAGTTCCATATGAATACATTTAAAGCAGGGAGTTTAGAGCAGGTGGAAAGTTGGAAGTCTGTTTGATTTTGTCGACCGCAGGAAATATGGATAAAGATACATTTGCTAGAACTAAGGAGAAATAAGAGTAGCTTTAATGCTGTGTAGCTCTCCCTAAGCCCCAAACAGGAGACACAAACTAATGTGATGATGTAAGAATTTTTCTATTTCTCACACCATCCCTTGCTTCCACTCCAAGCATGGTAGTATCTGGGTATTTAGGTGATTGGTGAAACACACCAATTGAGTAGCCAAAATGAATGTGTCTGAATGACTCCCCATGACATGGTTTCTATACCTTGAGGAGAGACAACATGTTTCTTCAGGAGACAAGAAGTTGCTTTCCCTGTGTGCTCCACTGTCTTAGTCCTTTTTGTGCTGCTATAACAGTGTCCCTGAGCCTGGGTAATTCATAAGGACCTGAGATTGATTTCTCACTGTTCTGAAGGTCGGGAAGTCCAAGAGCAAGGCGCCACAGGTTTGGTGTCTCTACTTCCAGGATGGCTCCTTGAACACTACATCCTCTAGGGGGTTGGAGAACGCTGGTACTCATGTGGCAGAAGAATGGAAGGGGCAAGAGAAGGAGAGAGGGCCAGCTTGCCTTTTATAACAAGCCTAGTGCCACTCTAACAACCTACTCCTGAAAAAAACAAAAAACAAACAAACAAAAAAACCAGTATTAATCCATTCATAAGGGTGGAGACCTGATGGTCTAATCACCTCTTAAAGACTCCACCTGTTAATACTGTTACTGTTACAGCAGCAATTACATTTCAATGTGAGTTTTGGGGGGGATAAACATTCCAGCCATAGCACCCACCCTACCCCTAATTCTCTCTGTTGGGCGCCACCCCAGGAGGTACATCCCTCTTGACCCACCCCCATTTCTCAGCCACCTGCCCTGGCCATCCATCCTTGGATCCCAGGCTACCTGCTGCCCTCCTGGGTGCATGAAAGGAATGTTGGCCAGTACCAACATTTTTTTAAAGTGGCTACTTTTTAAGAGTAGGAACTCTTGGCATACACTAGAGCATGGGCACCACCTGCACCATTCCACGGGTACCTGCCTCTGCCAGATACCCCTGAGGGAAGAGGATGTTCTATAACCAGGCCGACAGGTTAGCATTTGTGAACACAGTTCTGACGTTGTTGGGAGGGTTTGTTTGCCAGAAACATCCCCATGCGCTACTCTTTCAACCAGAGGTCAAGAAGTCCTTTACTTTTGTGTCTTTTTTGTTTTTTTGTTTGAGACGGAGTTTCACTCTTGTTGCCCAGGCTGGAGTGCAATGGCGCAATCTCGGCTTACCACAACCTCTGCCTCCCAGGTTCAAGCAATTCTCCTGCCTCAGCCTCCCGAGTAGCTGGGATCACAGGCGCCCACCACCACGCCTGCTAATTTTTGTACTTTTAGTAGAGACAGGGTTTCACTGTGTTAGTCAGGCTGGTCTTGAACTCCTGACCTCAGGTGATCTGCCCGCTTCAGCCCCCCAAAATGCTGGGATTACAGGTGTGAGCCACCGCGCCCAGCCTTCTTTTGTGTCTTTTAAGCTGCACTCGGAGCACAGGCAAGGTGCTTCCTCAGAGGGAGGTTGCTTAACATGGGGAGACGTCCACACAGGAGACCACAGCTGATCCATCCCTTGACTGTCAGCAGCAAGTCCCCCTCTCTGCATTTTCCAGCTCATGACATAGTTTGGAAATAGCCCTGCCCTGGGGTCTGCTCTGTGGTTGTAACAGTGGAGCCCTCCGGTGACATCTGTGGGCCGAGTCATTTCACCATGACCTTTGGCCATGCCACATGCAGTCATCTGAAAGCTGCACCTTCTGGGGTCTGAGGGGTTTCTCGGGTATTTTTTCCTGATTGAGACACATCTGCTGGGCCCCTGAGAGAATGGGGGATACCTGGCGGGGCCAGCATTCTTCACGGAGCTATTCCACGAGCTACTATGAGAACATGGTGACTCAGAGAGGCTCACGTGTCTGCACTAAATTCAGACCTAAAGTAATAAGCAGATTCTTGGGAACTTTTTTTTTTTTAACTGTACTTGATGTCCTTTTTGTTTTTGTTTTAACCAGACCCAAGTTCAGGACCTCTGTGTTTATCACAAGCAGGACTTGTTCCATTTGGGAACGAGGACCTAGAGAACAGCAGCAAAAAGCTGAGCCTTCCCAGGACCTGGAGGAGGGTGTTCTGTGAGCTTCCACAGAGCAGATGCCTTAAAAACGAAGGAGCTGTCTGGAAAAAATCAGGAGAGAGAGAGAGATTGAGATTTGCAGGAAAGCCTTTACTCCCAATGCTCAACAGAAAGTCTGAGTGTTCCACTAAGAAAACTGCTCCCCGAGGGAGAAGTGGGTCCCATCCTCTTGAGTTTGATGAGGGTGGGAATCAGCTTTGTAATTTTTATTTTTTGGCCTGTGGATGGTTCGTAAGCTGGAAAGGGTTTGGGTCCCCAAGAGCTCCCCGATGCACAGCTCTCCTGTGTCCTGTGTGGGGCTGTTTAAGGATGAAAGGCCAGGACTGTGAATCCTGATGGTCACAGCTCTCTCAGCTTAAAGCTAGGGGACCCCGCTCGAAGGGGACCTTGAAGTCCCCTGCACCCCAACATCTGAAAGTACTCTGACCTCGCTTGCACCCCCTGGAGCCTCGGCACTCAGTGCCTTTGCTGAAAGTAGCAGCAGCCGCACCAGTAGTGGTGGATCAGAGGTTAGTTTTCCCAGGAGCCTGGCACCATTGGATCAGGTTTCTTTTCAGGAGAAAGAGCAGGGAGACAGGGAGCTAACCCAATCACCCATGTCTATGCTCTTCGGCCTTAGACACAGCTTGGCCAGGTGGGGAGGCGTCCTTCCCTTTGCAGAGCCCAGAGCAGCCCAGGTTCGGGTCTGGCAGTCACTGTGAGCAGTTTTCAAGCCTGTCCCTTTTCTACCCTCTCCTTCTAGAAGGTGCTGGACGAATGCCAGAACCAGCGGGCCTGCCACCTCCTGGTCAATAGCCGTGTTTTTGGACCTGACCTTTGTCCAGGAAGCAGTAAATACCTCCTGGTCTCCTTTAAATGCCAACCTAGTAAGTAACTTCGGAGGGGGACAGTGTGTTTGGGGTGTGGTTCTCGTTTCCTTCACACTCCTGGTCAAAATTCTCTGCCCGTTGGCATTTGTCCAACTTTGAAACTCATTAATAGACACATTGGGCTCCATCCTACCCAGTTTTTTAGAGACAGAGAGAGAAAGAAAGACAGAGAAAGAAAGAGAGAGAGATTTTGTGTGTGTGAGTCTGCACATGCCTTCATTTTCTTACAAATGCCTGAATTTTAAAAATCCTTTCCAATACGTAAAACTCAGTTGTACTGATGCTACAACTCTCAGGGGTGGTGAGAGACTGCAATTGCTATTCCTCCAAGTGAGGAGCTGGTTCTGCTTTTCAGAGGTGTCCTGTGCTGAGATTGAGGGGCTGCCTGTTTTTCCTTGAGGCCCAGTGGCCCACTTGCCACCTGCGCCCACTGCTTCAGATCTTTAAGAACCAGTTCCTCCCGCCCTCACCCAAGGCAGGGGAATGAGAGGGGATATGGCTGGAGCCATCTCTTTTATTCTGATTCTTGTTGTTTTCTCCATTGACTTTTGCCATTTCTAACACGCATCAGCTTTGTGATGGCCAAAAATAATCCATCTTCCGTGGGTGGGTCATACTTCCAGGCACCAAGAGCCTGCCTGAGATAAATCATAGGTCACTGTGGCATTAGAGGTTCTTGCACACCTTGTTGCAAAGAAACGATAGCAGTGTGTTTAACCAAAAAATGAGAAGTTAAGCTTTTTTTTTTTTTTTTTTGAGACAGAGTTTCGCTCTTGTTGCCCAGGCTGGAGTGCAATGCGCAATCTCGGCTCACCACAACTTTCGCCTCCCGGGTTCAAGCAGTTCTCCTGCCTCAGCTTCCTGAGTAACTGGGACTACAGGCATGCACCACCACGCCTGGCTAATTTTGTATTTTTAATAGAGAGAGGGTTTTGCCATGTTGGTCAGGCTGGTCTTGAACTCCTGACCTCAGCTGATCCACCCGTCTTGGCCTCCCAAAGTGCTGGGATTACAGGCATGAGCCACCACGCCTGGTCGAGTTAAGCATTTTTAAACCTCCTCCCTGCCACCCAACACAACTGTTTTCACTTTTTGCATTTTGTTGTCTGTTAGCTCCCGCCCTGGTTCCCCGAGACCCTGGTGGCCTAGGTGCCAGACTTATGTGGGGAGAGGTCAGGCCACACTCGTACTATGGTCTCAGGTACACATGTGGGGAGAAACCCCCCCGATCTCTTCAGCAGATATGCAGGCTTCTGTCAAACCCCTTCCCTGCCAGGGCCCAGATACGTCAAAACTGCCCTGTGCTCTTCTAACACAGCACATGCAAAGGCATTCACACTCTCACAGCACATAACTGATGCTCCTCACACTCATAATAGACATCATCACACACAGGCACACACTAACACAACCTTAAACCCCATTATACACACTCAAACACATACAAGCTGTCACACTCACTCACACTGTCATACATGCTCACACACACTCACATGTACAGACAATCGCAAATACCTACAAGCAGGCCCAGCCATTCAGAACAGCCTGAACTCCCTTCGTGACCCCTCTCCACCCTCCCTCCGCCCCTAGGCATTGGGATCACCTCCTGCCTCAGTCAACAGACTCAGGAAATCACATCAAGATCTCAGTGTTCTTCCTCACTTCCCTCCAACCGCTGAATCTCACAGACGACTGTGTCATAGCCTTGAAGACACCCTTGACTGCCATTAGCTTCGCCTTCCTTTTTTTTCTGTTCTCCACTTCCCTCCTTCCATGGTGTAAAATATTGCCCTTTAAAAAGTGGCCTTTGGCTGGGGGCGGTGGCTCATGCCTGTAATCCCAGCACTTTGGGAGGCTGAGGTGGGTAGATCACCTCAGGTCGGGTGTTTGAGACCAGCCTGACCAACATGGAGAAACCCCGTCTCTACTAAAAATATGAAATTAGCTGGGCATAGTGGCGCATGCCTGTAATCCCAGCTAGTAGGGAGGCTGAGGCAGGAGAATCGTTTGAACCTGGGAGGCAGAGGTTGCGGTGAGCCGAGATCGCGCCATTGCACTCCAGCCTGGGTGACAGAGCGAGACTGTCTCAAAAAAAAAAAAAAAAAAAGCGGCCCTTGTTCAAGATGTTAACAATTGGAGACCTGAGGTGGTGGGAATATTACTGTTGGTTGTGATATTCTTTCACATTTTCTATATGTTTGAAATGTTTCATAATAAATTGAGAAAAACCAGCCTCTAAGAGAAGTCAAATGACCGTTGTAAAATTGGCCGAACCTCGGATAAGTCAGCGCAGAGCCACAGCCCCATGACTATCGTGTGAGGTTTCGTCTGGTTTATTCATATCATTTCAGCAAAGCCCCTACTTTGCACAGGAGTGGAATATGAAGAGAACTCACATCCCACAGAGATTCCCTGAATGGCGGTTCTATCGTGGGTGGTGTCCACACCCCCTCCAGGGTATTTCTCAACCTTCCTTCACCCAGCAAGCATTCCTGAGATCTTCACACAGCTGGTTCCTTCTCCTTGTGTATTTTCCACCCCAAATAGCACCTTTCAAGAGAGGCTTTCTCTGTCCAAAAAACAACAACAAAAAACCTCTTCCTCTCATCCTGCCGCCCCTCTCTATCACAGCATCCTATTTTATTTTCTTCATAGCAGCATCATCGTTTAGATTTACCTTATTTGTGGCTTGTGTATGATTCGCACACACACTGCATCAGACTGTGAGCATGATGAGAGCAGGAACTCTGTGTGGTTCAGCACTGTTACCCCAGAGCAACAGGTGCTTAATATGTATTCACAGAGCAAATGTTCACCCAGAAGGGCCAGGTCCTGTGCCCAGCACTGGGGAGACACAGGTGAGCATGTCCTCGGTAACCAGATTATCCAGTCCCGTGGGGCCTGATATTCACTGTGAGTTTCACACAAATATGTGCAAGATTCCAGGTAGGGTCAGGGCTTCATGGAGAGGCACTTGGTACTATGCAAGCAGCTCAGAGAGGAATCTTTTTTTTTTTTTTTTTTGGATAGGGTCTCACTCCATTGCCCAGGCTGGAGTGTAGTGGCTCAATCTTGGCTCACTGCAACCTCTGCCTCCCGGTTTCAAGCGATTCTCCTGCCTCAGCCTCCTGAGTAACTGGGACTATAGGCATACACCACCACACCTGGCTAATTTTTGTATTTTTAGTAGAGACAGGGTTTCACCATGTTGGCCAGGCTGGTCTTGAACTCCTGACCTCAAGTGATCTGCCCACCTTGGCCTCCCAAAGTGCTAGGATCACAGGCGTGAACCACAGTGCCCAGCCTCATAGGAGAAATTGACCTTGACTGGGGGTTCAGTGGAGTCTTTTTGAAGCAAGTGATGATGGAGCTGAGAACTGCAGGGATGGAGGGCACAGAAAGAGTGCTCCATACAGAAGCCTGTGGCTGCGGGTTGCAGGTGCATTGGCGCAGCCAGCCACAGGGTAGGAGCACAGCACCAAGACAGGAGAGAGCACCAGCTGGGGAGCCAGAGTAGGGATCCTGAGTCCTCAGAGCCAAGGAAGGAGTTAGGGCTCTATCTATAGGGCAGCATTTAAGCAGGGAGGGTGCTGTGATGAAGTCATAAAGCCCCTCTGGCTGCCCCATAGAGAGCAGATGAGAGACAGAGGCCCTGTGTAACCTGAACACCAGAAACCTGAGCACTGCCATTTAGGAGGTGGAAGTGAGATTGTCTCCACACCTTCCTGCCTCTTTTTCTGCATCTCTCACACCTCCTGAGGCTCTTCTTCTCAATTCCCAGTTCCAGTCTGGGCAGGACACTGTGATTGTCCAAAGGCTGCACTGCTGAACCCTGTGGCGTGCGGAGCCAGTTCTTATGATGAGAGCCAGTTATGCACATGTCTTACCAGCTCTGCCTGTGTTCTGTGGCATCTGCCACGGTGGGAGTATTTACACCAGGGAAATGGGCAAATGCCACTGATCAGGTTTATTTGTTTGTCTTTACGGAAAGCTATTTTACCAGCAAGGCTCACTGGAACCTTCTTTTCCCTAATGTGCACTGTGCTTCCTTCCTCAAAATCTCACCTCCCAAATTGCATCCCTTCAGGAAATGTAGGTTTCAGCGAGGCTTGGATTTAGGCAGTTCTGGGTTCATATTCCTTTCTGCTGCGTATCTGCTGTGTGTTGGGCAATGTAGGGACACTTTCCAGGACTCAGTTGTAACATGGGATTATGTCTCTTCTGCATAGGGCTGTTATAAGACTGTGAAAACACAGTGTTGTATGTAACACGCTAGCACGGGACCATGGAGTTGAGCTCAGCAGTTGGTAGCTATTATTTCAATAAGCTGATTCAAATCACTCTGCTAAAGATATGAATGACTAAAGGATATAGTCATGCCTGTCATTTCAGCATTTTGGGAGGCCAAGGCAGGAGAATCATTTGAGGCCAGTCATTAGAGTCTAGCCTGGGTAACATAGGGAGACCCCTATCTCTAAAAAAAAAAAAAAAAATTAGCAGGGCATCATGGCAGGCACCTGCAGTCCTAGCCACTTGGGAGGCTGAAGCGGGAGGATTGCTTGAGCCCAGGAGTTTGAGGTTACAGTGAGCTATGAGCTCACCACTGCACTCCAACCTATATGACAGGGTGAGATTTATTTACTAAATAAAGAAAGAAATAATAAAAATAAATAAAAGTGACTATCTACATTTCAGCATCACTATGCACTGGCAATTGTATGCAATGTCAGTAATAAAATACTCCCATCGTGGCAGATCCTTCCTCTGCCCACCTTTGAAAGGTGGCTGGTGATGTGTTGGGAACAGGCCCCCCAAAATCTGGCCATAAACTGGCCCCAAAACTGGCCATAAAGAAAATCTCTGCCACACTGTGACATGTTCGTGATGGCCATGATGCCCACGCTGGAAGGTTGTGGGTTTACTGGAATGAGGGCAAGGAACACCTGGCCCACCCAGAGTGGAAAACCACTTAAAGGAGTTCTTAAACCACAAACATTAGCATGAGTGATCTGTGCCTTAAGGATGTGCTCCTGCTGCAGGTAACTAGCCAGAGCCCATCCCTCTACTTCGGCCCATCCCTTTATTTCCCATAAGGAACAGTTTTAGTTAATCTATAATCTATAGAAACAATGCTTATCACTGGCTTGCTGTGATGATTTATGTGGGTAAATCTCTGTTCGAGGCTCTCAGCTCTGGAGGCTGTGAGACCCCTGATTTCCCACTCCACACCTCTATATTTCTGTGTGTGTGTCTTTAATTCCTCTAGCGCCGCTGGGTTAGGGTCTCCCCGACCGAGCTGGTCTTGGCAGTGATGTGCTTTTGTGACCGTTGTATCGAAAAGAAGCAGAATGACCCACATAACCCTCTCATTTGTAGGTTGGTGCAAAAATAATCGCGGTTTTTGCCCATTGCTTTTAATGGCAAAAATCACAGTTACTTTTGCACCAACCTAATAAAATGAGGAGGCGGGGATTTCATTGCTCTTGTCATTTAAGCAGAGTCGTGGCTCTACCTTCCCAGGCCCCTGCCGTCCTCCCCATCTAAACTCCCAGGAGAGTTGGCAACCCACTTCTGGAAGGCTGCCCACACCTTCTCTAATCTGAGACCAATTGAGAACGCTAACCCACCTCTAAAACAAATTCTAGTCTTCTAAGAAAAGTAGCAATGATGTTAGTAGTTTCCTAATTTTTTATAATCCAGAAATGTCACTCTTATGTGGCAGTGAATTCGCACATTCCCAAGGAACCAAGTGACTCAACATAACACAACAGTCACCCCCAGGATGTAATGTGACACGCACAGGCCCCTCCGTTCCAGGAGATGGTTTGCCCATAATCTGGGGACGAAATCGCTGGAGGCCTTGCATGTGGGTGTTGCGTTACCCTGGGAGGGTTTTGTTGGCATCAAGGCTACCTTTAATGAATGGGCTTTAATAAATCAAAGAGATGTGGCTAATAAATGCGTTTCATGACATGCCTTAAACAAAACAAAACAAAAAAACCTCTTGTAACTTTAAAAATTTTTGATTTATAAAAAAAGAAAAAAAAAAGACTTCCATTTAAAAAGTTTCCAATTTGTGGAGATAAAGCTTGTTTTTGTCCTGCCTTCTCCCATCCTCCTTCTGTGCCAGCTCTGCCACGGGAAGGCATTCTTAACATTTTTCTGAGTTTTTATGGTTGGAAGGGGACTTTGGCTCTTTTGGTGTTTCTATCCAAGCCCTCTTTTCTGCATCAAAGGCCATCGTTCACTCTGGGCCTTTGAAGTCAGGCAAAATTTTGTTGTTGGTGGGATTTAGCATCTACTCATAAACTGCATATAAATGCCAGTGCGGATATGACTCACCAAAAAGAATCGAACCTTCCGACGTTCGGGTCAGACTTAGCAGTCTTTTATCTAGAGAAAGAAAACGAAACTTGCCTTGGCTCTAAGTTTAAGCTGTTGAATTAAGATTCCAGTGAGTGGGTAAAGGGCCTTCGAGACATTTGCTTAGTCACCATTTTCATTTTTCTTCCTCGTGGAAGTTCTTCCTGCGTGTTAAACTACCAGGGCAGGATACGGATTTTGTGAGCATCTGTAGGCTGGCTTCTGCTCCCAGCCTTTCATTCATCTTGAATGTTCCCATCCTCATGGATGAAAGGATAGCAACAAAGTTTGCCAGCAGCAGAGCTGGTGGTCCTCTTGAGATTCTGTAGTTTTCCTTCTTGTGGTCCAAAATTTTGTCTCACTGTTGCTTCTCTGCTTTTGGTACAAAGTCATGGAAATTCACAAGGTACAGAAAGATGGCGTTTAGGCCAGACATGGTGACTCATGCCTGTAATCCCAGCACTTTGGGAGGTCTAAGTGGGTGGATCATTTGAGGTCAGGAGTTCAAGACCAGCCTAGTCAACATGGTGAAACCCTGTCTCTACTAAAAATACAAAAATTAGCCAGGCATGGTGGCGCATGCCTGTAATCCCAGCTCCTCAGGAGGCTGAGGCAGGAGGATCGCTTGAGCCTGGGAGGTGGAGGTTGCAGTGAGCCAAGATTGCACCCCCCGCACTCCAGTCTGGGTGACAGAGTGAGACCCCGTCTCGAAAAACAAAAAGGTGGCATTTATATTTGGAAATTATTGTCTTTCATTTTTTAAGTTTGGAGCTTAGCATCACCGACACCAGGATAAGAAGATCCAGCCCAGCTGCCGTGGCCCTAATGTGTACAGCTCGTGCCTTTCTGTAGGGATTAAGGTGGGCGTTTTCAAATTGTGATTGCAGCCCATGGTAGGAAAAGATTTTCACATTTTGGCCCAGTGGAACACACACTTTATACACACAACTGAAAAAGAAATGTTTAAATTACAAAACAGTGTTTATACTTTCTTCATGTGATGGCCTTTGTTTTCTAAACTACTCTATGCTTTATTTTCAAAAATTGCTGGTTACAACTCACTAATGATTTCAAGACTCATGAATGAACCTCAAATCACAATTTGAAAAACTCTGGCTTGAGGTGTGTTTGGGACCTGGAATCAGCCTGCACTTCCAATCCAGGAAAGAAAAGTGGAAGAACATGAGCACGTGAGAGGAGTGAGAGGCTGGGGTGGAAGAGGTTCTCTCTGGACAGTCTTCCCACCCACCCTGGGCCAGCCCATGACAGCCCAAGCAGTTCTTGCCATTTAACTCTTGTTTGCAGTTAACGCCAATGCTTGTTTGGCTGAAAAATGCACCTGTCCGCTATGTGGTTGCCATTTCAAAGTAGAAAACTCCAGAACAGTGGTGATAGGGTAGAGCTAGCATTTTAAAAAGAATTTTCTTTACAAAATGTTGGCAAGGATAAGAACCACATATGCAAATAAACGACCGTGGTCCCCTTTATATTTTGCTGGGCAAAATATAGTAGCTGGGATTACAGGCACCCAACACCACACCTGGCTAATTTTTGTAGTTTTAGTAGAGATGAGGTTTCACCATGTTGGCCAGGCTGGTCTCAAACTCCTGACCTCAGGTGATCCGCCCGCCTTGGCATCTCAAAGTGCTGGGATTACAGGTGTGAGCCACCACTCCCAGCCGTGTTAGCTACCATTATTTAAAGATATCTTTATTAAGATATCATTTACATAGCATAAAATTCACATTTTTCAAGTGTACAATCCAGTGATTTTCAGTGAATTTACTGAGTTGTGCAACCGTGACCACAGTCCAGCATGGGACATTCCCACCATCTCAGAAGGCTTCCTTGTGTCCATTTTCTGTCACTCTGTGACCTCACCTTCAGCCTCAGGCACCCACTCATCTACATTCTGCCTCTAAAGGTTTGCCTCTTCTGAATCCTTCATATAAGTGGAATCATACCTATGCAGTCTTTTGTGTCTGCAGTGTTAGCTCTTACTGCTTTAAAAAATCAAATCATTGGCCGGGCGCTTTGGCTCACGCCTGTAATCCCAGCACTTTGGGAGGCTGAATCGGGTGGATCACGAGGTCAGGAGATCAAGACCATCCTGGCTAACACGGTGAAACCCCATCTCTACTAAAAATACAAAACATTAGCCGGATGTGGTGGCGGGCGCCTGTAGTCCCAGCTACTCGGGAGGCTGAGGCAGGAGAATGGCATGAACCTAGGAGGCGGAGCTTGCAGTCAGCAGAGATCGCGCCACTGCTCTCCAGCCTGGGCGACAGAGCGAGATTCCGTCTCAAAAAAAAAAAAAAATTCAAATCATTATTAAACATTTTTACTAATTAAATGGTTTTGGAGTATATTCTTTAAAAAAAATAAACTGTGTTTTCTTCAACAGTGCACGCATAATGCCAACTTTGTATGACATTGCAAAGAAAGATTTTACTATGATAAGCAGATTAAACAAACAAACAAACTTTTCCCTGAATTCTTTGGGAACAAAGCACTACCTGGTCCAAATCATCCTAACCTAGAATGCACCATCAGCTTGACAGTCAGTTGTTCCTGGATTTACCAGATTTGGGGCAGACTTTTCATGCTTCTCTAAAGAGGGATTCTTAACTGACACTGTGCCTTGTTTTTGCCCCTTTCCTAGAAAAGGAAATGATTTGATTTGGTATCATATCATCTTTCTTGCTTTTTTTTTTTTAAATTAGAGACGAGGTCTTGCTATGTTTCCCAGGCTGGTCTCTAACTTCTGGGCTCAAGCAATCCTCCTGCCTCAGCCTCCCACCCAAAATGCTGGGATTACGGGTGTGAGCCACTGTGCCCGGCCTCTTTCTTGTCTTTTAACAAATAAATGTAAGCCAGACATGGTGTGCATTCATATATTCCCAGGTACTTGAGAAACTGAGGCAAGAGGATTGCTTGAGCCTAGGTTTGAGCCCAAGAGTTCGAGGCTGCAGTGAGCTATGATTGCACCACTGCACTCTAGCCTGGGTAACAGAGTGAAACCCTGTCTTTAAAGAACTAAACTAAACTAAAATAACAAATAATACCTATATGCATGGGGATGCCAGTTGAGGGGCTGGAGGTGAGGTTTAACTGGGCTCTCTCCAGAGAGAGAAAGAAGCTTAATGCTTCTTTCAAGTAATTTCTGGTCTGTCTTTACCTATGTGGATCTCAAGCCAACATTTGAGAAAAGGCCCCCTTCAGTGAAGGAATGTGTGACCTTAAGTGGTGAGTGAGAGAAACTTCCTTTCTAGCCAGGTCCTTCCTGGGAGCTAACTCCATGCGTCTGCTTCCTTAACGCCAGCACCTCTCCTCCATTTGCCCCTTAGTTTAATTCCCAGGGTCTTTGCGCTTGTCAACAGGTTACTTCCCACCCGCTTCCTGCAGAGGGCTTTGTTTTCTGGGATCAGAGACAGCATGAGCCCACAGGGCCATCCCCACTGCCCCCTTCTCAGGGTGCTGCCCCGGGGAAATGAGCAATGGGACTTGGACAGAGCTCACCAATTCCTTCTGGGGGAAGCTGATTGTGCCTTCAATTTTTGTTTTTGCTTCAGATGAATTAAAAAACAAAACTGTGTGTGAAGACCAGGAGCTAAAACTGCACTGCCATGAATCCAAGTTCCTCAACATCTACTCTGCGACCTACGGCAGGAGGACCCAGGAAAGGGACATCTGCTCCTCCGAGGCAGAGCGGCTCCCCCCTTTCGGTATGTGCTTTTGTATGTGTATTAGCCAGGGTTCTCTAGAGGGACAGAATTAATAGAATATATATATATATATATATCCTATATGATTGTGAAAGTCAATACTTAACACAATCACGATCTTGTGATCGTGTAAGTTAATACTTAATAAACTCCCATATGTGTGTGTGTGTATGTATATATATATAAATGCTTGTAAACAGTAATCTGCCAAAAATAAATAAGTAAAAGAACAAGAACTGGCCGGGCGCAGTGGCTCACGCCTATAATCCTAGCACTTTGGGAGGCTGAGGTGGGTGGATCACGAGGTCAGAAGTTCAAGACCAGCCTGGCCAACATGTGAAACCCCGTCTCTACTAAAGCTACAAAAATTAGCCAGGCATGGTGGCGGGCACCTGTAATCCTAGCTACTCGGGAGGCTGAGGCAGGAGAATTGCTTGAACCCGGGAGGTGAAGGTTGCAGTGAGCCGAGATCGTGCCATTATTGCGCTCCAGCCTGGGTGACAAGAGCAAGACCCTGTCTCAAAAAACAAACAAACAAACAAAAAAACAAGAACTTAAGACATAAACACTAAGAATAGTACCCAACTCCCCTTTATATATATATAAAGAATAGTACCCAACTCCCCTTTATATATATACATAAAGGGGAGTTTATTAAGTATTAATTTACACGATCACAGGTCCCACTATAGACTGTCTGCAAGCTGAGGAGCAAGGAGAGCCAGTTCAAGCCTCAAAACTGAAGAACTTGGAGTCTGATGTTCAGGGGCAGGAAGCATCCAGCACGGGAGAAAGGGGTAGACCTGGAGGCTAGGCCAGTCTCTCCTGTTCACACTTTTCTGCCTGCTTTATATTTGCTGGCAGCTGATTAGACTGTGCCCACCAGATTAAGGGTGAGTCTGCCTTTCCCAGCCCACTGACTCAAACGTTAATCTCTTTTGGCAACACCCTCACAGACACACCCAGGAAATACTTTGTATCCTTCCATCCAATCAAGTTGACACTCACTATTAACCGTCACAGTAGGGTTATACACAGGGGGCCGTCTGAGTGGATTAGGGCCCTGGCTCCCCAAGAAAGGAAGCTATGCCAGTGGGCAGTGCCTGGATTAAAGGGAAAGTCAAGGGCAGGGAGGAACCGCCACACCATGCACCGGCTCTTTCTCCTCCACATTTCTGAATCCCTCAGTTGTTCCATCATTCCACTCTGAGTAGTTATTGAGCACCTGCTGTATGCTGGGCCCTGTTCTAAGCATGGGGGAGTCATCAATGGCACAACACAAAGTCTACACCCTCGTGGAGCTGACGTTCCAGCAGTGGATGGGGAAGTGGTGAGAAATCAGATAATGAATGGGTGCATATGTCATATGTCAGGTGCAGATGGGATAAGTGCTAAGGAGAAAAATCCATGGGGAAGGGCAGGTGGAGAAGGCCAGGGGTTGCTGCAAAGAGGTGCAATTTTAGGGAGTGATGGGCATGCTGGGCTTGGAGGAGGTGAGAAAGTGAGCCTGCAGCCAGTTGGGGACAAGTGTCCAGGTAGAGAGAAGAGTGGATGCAACGCCCTGAGGCTGGACTGTAGCTGGGTATTCAGTGCCAAGAAGGGCTCTGAAAGTCATTCTTCTTAGAGGTGATGGCCATGGTAGGACTAAGAGCTTCACTCATCAAGCCCTCCTATATGATTCAGAGAAACAGAACCGATAGGATATGCAGGTGCTTGTACCTATGGAGAGAGAGATTTTAAAGAATTAGTTCACAAGGTGGTAGGGGCTGGCAAGTCTGAAACCTGTAAGGCAGGCCGGCAGGCTGGAGACCCAGGGAAGAGTTGAGGCTGCAGTTTTACATCTGAATTCTGCAGGACAGCAGGCTGGAAACTCACACAGAACTTCTGTGTTGCAGCCTTGAGGAGGATTCCTTTTTAGGGAAACCTCGGTCTTCGCTTCTAAGGCCTTCATCTGATGAGATGAGGCCCACCCACGTGGTGGAGTTCATCTGCTTGACTCAAAGTCTACTGCTTTCAACATCAGTCACATCTTAACACTTTCACAGCAACATCTGGGCTGGTGTTTGGCCAGACAACTGGGAGCAATAGCCTAGTCAAATTGACATGTGAAATTAACCATCACACTCCAATCTGTGCTGGTGAAAAAGCTTGATCTCTCTCTGGTGTATTACCAGAGAGAACAGACCCAGCTGTGAAACAGCCCAAGGACCTGCGCTTATTGATCAAAATCTAAAATGAGCTCCTTAATATGTTAAATTGCTACAATGTATGTGTGGATCGCAGGTGAAATTCAACATTAATTAAAAAAAGAAATGCATGCCTAAGTAATACCTTGGACCTGAAAAAAAGAAAATGAACAAAAAGTGAGCTAAGTGCACTTTAACTCAGGTGAGTCTCAAGAGAAAACAAAAAAAGCCATTTGGAACACGTGCCTCCCAAATGGTTCCTTAGCTGGATGAGGGACCCTTGGTGTTTTAACTTCTTCCTGCAAAAAGGGGCTTCACTTCTTTTTCTTTAATTCTTAACCTTTATAATATTCAAGAATGCCTTTCCAGAACAGGGATTGTGCAAGGCATTGTGGATCTACGTCTTCTTTACGGGCTCTGTGTTCCCCTACTCCCACTCCTTTTTTTTTTTTTTTTTTTTTTGAGACAGAGTCTCCCTCTGTCACCCAGGCTGGAGTGCAGTGGCGCGATCTCGGCTCACTGCAACCTCCACCTCTGGGTTCAAGCAATTCTCCTGCCTCAGCCTCCCGAGTAGCTGGGATTACAGGTGCATGCCACCATGCCCAGCTAATTTTTGTAGTTTTAGTAGACACAGGGTTTCACCATGTTGGTCAGGCTGGTCTCGAACTTCTGACCTCAGGTGATCCACCCACCTCAGCCTCCCAAAATGCTGGGATTACAGGCGTGAGCCACTGTGCCCAGCCTCCATTTCCTTTTTTTTTTTTTTAGACGGAGTCTTGCTCTGTCCCCCAGGCTAGAGTGCAGCGGTGCGATCTCAGCTCACTGCAAGCTCTGCCTCCCAGTGTCATGCCATTCTCCCGCCTCAGCCTCCCGAGTAAGTGGGACTACAGGTGCCCGCCACCACGCCTGGCTATTTTTTTGTATTTTTAGTAGAGACAGGGTTTCACTGTGTTAGCCAGGATGGTCTCGATCTCCTGACCTCATGATCCGCCCGCCTCAGCCTCCCAAAGTACCAGGATTACAGGCATGAGCCACTGCACCTGGCCTCCATTTCTTAATATTGCAAAGAAGCACCTCATTTCCCAGGCTTACTAGTCTAAATTAGCCGCATGTGTTTTAAGAAGCAGTGGTAAGTAACATCCCTGTCGGCTGTTCTTTTCAGCAGAATTCAGTTGGCCAAGCAGGTAAATCTGTAAGCCGAATGGTTTGTGTTCAGTTGGTCACTGCCTTTCATTCCTAGGAATGGTGGATGAAAGTTGGATTTAATTAATTAATTTATTTACTCATTTATTTTTGAGACAGACTCTCGCTCTGTCGCCCACGCTGGAGTGCAATGGCGTGATCTCCGTTTACTGTAACCTCCACCTCCCGGGTTCAAGTGATTCTCCTGCCTCAACCTCCTGAGTAGCTGGGACTACAGGCGCATGCCACCACACCCAGCTAATTTTTGTATTTTTAGTAGAGATGGGGTTTCACCATGTTGGCCAGGTTGGTCTCGAACTCTTGACCTCAAGTGATCCACCCGCCTTGGCCTCCCCAAAGTGCTGGGATTACAGGTGTGAGCCACTGCGCCCGGCCGAGAGTTGGATTTAAAAGGGAAAAGTATACCAGACACAGTGGTTTATGCCTGTGTAATCCCAGCTACTCTGGAGGTTGAGATGGGAAGATCACTTGAGGCCTGGAGTTTGAGGTTGCAGTGAGCTATGATCGCACCTCTGCACTCCAGCCCGGGCCACAGAGAAAGACCCTGCCTCTTAAAAGAAAAAAAAAAAAAGGAAAAGTAATTAAAGAAAGTGTTAGCAGATCCCATGGCCTAAAAGACAGGTTTCCATGGAGAGTGGAGGAATTCTGAGGTCAGCCAGCAGTGTTAATGCCCTCAGAAACCCTGATGTAGAAAGGACTGTGAAGAAAAGTCTGTGACTCTGCTCTGTGCCCCTTGCTTGGCTGTTCAAGGTAAAAAGCTCCAGCTCACAGAGTGAAAGCCTGCTCGCCCTTCTCCCTCACAATCAAGCACTTCCATCCATTGCCCTCGGTGTACTTGCAAGGGTGAGGACCAGACTCTTCTCTGCATTTGTGGCCACAGCCAAAATGCCAGAGCCCCTCTTGCCCTGTGCTCTGCAGCACAAAGAAGCTCAAAGACAAAAATCAAAGGGCCCTGAGGGTGCCCTGTTCATCAGGTCCTCAGCCTCACATGGAAGGCTCAGCTCTGACCTCACCATTCAGGTCAGTGCTAAGGGCAGAACCACGCATGCGTGTGGAAATACAAACCTTTGGCTCTCTGAGCTGGTGCATTTTCTCCATCTAATTGAATGCTATGAAATCATTTGCTTCTTGGCCCGGGAGCCAATAACACCTGCGTGTGTTCCAACAACACCTGTGTGTGTTCAGTTGGATGCTGTGCTCTTCTGTCTCTTAAATGTCTCCACCTTCTCCTCCCTTCTCCCTGCTACTGCCTTAGGGAAAGGGACCATTGTCGGGCCACTGTAGCTGTACATGAAGGCTTTAAACTGCACTCGGCCTGTTCTCCCCAGAGAATCATCAGTTTACCCCTCGTGTCTAAACATGCTTTAATATCATCCACCTGAAAAAGCACACTGTTTTGACCTCCCGTCTCCTACCCGCTACCCGTCCCTCCCTTCAGTCCCATGGGCAGAGCATTTGCTGTCTGCAGAGAATTTGCAGACAGTCCCAGGGCGGTCCCATGGTGGCACCTCTCTAATCTGTCCACTTTGCTCCCAGCCTCCTCCGGGCATCTGTCCCCTGGACATCGAAGCTGCCTCCCCTCTTCACTTAGCAGCCAGAGGGATTGTATTTATTTATTTCAAAAAAATTGTTGGAGACAGGGTCTCGCTCTGTCATCCAGGCTGGAATGCAGTGATGCACCAAGTGCAGCCTTCATGTATGGTCTATCTGAGCCAAGGAGAAAATGCCCTTAGCACTGACCTGAATGGTGAGGTCAGAGCTGAACCTTCCATGTGAGGCTGAGGGCCAGATGAACAGGGCATCCTTGGGACCCTTTGATTTTTGTCTTTCAGCCTTTTTGTGCCGTGGAGCACAGGACAAGAAGGGCTCTGGCATTTTGGCTGTGGCCATGAATGCAGTGAAGCATTCATCATAGCTCACTGCAGCCTCCAACTCATGGGCTCAAGCAATTCTCTCACCTCAGCCTCCTGAGTAGCTGGGACTACAGGTGCATGCCACCATGCCTGGCATGATGGAGATGAAGTCTTGCTATTTTGCCCAGGCTGGTCTTGAACTCCTGGCCTCAAGTGATCCTCCCGCCTCAGCCTCCTAAAGTGCTGGGATTGCAGGCGTGAGCCACTGAGCCCGACCAGGATTTTATTTAAATTAAACCAGAGCACACCGCACCTCCGCTTAAAGCCCTCCACTCTGCCCACTGTAATTGGAATACATCAGTCTTCAGCTGTGGTCCTGCTGCACACACCTCTTCCCTCACTACCTCTGGAGCACTCCACCTTTATTCATACCCCTGGGCCTTTGCACAAGCTGTCCCTTTGACCTGGACTGTGCTCACCCCATATCTTGTGTGGCTGGCTCTGCCACACAAGACATCGACCCAGATGTCATCTCAGAGAGGTTTCTCCAGGCACCGGCCAGCATGGCACCTCGCCCCTGCAGTCCCTCTCTGGCGACCCTTTTGTTGGACTTTCTCCACAGCATGGAGATAGACCATGGTATGTGTGTGTGGTTCATCTCCCCAGGAGCTAAGCAGCTCTGCAGGGACTGGTCTGTGGAATTCCCAGCAACTTAAGCAGTGCCAGGCATAGAGTGGGTGCTCACGTGAATCTTGAGGCACAGGAATGAATCAGAGCCCCTCTGAAGTGAGGCGCCCACACTCGGCTCCCGAGGATGGATAATCGTCTGGTTACAGACTGGGAATGTAGGCCTGGTGTCACAGCTTCCAACCTCATGGGATGCTGGAAATCTGGATTTTCTTTTTTTCTAAGTGAAATATTCCAACTTTTAAAACACTGTGAGCCAAACAAAACATGCCTCCAGGGCGCACCTGGGCCACAGGCTGCCAGTGCATGTGTGATCTCTGCTCTGTGCTCCCATTTACTACTGCAGCTCAGCCTCGCTGCTTTCAAGGGGAAAAGGGTCTTTATCCTTAACCCTAGAAGCTGGCAGGAGTTTGGTGGGATGATTATGTGAGAGCGAGGGGTTGGTTTCACTGCAGACCTCTGTAAGGGAGCTTTGTGGTGAGTCCTGGAACATCTGGTTTGAGAGGATGATTTGTGTATTTTTCCTCTTGACTATAAGTTAAAGTCTGGCAAAACCCCATTTGCTTTAGACTGGATACCCCCTTGGAACACACGCGGTGAAACCCAGTGTCCACAGTGTCTCTCCATGGTCAGGGACCACTTTGGATTTTATAGCAGCTTAGTGTGGCTTTAGTGCTGAGATGCTGTAAAAGAGCATTTCCAGTTCTTCTAAAATATCATCATCATCAACATCATCATCATTTTTATTGTTCTGCACAAACACCATCATAATATTTAACAGAAATGAGAAAAGGATTCAGCCACAAATGTTACTCATCAGCTAAAAAGGTTCTTACTTTTTTTTTTTTTTTTGGATTTCTCTCCAAGTCGAGTATGAGCTGAGGACTGTTTTACGTAATGGCAGTTCTAAGCAGATCCATTTGCAGACTGCCTTATTTTCCTTTGCCTTATATCATGTGTGTTTTTCCACGTGGCCAAAAAAATCCTAACAATGCCGAGCACTTCCTAATATCTTGTTAAAAAGACACATCAAATAATTTACGCAACTGTTCCCTGGTGGCCAGATATTTTTCATTTTTTCTGACTTTCAAGTATTGTAAATAATGTATAATGAGCTTGTGCTTGTAGCTTTCCCTTTCTTCCGGCTGACTTCCGGCTGACTTCCTTGGAATAAATTCCCGGAAGTTTTATACCAAAAGATAGCATGAGTATGTTTACAGTTCTTCACAGAGTTCTTTTTAAAAACTTTATCTATCTATCTATCTATATATAAACAGGAATGTATAACTGTGGTTTCCCTGCAACGCTGGCAGCTTTATGTATGATTTTTCTGCATGCTTCCAATTTAAGAGGTATAAAATAGTCCTTCGATGTGGTTTTTATTTTGCCTTTCTTTGACTGTGAATGACCTTGGCCATTTCCTCATATTTTTGTGGTTACTGTATTTGCACTTGCACACCTTGTCTCTCTAGCTTTTGCCTTTTTTTTTTTTTCCTGTTGGGATCTTTATTGATTTATTTTATGAGTTCTTGGCAGAGTAGGGATAGTAACCCTTGACATGCTTTTTCTGCTGTAATTATCCCCCTATCCTCGGGTTTTTTGTTTTGTTTTTTGTTTTGTTTTGTTTGTTATGTAGGGCTGGTTGCCTTTTTGATTCTGTGTATGTCATATATAGGGAAGTTCAAGAGGGGCTGGGCGTGGTGGCTCACGCCTGGATTCCCAGCCCTTTGGGAGGCCGAGGCAGGCAGATCGCCTGAGGTCGGGAGTTTGAGACCAGCCTGGCCAACATGGTGAAACCATGTCTCTACTAAAAATACAAAATTAACCACATGTGGTGGCGCATGCCTGCAATCCCAGCCACTCCGGAGGCTGAGGCAGGAGAATCGCTTGAACCTGGGAGGTGGAGGTTGTGGTGAGCCAAGATCGCGCCATTGCACTCCAGCCTGGACAACAAGAGTGAAACTCCGTCTCAAAATAATAATAATAAGTTCAAGAGGAAGAGGGTGGAGAAGTAGGGGCATGTGTGTGATCCCTCCAAGTTATCGGTGTGACTCCATCCTGCCCCATAAGCACCCCCAGGGCTGCCCGAGGCCTGGCTGTCAGCACTCCCGTATCCTGCACCGCAGTGGGACACACACTCCTGAGCATTTCCATAGCTTGAGGTTCCCCCCACCTGCCTCAAGAAAGCCTCCGAGCTCTGGGTGCAGAGGAGGGAGAGCAGTGCTGCAGTGTTCTGTATATGAAGCCCTAAGCTGGTCCCAACTGAACTGCATCAGGGCAGGCACGGAGGAGGTCGGTGTTGGCCACACACCCCACTCTGCTATTGAACAGAGCTTCCCAACCGCCCCATCATCAAGCACATAGACAGTTACATCCATATGGAAAGGGGGTAAAGAGAGATGCCACTGAATGCTGGCATCAATGGCCTGGGGACAGGTGGGGCCTGAGGGGACACATCCGAGCGAGTCTGTGTCCACTCACAGGTGAGCTGGGAAGCTCTGCCCTGAAGACGCACTTGGCTTCAGCACATCAAGATGACAGATACCAGGTTTCTCTTCAAGGCCCTTACATTTTCTCTAACATACCCCTCAAGGTCACCCCAACTCGTGCTCACTGCCTGATCCCAAAGCCACCCCCAAAGTTTGAGGATTTCATTACCCCGGCAACCCACTTCAAATATCAAAATGTGAATTCGTTTTCTAGTAAAATACCTCCAAGTTTAATGGCTTAAAACAAAATGTTTATTACTGTGGGACAGGAATTCAGGGATACTGTAGTCTGGCAGTTCTTGCTCAGTCTCACGGGGTTTCAGGAAGTTGCAGCCCGGATGGTGGCGGGGGCTGCAGTCCCCTGAGGGCTGGACTTGCAAGGGGCTGGCTCATGGGTGGGTGGTTTGGTGCTGATTGTTGGTGGGAAACGTGAGTTTCTCCCCACGTGGGTCTCTTATGTGTCCTTACAACACGGCAGCTGGCTTCCCCCAGAGAAAGTGATGCAAAAGAACTGGTGGAGCCATACGCTCTCACCTCCCCCGTACGCCCTCACCTCCGCCGTACGCCCTCCCCTCCCCTCCCCCCCGTACGCCCTCACCTCCGCCATACGCCCTCACCTCCCCCGTACGCCCTCCCCTCCCCCGTACGCCCTCACCTCCGCCGTACGCCGTCCCCTCCGCCATACGCTCTCACCTCCCCCATACGCTCTCACTCGCCCTCACCTCTGCCATACGCTGTCCCCTCCATCATACGCTGTCCCCTCCGCCATATGCTGTCACCGCCACCATACATTATTGGTCCCCCACACAAGCTCTGGTTCACGGTGGGAGGAGGCTGCACAAACGCACGAATTCCAAGAGATGAGCCTCCCTGAAGACCCTCTTGAAGGCTGTTATGAGCTAACTTATGTCCTCCCCAAATTCATATACTGAAGTCCTAACTCCCGGTACCTCAGAACGTGACCTTATTTGGGGATAGGGTCTTCAAAGAGATAATTAAGTTATATATATATACATATATATATACACACATATATATATATATATTTTTTTTTGAGACCAAGTCTCACTCTGTCGCCCAGGCTGGAGTGCAGTGGCTCGATCTCAGCTCACTGCAACCTCCGCCTCCCAGGTTCAAGCAATTCTCCTGCCTCAGCCTCCCAAGTAGTTGGGACTACAGGCACGCACCACCAAGTCCAGCTAATATTTTTGTATTTTTAGTAAAGACGGGGTTTCACCATGTTGGTCAGGCTGGTCTCGAACTCCTGACCTCAGGTGATCCGCCCGCCTCGGCCTCCCAAAGTGCTGGGATTTCAGGCATGAGCCACCGCGCCCAGCCTGATGTCTTATCTTGAAGGAGACTGACCCAAAGTCTTTTCTGAAAGATCTTACAGCAGGTGGGCTCCATCAGAATTTATGCCTCATCCGGCAGAAGAGAAACTGAAAGGAAGACATGAAAGTGACCATCACTGGTGACCAATGAACACCAGCAAAAACAGCATTTTCACATGAGACAGGAGTGAGCTTTTCCCGAAGGGCTGGGCCTGAGGCCGCCAGGCTTCAGAATGTGCCCCTGTCTGGGCATCTACTGTGGTGCATAATTTCCCGCTGTGGTTTACATTTTCCGGGTGAGCTCCAGGGATTCTGCTATTTCCTTAATAAGAGGATGAGAAAAACCACACAATAGGCCTCAAAGGCTGGGCTAAGGCCACTCCGAGGCCAAGTGTGGGCAGGCCTGGACTTTTCAACCAAAGATCGAGGTGCCAGAGGTTCCCACTGCCAAGCCATTGGCCCTTAAGCAGCCAGCCTTATTATCTAAATAAACACAGGTTGGAAGGAGCAATTAACTTCAGTTTCACTGTTAAGTAATAGCCAAAAAGTAAAAATGTAAATGGTTGAATATCTTGTTATCACATGTATTGGGGGTGGAGGGCAGTTTGCCAGAAACAGAAGGTGCAGGCTGGGAGCGGTGGCTCACATCTGTAATCTCAGCAATTTGGGAGGTTGAGGCGAGTGGATTGCTTGAGGTCAGGAGTTCGAGACCAGCTTGGTCAACATGGGGAAACCCCGTCTCTACTAAAAATATAAAAAATTTAACTGGGCATGGTGGCACATGTCTGTAATCCTAGCTACTCAGGAGGCTGAGGCAGGAGAATCACTTGAACCTGGGAGGCGGAGATTGCAGTGAGCTGAGATCGTGCCACTGCACTCCAGCCTGGGCAACAGAGCAAGACTCTGTCCCTGCCCTCCCCAACCCCCCAGAAAAAAGAAGCAGCAGAAGGTGCAAATAAAATCAGCCTTGGAGGGAAATAACCACTAACAACAACAACAACAACAACAGAATCCTGCCAACCATTCAGAGCTCAGTGTCAACAAAGATACAGTCAGACCTGAATCAGACCTGAGTTATCCTGGGCCTCTTCCTGTGGGTTCTTTCACTCTCACTAAAATAAATTCTTGCACTCCCAGAGTAACTGAAAAGTGCAAAAGCAACCCAGTGCAGTGGTTCTTTCCTGTGATCCCAGCACTTTGGGAGGCCAAGGTGGGAGGATCACTTGAGGCCAGGAGTTCAAGACCAGCCTGGGCAACATAGTGAGACCCCTATATCTACAAAAAAAATTTAAAAATTTAGCCAGGCATGGTGGCACATACCTGTAGTCCCAGCTACTCTTTTCTTTTTTTTCCTTCTTCTGTTAGCCTTAAAGAATATGGTCGTGCATATATCCTTAAAACTAAGAAAATATAGGTTTCCCAGGGTGCTCTCATAGAATTTTTGCAGCTTCATGCCTTGGTAAACTTTTTCTGGATAAGTTTGGCAGTATGTATTAAAAGCCTTGATGTTTGGAATACCCTTTAACAAAGCAACCTACTTCCAATAATTCCTATGGAAATATCATACTTGTTTGCAAATGTTCAGCTGTAAGATTATTCTACATAGCACTGCTTATAATATTAAAAAATAGAAATCATCTGAATGTCTGACAAAAGAGTATTGTAAATAGGGTTGGATTCTTACACAGGAGGCTAAGGTGGGAGGATCACTTGAGCCCAGGAGTTGGAGGCTGTGGTGAGCAATAATCGTGCCACTACATTCCAGCCTGGTTGACAGAGCAAGGCCCTGTCTCTTAAAAAAAAAAAAAAAAAAGGTACTGAGTTGGTACATTCATAAAATGAAAGACAATACAACTCTTTAAAATATTGCTTATTTAAAATGTTCACAAATATATTAGTAAATGGGAAAGTGTAGCATACAAAGTAGTATGTATGTGATTCCAGCCTGAGCAACATGGCAAAACCCCATCTCTACAAACAATACAAAAATTAGCTGGATGTGGTGGCATGTCCCAGGCTAGGTGACAGAGCCATGGATAGCATAGTCCCAGCTACTCGGGAGGCTAACGTGGGAGGATTGCTTAAGGCCAGGGAGTCAAGGCTGCAGTGAACCGTGTCTGCGCCACTGCACTCTAGCCTGGGCAATAGAGCAAGACCTTGTCTCAAAAAACTTTTTTTGCCGGACACAGTGGCTCACGCCTATAATCCCAGCACTTTGGGAAGCCAAGATGGGTGGATCACCTGAGGTCAGGAGTTTGAGACCAGCCTGGCTAACATGGTGAAACCTCGTCTCTACTAAAAATACAAAAATTAGCTGGTCATGGTGGCAGATGCCTGTAATCCCAGCTACTCAGGAGGCTGAGGCAGGAGAATAACTTGAACCCGGGAGGCAGAGGTCGCAGTGCGCTGAGATCGTGCCACTGCACACCAGCCTGGGCAACAGAGCAAGTGCCGTCTCAAAAAAATAAATAAATAAATAAAAATAAAATAAAATTATGTATGATTCCATTGAGAGGGAAGAACATTTACACACAGAAAAGTTGACTAGGAAGATATTCTTTAAAGGTTAATAGCTTTTTTTCTTGATGGTGGGATTTACTAGGGCTTTTTCCCCCAGTTTTGGGCCTCTCTGTACTTCTAAAATGTGAACATGTATTTACTTTGTAACAGGAAAAAACGATACTACTTATGTTTGGAAACGTTAGACTTCTAAGATAAATTTCACAATTCAGACTATTTGTTCCCAATGCAGGTAGCTTATACAGAAACCATATATTCCATTCTATGTTCTTTTGAAACTTAAGGTTTTTTCTACTTAGGGAGAGGAATTCAGTGAAGAAGGGGCTAGTTTTAGGCCACTTACATATAAGGATTGTGGTTTAGTAGAGAAGAAACAGAACCTTTTTTTTTTTTTTTTTGACTGGTAAATGTGCTCAGCTCAAAACCCCAAATAAAACAAAGCTCTTAAAGACAACAAAAATATCCTCAGTCAACCCCGTGCAGCCACAAGAAAAAAAAAAAAAAAAACTAGAAGAAAAGTTAAAGGATATGTCTTTACTCCTAGATAAACTTTTCATGACCTCTGGGACAAATTAAGTTATATAAAAAAAAGAGTTTATTAAAATATTCTGAAAAAATTGCCTCTAAGACTCTCACTGTTCAAAAACTGTCTTCTATTTAGACATAAATTTCATTCTCCTTTTAAAGAAAGATCATTTGATACTTTCATTTCAAAGCATTGTTAAGTCACAAAAGCTTGAAACGTACCTTAAAATCGATAAGGGAGAATAAAACACCTTTTTTCAACCAGCCAAAAATACCATCTTGGTGATTCTCCTTCCAATCTTTTTTTATTTCCTATATGCAGATTTGGGGTCTGAATATTTAGTTCATACCACGCCGTACCATATATGCTTGTTTTTCACTTCAAGGGAGCAAAGAGAGCATGTAATTTAGACTCTAAATTGACGAAGTCCCAAGGCCTTTTCCTAAAGTACCATTTCCTACCTGACATTAGGTGCCCTGATGATGATAATGCTGATTCACATGCGAGGGCGCTGGCATTGTTCCCACTGCCCACACCACTGCCTTTTTAACAATCACACCATCCCAGGAGCCAGCTCCCAGGACTTTCTTTGTCCGAGTGAGGAAACTGAGGCTTAGCAAGGTCACACGTTTTGCCGCTGCTCTGTTCTGCTGCCCACAGCTGCCACAGATGGTCTTCCGGGACCTTAAACACAGATTTTTCACGCAAGCTTAGAGACAGCTGAGGAGAACAGCAAATGTTTTTGTGGGCTTACCTTCTGCAGTTGCCTCGTACAAACCTCATAGAGATACAGTGAAAAAAGATATTCCTCATGCTACACAGGAGGGAAACTGAGTCTCAGTGAGTTTATCAGATACCAAGTGCTGGGCAAACAGTAGTGAGCTCACCCTCTTCACAGAAGAACTGAACCCCTTCACGGTTCTCCAATGAGTAGAAGAGTTTCCCTGAGACATGAGCTTCCTGCCTTCCCCTACCTGCCCAGTCCCTGGGGTACCTCCTCGGAAGCCCAGGGCTCCCTGGAACATAATTTGATGTTGGTGCTCTTGCAGAAGGAACTACCATTTAATATTTATTGAGTCGGACACTGTGTTAATCCATGAGACCCACATGCCTCAAACCCCAGCAGCTGTCAGCCCAATGGGAGATCCAGGCACAAACAATGAACACAGCACAGCAGAAGCATTGCCACTCTCCTCTGAAGGGTCCTGCTCCATTCAGCAGCCCTGTTCACGGAACTTCCCCCTCTGTGTTCTGGAACCACTGTCCTGCCCCCTTCAGGTTTGGGGGTGGTCACATCCCAGTGTTATTCCCTTTTTTTTTTTTTTTTTTTTGAGACAGAGTCTTGTTGTTGCCCAGGCTGGAGTGCAATGGCACGATCATAGCTCACTGCAGCCTCAATCTTCCAACTCAAGCGATCCTCCTGTCTCAGCCACCCAAGTAGCTGGGACTACAGGCGCACACCATCATGCCCAGCTACTTTTAATTTTGCTTTTAGTAGAGACGAGGTCTAGTTTTGTTGCCCAGGCTGATCTTGAACTCCTGAGTTCAAGCAATCCTCTCACCTCAGCCTCCCAAAATGTTGGGATTACAGGGATGAGCCACCACGCCCGGCCCTCCCTGCCATTCCTACCCCTGGGGTTCTGCACCACCCTTTGGTTGTGCCATGTCCTCATCCCATTCCCACCTTTGCAAATGGTCTATTTATTAAGCCCTGATTTGAATGTGGGTGGCCTGTCTGGCACCCAGATGTGCAGCAGTGACTATTCCTGCTATACTGGTTGAGCTAAACTTGCCCTTCACAAAGACAGACTTGACGTTTCTGGCATTTGCTATAGACAGGCACTTAAAACATTCTCTTAAAGCTCAATAGACTTCTTGACTTGCTGTGTTCACTCTTCATTCATGAAGACCCGCCAGAGTAGCTCCAGCAAGCCACTCCTTTAGACTGGAGTACTCCACTCCCAGGCAGTCAGGGGAAAGATGGATTTATTCCAACCCCCCAGTGAGTGGCTGGGAAGAGCTGATCCAGGAACCAGACAGAAGGATGGCAGCTTCACTGCTTCCTAATGCCCTTGGAGCATCCTTTCTCAGCATAGATTCGATCTCACAGATCAGGCACCCCTACAAAATAACACATTCTAAAGCCAGAGATGTGGGATATTTGCATTATGTCATGTTCCAGGCTGTCCATTTCAGACCATGAATTCATTCATTAAGCACTTAATTGTTGAGTGCCTACTGTGTGCCCAGCACCTGATTCTTTTTATCAGGCTTGTGGAATGGTACCTTAGCAAAATAAGTCCGAACCTTCATGGATATAAGACGAGATCAGGTGCATTCAGGGTGGTATGGCCGTAGACGTCCTTCATGAATATATTCAAATCAAGTGCTTTTATGATAATGTTCCTCACTGTTTGTTTATGTGTGTGTGTGTGTGTGTGTATTTAAATATATTTAAATTGTCCTTCCCTCAAGGGCATTGACTTTCCAATTTTTTAGTGGTTAGCCATAGATCATTCCTTTCAACTGGACCCCTTCACAGTTCTCCAATGAGTAGAAGAGTTTCCCTGAGACATGAGCTTCCTACTTTCCTCTACCTGCCCAGTCCCCAGGGTACCTCCTCCAAACCCCAGGGTTCCCTGGAACATAGTTCGATGTTGATGCTCTTGCAGAAGGAACTACCATTTAATATTTCTTGGGGTGGACCAGGCGCAGTGGCTGACACCTGTAATCCCAGCATTTTGGGAGGCCGAGGTGGGTGGATCACCTTAGGGTCAAGGGCTGGAAACCAGCCTGACCAAGATGGTGAAACCCCATCTCTACTAAAATTACAAAAATTAGCCAGGCGCAGTGGCGTGTGCCTGTAATCCCAGCTACTTGGGAGGCTGAGGCAGGAGAATTGCTTGAACCCAGGAGGCGGAGGTTGCAGTGAGCCGAGATCATGCCAATGCGCTCCAGCCTGGGCGACAAAGAGAGACTCCATCTCAAAAAAAAAAAAAAAATTTATTGGGGTGGACACTGTGCTAACTCATGCAACTCACATGTGTCACCCCGGGTTCTGTCAACCTTTTAAGTTACCTGGGCTGTGAATTCCTCCCCTACTTAGAGACTCTTGCTTCTTTCTCTGGCCCCTTTTTCTCAGCAGATGTGTTGGTCTGTGATTTCTACCCTAATCTCTCTTCTGGACAGGCACCTTTGGCCTCCCTAAGACCCAGTGAGCTCCCTCGACTCACCCCCACCCACTGTGTGTGCTTCTATCTGTCCGCCGAGCAGCCACGCCACTGGAGGAAGTTCCGGCCTCTGCCATCTCCATAGCCATTACGTCCCCACTCACCCACAGGGAGGGGCTGGCCTGTGCCAGACCACAGAAACTTTCCTTGTTTGCCGATTTTTTTTTACTGCACAAGCATTGTTAATGTGTTCTCCCTTCCAAATCCTTCCAGAGCCCAACCCACACTCTCCCTTGGCCCATTCTAGAAGCGTCAAACATATTAGATGCATGCGTCTTCCTCTGTAGTTGACATTCTCCCCCCCTGACTGTCCACCCTCTTGTTTTCCTCCAAGAGGGCCACGTCTTTCAGATGCTGCAACTGGTCTTGCACACCTGAAACTCACCTGATGTTGATCACTCTCTTTTTTTTTGAAATAGTCTCACTCTGTCACACAGGCTGGAGTGCAATGGCGCAATCTCGCCTCACTGCAGCCTCCGCTTCCCAGGTTCAAGCGACTCTCCAGAGTGGCTGGGATTACAGGCATGCACCACCACACCTGGCTAATTTTTTGTATTTTTAGTAGAGGTGAGGTTTCGCCATGTTGGCCAGGCTGGTCTCGAACTCCTGACCTCAGGTGATCCACCCGCCTTCCAAAGTGCTGGGATTACAGGCGTGAGCCACCGCGCCTGGCCACTCCCTTTTTATTTTTTTCATTTTGTTCTTCTTCTTTCATGGAGCCCATAGGTTTCTTCTCTCCTTAAGAACCTTCTCTCTCTAATCCCCTTGTCCTGGCTCCTCATGGGCCGGCTCCTCAAGCAGACTCAGAATCTAGATTCCTTAATTTCTTGTTCACCATGGCCCAGACTTGTCTTCTCTCTCTTGCCAAATTGTTTGAGCTCCTGATTCTCGCAATACCTTTTCCCACTCTTGTCTAAGTGGAGACGTTATGTTTAAGGGCACAGTCTTTAATGTCAACTGGATTGAGGTTCTAGGGCACACACTACCACCAAACACTGAGACCTAAGTCAAGTTACATAGCCTTGCCAAGCCTTCTGCATTTGTCAGGGCAATTAATGTAACTGTTACAGCCACTCAGTGGCTTAACCCAGTAAAGGTTTATTTCTTGGTCATATCACAGTCCAGTGAGGCTTGGGTGGTTCTCCTAGGCAGCTCGCTTCCAGTGACCCAGGGATCCAGGCCTCTTCCACCTTGTAAGGTTTCAGCATAAACAGTCAAAGGACATCATCAGAGATATACTTTTAGAAGTTGGCTCTGGCAGCATTGTTTGAACCAATCGCCATGAGCAGACAAAGGAAGAAAGAGTGGATGCGGAGCTATTGATCTTACTGTTGTTCTTTTTTTTTTTTTCTTGAGAAGGAGTTTCACTCTTGTTGCCCAGGCTGGAGTGCAGTGGCATGATCTTGGCTTACTGCAACCTCCGCTTCCCAGGTTCAAGCGATTCTCCTGCCTCAACCTCCCAAGTAGCTGGGACTACAGGTGTGTGCCACCACACCCAATTAATTTTTGTATTTTTAGTAGAGACAGGGGTTTCAACATGTTGGCCAGGCTGGTCTTGAACTCCTGACCTCAGGTGATCCGCCTGCCTCAGCCCCCCCAAAGTGCTGGGATTACAGGCGTGAGCCACCGCACCCGGCCCTTACTGTTGTTCTTGACTAACTTCTCCCTCTCTCTGTGTTCAAGTTTTTACCAGGTATTACTGCTTCCTCTATGCCCCTGTGAGGTATTTCTGACTCTAAATGCCCACCAATCTATATTTTTAAATTTCCTATAATGTTATTATTACCTGATTCCTTGCTGCCAACATCTGTGGTCTCATTTAATCCTAAAATTTCTGGAAGAAACACTTTCTTGGAAAAAAGGCCTTAATAGTCCATTTTTACCTTTAAATTCTTTAATATATTTGACATACTCAAAATAATATGTGTAACACTTATGTAGGTTGTAAAGGGAGAATAATATAGTGCATTACACCCCACAGAACTAGAATCCTACAAATAACTTGGATCTACTTATGTTTTTCTCCTCTGTCCTAGCCCTGTCCCTTTCAGTGGTAAATGCTATGTAGAGATTTGTATTTATACAAATATGTTACACATATACTTTTAAATAACTGTATTCTTTAGTTTTTTGGCTAATAAAAATGGTGTTGAGGTATTGTAATATAATAAGAAATATATATTTTTGTCTTCATTTGGCTCCTGGCCAGAGATCCTAAAACCTTTGTAATTTCCTAAGTTATAAGTGCAATCAGAACATCTTTTGTTATAATATTTAGATTTTGTCCTGGGCTCCTGAAATAGCTCCAGAATGATGAAGATGAAAGGAACATCTTTTGTTATTCATTAAAATTAGCTCCTTTTAACTACACCTGAGTTTATGTAGATGAATGAATTTTGGAAAGCCCCTAATGATGGGGGGCTGGTTGTCAGGGGAATGGATCATGTGATTAGAGGGCTGGAACTTAAACCTCACACCCACCTCCTATCTCCCCAAGCAGGAGAGAGAGGCTGGAGGTTGTTGGGTCCATCACCAATGGTCAATGACTTAATCAACCATGCCTATATCATGAGACCTCCATAAAAGCCCTCAACAATGGGGCTCAGAGACCTTTCAGCTCAAGGACTCCATGGAGATGCTCAGTGGGTAGAACCTTTAGGCCAGTGGCAGCGACTCACATCCCTGTAATCCCAGCATTTTGGGAAGCCAAGGCAGGTGGATCACCTGAAGTCAGAAGTTCAAGACCAGCCTGGCCAACATGGTGAAAACCCATATCTACTACAAATACAAAAAATTAGCTGGGCATGGTGGCAGGCGCCTGTAATCCCAGCTACTCAGGAAGCTGAGACAGAGAATTGCTCGAATCCAGGAGGCAGAGGCTGCAATGAGCCAAAATCGCGCCACTGCCCTCCAGTCTGGGGGACAGAGTGAGACTCCATCTCAAAAAAAAAAAAAAAAAGAGAGAGTAGAACCCCCAGCAAGGGCATGGGAGCTCCATGCCCCGTCCCCAAACCTTGCCGTGTGCATCTCTAACATTCAGCTGCTCCTGAGTTGTGTCCTTTTATAATAACTAATAATCTTGTAAGTAAACTGTTTTCCTGAGTTCTGTAAGCCAGTCTTGCAAATTCTGGAACCCAAGAAGAACCCCTGATTTATAGGTGGTCAGTCAGAGGCCCAGGCTTGCGATTGGCATCTGATGATGGGCTGGGGGGTAGTCTTGTGGGACTGGGCCCTTAGCCTGTGGTATCTGTACTAACTCCAGGTAGTCAGTGTAAGTTTTCAGCATAAACAATCAAAGGCATCATCAGAGATTAATTGCGAGAAAATATTCTCAAACCTTATATCTGATAAGGGGTTAATATTCAAATATGCAAGGAACTTATACAACTCAATTGCAAAAAGCAAATAACTCAGTTAAAAAGAGGGCAAAGGACCTGAATAGACATTTCTCCAAGAAAGACATAAAAATTTAGATAAATTGTAGGACACACAGTTGGTATTTTTTTTTTTTTTTTTTGAGACGGAGTCTCGCTCTGTCGCCCAGGCTGGAGTGCAGTGGCGCGATCTCGGCTCACTGCAAGCTCCGCCTCCCGGGTTCACGCCATTCTCCTGCCTCAGCCTCCCGAGTAGCTGGGACTACAGGCGCCTGCTACCACGCCCGGCTAATTTTTTGTATTTTTAGTAGAGACGGGGTTTCACCGTGTTAGCCAGGATGGTCTCGATCTCCTGACCTCGTGATCCGCCCGCCTCGGCCTCCCAAAGTGCTGGGATTACAGGCGTGAGCCACCGCGCCCGGCACACAGTTGGTATTTTCAGGAAATGGAGAATTATTTCCTTTAGGTCTATACCCAGAAGAGGGATTGCTGGGTCATACAGTAGCTCTATTTTTAATTTCTTTAGGAACCTTCATGCTCTTTTCCATAATGCCTGCACCAATCTACATTCCCACCAATAGTGCAGATGGGTTTCCTTTTCTCCACACCCTCTCCAAACACTTGTTATTTCTTGTCTTTTTATTAGAAACCACCCTAACAGGTGTGAGATGGTATCTTGTTGTGGTTTTGATTTGTATTTCCCTGACAATTAGTGATGTTGGGCACCTTTCTGTACAGCTGTTGGCCTTTTTTTTTTTTTTTCTTGAGATGGAGTCTCTCTCTGTTGCCCAGGCTGGAGTGCAGTGGTGCAATCTCAGCTCACTGCAACCTCCGCCTCCCTGGTTCAAGCAATTCTCCTGCTTCAGCCTCCCTAGTAGCTGGGATTACAGGCACCTGGCTAATATTTGTGTTTTTAGTAGAGACAGGGTTTCACCATGTTGGCCAGGCTGGTCTCGAACTCCTGACCCCAGGTGATCCGCCTACCTTGGCCTCCCAAAGTGCTGGGATTATAGGCGTGAGCCACCATGCCAGGCCTGTTGGCCATTTTTATGTCTTTCTTGGAGAAATGTCTATCCAGGTCCTTTGGCCACTTTTTAACTGAGTTATTTGCTTTTTGCAGTTGAGTTGTATAAGTTCCTTATATATTTGAATATTAACCCCTTATCAGATATAAGCTTTGAGAATATTTTCTCGCAATCTGTAGGCTGCCTTTTCATTGTGTTGATTGTTTCCTTTATTGTGCAGAAGCTTTTTAGCTTGAGGTGGTCCCACGTGTTTATTTTTGCATTTGGTGTCCTAGCTAATAAATCATTGCCAAGACCAAGGTCAAGGAGTTTTCCCCCTGGGATTTCTTCTAGGAGTTTTATGGTTTCCGGTCTTATATTTGGTCTTTAATCCATTTTGTGTTGATTTTTGCATATGGTGGAAGATAGGGATCAATTTCATTCTTTTTCATGTGGATATTTAATTTTTCCAAAACCCCAACACCATTTATTGAAAAGACTATCCTTTCCCCTTAATGTCTTCTTGGCCCCCTTGTTGAAAAGTTAGTTGATGGTATATCCTTGGGTTTATTTCTAGGCTTTCTATTCTGTTCCATTAGTCTATGTGTCTGCCTCTATGCCAGTATCATACTGTTTTGATTACTATAGCTTTGTAGTAGATTTTGTGAGTAAGTAGTGTGATGCTTCCAGTTTTGTTATTTTTGCTCAAGATTGCTTTGGCTATTCATGGTCTTTTGCAGTTCCATATGAATTTCAGCATTGTTTTTTCTATTTCTGTGGAAAATGTCGTTGGAATTTTATAGGGATTGCATTGAGCCTGTAGATCACTTTGGGCAGTATGAACACTGTAACCATATAAATTCTTCCAGTCCATAAGCATGGGATACCATTTCATTTATTTGTGTCTTGCTCAGTTTCTTTCATCAATGTGTGTATAGATTTCTGTGTGCAGATCTTTCACCTCTTTGGTTAAATTTATTCCTAGGTAATTTTTTATGCTATTGTAAATGGGATCTCGGCTCACTGCAACCTCTGCCTCCTGGGTTCAAGTGATTCTTCTGCCTCAGCCTCCTGAGTAACTGGGATTACAGGCGTGTGCCACCGTGCCTGGCTAATTTTTGTATTTTTTTAGTAGAGATGGGGTTTCACCACATTGGCCAGGCTGGTCTTGAACTCCTGACCTCAGGCGATTCACCTGCCTTGGCTTTCCAAAGTGCTGGGATTACAGACATGAGCCACCATGCCCGGCCTACCAGCTTGACCATTTCTAAGTGTACAGTTTGGTCATGTTAAGTATATTCATATTGTTGTGCAACCAATCTCCAGAATTTTTTCATCTTGAAAATCACAACTCAAAACCCATAAAACAACTCCCCATTGCTCCCTCCCTTAGCTCCTGGCACCCACCATTCCACTTTCTGTCTCTGTAGATTTCACTACTCGAGGTCCACACTACTGTGTGAGTGGAATCACACAGTATTTGTCTCTTTGTGACTGGCTTACTTCACTTAGCATAATGTCTTCAAGGTTCATCCACATTGTAGTATGTGTCAGTTCTTAGGAGTCAGACTTGGTCAGATGGGTGGTGGGGGATCTTAAGCAGGCAGGGAGTGATGAGATTAGAAAGACCACAGTGGAGGGCAAAGGGGAGAGAACCATTTGAAGGGGAGAAAATGGAAGGAAGGAGTCCAGTGAGTCCTTTTTAAGGCTGAATGATACTCCATCCTATGTATATACCACATTTTATTTATCCATTCATCCATCAAAGGACACTTGAGTTGCTTCCACCTCTTGGCTGTTGTGAATATGCCACTATGAACATGGATGTGAAGCCATGGTGTTTTTTTCTCTTGCTTCTGGTTCCATTTTAGTCTCCTTCTTGAATCTCACAGCCGTGGGTTCTCATGCACTCATGTACCTCACTACTAGTGAATCCTTCTCCTTTCCTCCTGGATAATCCACTTCAAGACTTTCTTCCCATGAGCAGCTAGCTCCAATGCCTGCTGGCAAAGGCACCAGGAGTAGGCTCCAAGAGCCAAGGAGGAGCTTCAGAAGGGATGGAGGTTATAACCTTCCCTTTGTTCATTCGTCCCATAATTCTTTGAGCATTTACTGAGCATCAGGACCAGAATAAGTGCTGGGAGCAGGAGCTCCCTGTCTAGTCTGGAGAGCGACAAATGAGCAAATAAGTAGAGCCACGAGGTGAGAGCAATACACAGAACAGGAGAGGCAGAGAGAAGGAAACCACTGACTGCCGCCTGGGAGATGGTACAACTGAGAAGACAGGGGAGAAGGAAGTATTTCCTAGCAGGCAGAGGAGCATGTGCAAAGATAAAGAGATGTCAAGAGTCACAGCCTGGCTTTCTGGGGCTGCAGTGAGACCTGCAGGCTGCAACACAGGCTGGGGTGGGAGAATAACGGCTGTGAAGGAGCTAGGAAGGTAGAAAAGGCAAGTCATACGGGGCCTTGTGCACAGTTCTGAGGAGTCAGACTTGGTCAGATGGGGGGTTGGGGATCTTAAGCAGGCAGGGAGTGATGAGATTAGAAGGAGCACAGTGGGCCGGGCATGGTGGCTCACGCCTGTAATCCCAGCACTTTGGGTGGCCGAGGCGGGTGGATCACCGGGGGTCAGGGGTTCGAGACCAGCCTGGCCAACATGGTGAAACCCCGTCTCTACTAAAAATACAAAAATTAGCCGGGCATGGTGGCAGGCGCCTGTAAGCTACTTGGTCGGCTGGGGCAAGAGAATTGCTTGAACCTGGGAGGCAGAGATTGCAGTGAGCCAAGACTGCACCACTGCACTGCAGACTGGGTGACAGAGCGAGACTCTGTCAAAAAAAAAAAAAAAAAAAAGCACAGTGGAGGGCAAAGAGAGAACCATTTGAAGGGAAGAAAATGGAGGGAGGGAGTCCAGTTACTAGACTTGCTGCAAAACGGACAGGGCTGGAACTGAGGCTATGGCAGGAGAGTAGGAGGAGATGATAGGTGCAGACGTGTGGAGTCAGAGGTGGCTGGAAAGAGTAAAGACAATCATTGCACATGGCAGAGTGCCGGAGTGGCCAGCGCTGAAGGCAGAGATCCTGGCCTCAGCTCTCAGTGGTTTGGTAGTGGCAGGGATGGACTTGGGACTGAATGGAGTGTGCAGAAAGGAGCAGAGAGCCCAGACCCAGTGCATTTTGCAGGGCCCTGTGCAAAATGAAAATGCAAAGCCCCTTGTTCAAAAATATATCAGAATTTCCACCAGGCACAGGAATGAGCTTACTCTGGGTGGGCAGGCCTGCAGAGGGCACCAGGACAGAGGAATCAGAGACCACCAGGGTGATGAGCACCAGGGAGCTGAGGTCAGTGAGAAATCCCTCAATAGGGGCATTTAGGCACCCGAAGTTCCAGAGATAGGGAAGGATTAGGATCAGCCCTCATCTCTTGGATGGGATGGTGATAAGTCCATGTGATCTCCTCAAAGGGATCAGTTTCGAGGTGTGTGTGGGACAGGGGCATATTGAGGAGGGGAGGGTACAGGTTGGGAGGGGAGATGCAGGGGAGGCATAGAGATCCTTTCTAGAAGGTTGACTGAAGGAAAAGCATAAGTCTGGAGAGAGGTCCTGGGAACTGGGAAGAGCAGTTTTTGTTGTTAGAGGGTAGAGGAGTTTGTCATCTATAAGACGTGAGCAGACATGCACAGGACTTTGTGTGGCTGGGGTCCCTGCCCCTGTGCCTTCATACTCTCCCTGACCTATGCTTCTTCACAGCACCAGCCCTTGGCCTCTCTGGGCATGAACCCCCCACAGGCATCTCCAGATTTGAGCCTTTTCTTCAAAATCTCGGCCCACCTCAAATGCAGGACAGTTTTGTTTTTCTTTTTTAATGACTTTATGATCGTGTCCTTCAAACTGCCTACTCCTAACAACTTCCCTCATCTCTCAATAGCACCACTGTTTCCCCAGCCCTGCAGCTTAAGATCTGAAACCATCCTTGGTCAGTCCCTCACCCACCCTTTCATGGAGACTGGGGTAGTGGGGCTCAGAGATCAACCTGCAGGCCCCGCTCTTCTCTAGCTGTGTGAGGTTACTGAACCTCTCTGTGTCTGCTGTCTCAGCCACAAAATTGATGTGTGTGTGTGTGTAAGTGTGTGTGTGCACGCACAAGTGTGTGTATTACAAACAGCCTATCTCATAAATAATTATCTGTATTTATTGGGCTCCTACAGTGGGCCAGGTGTGGGAACTAGATGATGAGCAAAACAAAAATAGTCTCTCACTATACAAGTGCTGAGAGCAGTGGCTGACATCATGCTACCTGTTATATCATAAGTGAATGGAACTTTGCAAAGTCTCTAAAATTCTCTCCTCTTCCATTCCTTGCTCTTTAAGCCTGTAACTCCCCTCAATGTACATTCTTAAAATTGCTTCCAAACTGCTCTCCTTGCCTTTGGTTCCCGTTTCTCTCCCAGGGAATCCTCTACACTGTCCCCTAAAGACAATAGTGTCAGGCATTTCTTTAGGCTTCCTGTTGCTTGCAGAGTAAAGTCTGAATTCTTTAGCTAAGCCTTTGAAAGTGTCTCTGTCTTGTTCCAGTTGACATTTCCTACTCATTCGCTGTGGTCGCCCCGCCTACTCCCGCCTTTCCAGCCTGTGGCCAGCCCCTGCAGGGGCTCCTAGCCCACTGCCTTAGTGTTCATGCTTTCTCTCTTGCCTGCCTCTACCCAATTTCTGCTCTTTCTTTCATGATCCAGCCCCTCTGCTCCCACCCACAGCGATCTCTCCCGCCTCTGACCTAGCACCTCTTGTCTGTACCACGTCCTGCTGACAGTGATTTACTGTTTCCACTATCAGACACCAGCTCTCACATGTGTGTTTTGACTCTCTAGCTCTATTGCAAATCCTGTGAAAGGATGCTTTCATCTGGGTAAAAAGCAAGGTAGGCTTTTTATTTATTTATTTATTTATTTGAGACACAGTCTTGCTTGGTCGCCCAGGCTGGAGTGCAGTGGCACAATCTCGGCTCACTGTAACTTCTGCCTCCCAGGTTGAAGCAATTCTTGTGCCTCAGCCTCCCGAGTAGCTGGGACTACAGGCACATGCCACCACGCCCGGCTAATTTTTGTATTTTTAGTAGAGATGGGGTTTTGCCATGTTGGCCAGGTTGGTCTCGAATTCCTGACCTCAGGTGATCTGCCCGCCTCCGCCTCCCAAAGTGCTAGGATTACAGGTGTGAGCCACTGTGCCTGGTCCTCTTTTTACTGTTTTTTTCTGATGGTACTTAGCACAGTGCCTCATCTGCCATAGGTGTTCAACTGATATTTACTGATTTTAATGATGTTGTGCCAGGGCACCGAAACACAAATCTTCATGTCAATTAGTTTATTTCATTCATTCATTCATCAGATATTTACTTGCCTTCTACAGTGGGTGAGGTGTGAGAATTAGATGATGAACAAAACAGAAATAGTCTCTCCTGGAGCTTATGTTCATGTAGAGGAGATTGATTCTCAAAATAAACAAACAAATAATATATTTCAAAGCATGGTAAAGGTCGTAAAAGAACCAAGAATCTTCATTCAATGTTCTTCATATTTTTTTACCAGTGCAAAATGAAAATGCAAAGCCCCTTGTTCAAAAATATATCAGAATTTTGACCGGGTGCGGTGGCTCACACCTGTAATCTCAGCACTTTGGGAGGCCGAAGCAGGCAAATCACTGGAGGTCAGGAGTTTGAGACCAGCCTGGCCAACGTGGTGAAACCCCATCTCTACTAAAAATACAAAAATTAGCTGGGCATAGTGGCATGCGCCTGTAGTCCCAGCTACTGGGGAGGCTGAGGCAGGAGAATTGCTTGAAGCAGGGAGGCAGAGGTTGCAGTGACTGAGATCATGCCATTGCACTCCAGCCTGGGCGACAGAACAAGAATCAGTTTCAAAAAAAAAAAAAAATTCAAGATGGCGCCAGCAGAGCATTAAAACCAGCTCTGGGACTTCTAGGACAGGATCATGATGCTGGCTCTGCCCATCTTGGGTGCTTTAATGAGACAGAAAATAAGCAGAGAAACTCTCCATTTGATTTGAATCCAGCTCAGCATATTTATTTACAGAGAATGCTGTAGGCTATGTGGTGGCCCTGTGTGGGATGCAACGTGAAGTTCTGGGTGTTTCCTGCCTTTCAGATTGCTTGTCTTACTCAGCTTTGCAAGTCCTATCCCGAAGGTGCTATGGGAAGCAGAGATGCAAAATCATCGTCAACAATCACCATTTTGGAAGCCCCTGTTTGCCAGGCGTGAAAAAATACCTCACTGTGACCTACGCATGTGGTAAGAACACACCCCCGACCAGCTGCCTGAAGACACTGCCTCTTTTGGGGGAGGGTGGTGACCATGTGAACGGCAGGAGTTTGCCCAGAACAAGCCAAACACTGCTCCTCCTGAAGCTGTTTGGTCATCCCAGATACCCGAGAGCCCTTTTTTTCTTTCTTATTCTTGTTTATGATATTCATGTCAGATAAGCAATAGAATTTTCTTTGGTCAAAATTTGTGTAAAAGCGCCTTTAGCAATCAGATTGGCAGCCAATGGGGAGGGTGGAGAAGGAACAACCAAATAGGGGTAAACTGATGTCACTGAGACCAGTGATTTTCATCTGGGAAAATTTATTGGGATGTCATGCGAGTTCACAGTTGAATTATGTGTCTCCTATTTAACCTTCCAGTTCTGCTTTTAGGCCCTAAATGACTAACTCTCTGTACTGCCAACAGCTATTTTATCTACATGCCCACAGTGTTGAGTCAACAGATCAAATGCTTACCCTAAAACAATAAAAATTGTTACACGACAGCATTACTTTGTTTTCCTGATGTCTTTAAATGATAAAATGAAATGCCTTCTTCGTTTAGATTCTAATTTCATAAAGCCACGTAAAAGCAAATCAGCAGTTTATTATTTTCTGAGGATACTGTGGATTTCCAGTGTGTAATCCTAATGTGTTGACTGCTTTCTTTTTTTTGGAAATGAGCATAAAAGCAAATGGAAAGCAAAGAGCATTATAATTGAAGAACCTGATACCTATTCTCTTGGAAATCGCTTTTTCCCCTGCCAAACATTCCTAGCCATTTTATGTTTGCAACAGCTTTTTTGAGATATAATCCACAGAGCATACAATTCACCTGTTACAGCATACAGATCAGTGGTTTTTAGTATATGCACAGAATTGTGCTACCATCACCACAATCAGTTTAAGAACATTCTCATCCCCCCAGAAGAAACCCTGTATCCCTTAGCAGTCAGCCCACCAAATCCACCCATTCATTACACCTGCCCCAGCCCCAGGCAACCACCCATCTACTTTGTGTCTTTATGGATTTGCCTCTTCTAGACATTTCCTAGAAATGGAATCATACAATGTGTGGTGCTTTGTGTCTGGCTTCCTTACTTAGCATCTGTTTTCAAGGTTCGTACATGTTGTAGCATGTCTCAGTACTTTATTTCTTTTTGTGGCATCATAATATTCCATTGCATCCTTAGAATTTTATATCCTGAACTAAAAATGTTGTTCTCTGCAATATCAATGCTGCAATAGATATAATGAAATGACTACATAAATGTATTACCAAAATAATGGCACCCACTCTTACATCACAGGAGGGATGGCTTTACCTGCTCTGTCTTTATTCCTGCTGTCATGTCTAAGCAACTCTAAGTAGCATGGGGCCCATTTTGGCTGAGGTTCCCCCAGAGGCCAAAAAGGTCACTTTGAGTACATCCTTGGATAGCTCCTCTGGTAGAATGGAGGACGGTAGACTGGACATGGGTCACACTGAGGTTCCAGTAACTTCAGGCCTCTTCATCAGAGTGTTGAATAAGAAGCAGAACTTTAGCCTCCAAATAAGGTGTAGTTTTGGCCGGGGACCGGGAAAGCTGAGACACTGCTGGGCTGGGGCCGCCATAGCCCTGGGAATGGAGTATATTCTAGTGAAAGGAGACCAGGTGACTGGCATAGTGACAGCTAAATCTGGAGATATATTCAGAGTTGATGTTGGAGGGAGTGAGCCAGTTTCTTTGTCTTACTTGGCATTTGAAGGTGCAACTAAAAGAAACAGACCAAACGTGCAGATTGGAGATCTCATCTATGGCCAATTTGTGGTTGCTAATAAAGACATGGAACCAGAGATGGTCTGTATTGACAGCTATGGATGAGCCAATGGAAGGAATGTCATTGGACAGGATGGTCTGCTTTTTAAAGTGACTGGGCTTCATTAGAAAGCTGTTAGCTCCAGATCGTGAAATCAAACAGGAAGTGGGAAAACTCTATCCACTGAAGATAGTATTTGGAATGAATGGAAGAGTATGGGTTAAGGGAAAAACCGTCCAGCAGACTTTAATTTTGACAAATGTTGTAGAAGCTTGTGAACACATGACATTAGATCAAAGAAAACAAATCTCCAGATTGGCAGAAAGTTGATATAGGTGGAATTTTTTAATGGGTCCATTGAGCCAAGAAACCATGGGTTTCCTGGGGAAAACTTTTTTCAGGTGAACTTCTCCCCATTTAGTTATTCAGAAGACAAGTTATGAAGGTACATATTATCTTATTGGAGTCCTAATTAAAATATTTTTATAAGTAAATTACTGATCTTCACCCATGCTCTTGTGGGAGAGAAAATCATTACAGAATCATGATGTATTTTTTTATTCTGTACAATAACATTTACTAAAACATTTTTTTTAAAGGTGCAGTTTCTAGTGTGCTTTCAAGGATGAGGCAAGAACAGTTCCTACAGCTGAGGCTCTTCTTAGCTAATTGTATTAGTCCGTTTTCACACTGCTGATAAAGACATACCTGAGACTAGGCAATTTACAAAAAAGGGGGTTTAATTGGACTTACAGTTCCACATGGCTAGGAGGTCTCACAATCATGGCGGAAGGCAAGGAGGAACAAGTCCCATCTTACGCGGATGGCGGCAGGCAAAAAGAGAGTTGTGCAGAGAAATTCTCATTTTTTAAACCATCAGATCTCGTGAGTCCCTTTCACTATCAAGACAACAGCCCGGGAAAGACCCACCCCTAAGATTCAATCATCTCCCACAGGGTCCTCCCACCAGGTCCCTCCCACAACACGTGGGAATTATGAGATTTGGGTGGGGACACAGAGCCAAACCACATCACTAATGCTGAGATGAAGGTGAGCTTTCAGGGCCTGGGGGTCACATGTCCCAGTTCAAGCTTTTCTTCCTTCTGTCACTCATTCAGCACATTGCTCTTTGTGTCAGGAGCTGTGCTGGGTGCCAGGGATTTTGTAATAAACAAAGAGACACGGCCAGGTGCGGTGGCTCATGCCTGTAATCCCAGCACTTTGGGAGGCCGAGGCGGGCGCATCATCTGAGGTCAAGAGTTCGAGACCAGCCTGGAAAACATGGTGAAACCCCATCTCTACTAAAAATACAAAATTATCTGGGCATGATGGCGCATGCCTGTAATCCCAGCTACTTGGGAGGCTGTGACAAGGAGAATCACTTGAACCTGGGAGGCGGAGTTGGCAGTGAGCTGAGATCTCGTCACTGCTTGGGTGACAAGGGTGAAACTCTGTCTCAAAAAAAAAAAAAAAAAAAAAAGAGACATGGTCCTGTTTTCATGGGGTGAGCAGTTGAGGGAGAAAGGCAAGCATTAACCAAATAGCCAGACACATCATCATGACCTGTTGTGACAAATGCTATTTTAGAAAAGGGCAGAAGACTGTAACAGTGGAGGGGGCCTAATTTAGCTTGGGGGTGATGGTTTAATTCTTCCAAAGAGAACCATACTGTAGGGTGAACACTAGGGTATGCACACTAGCTGCACACTAGCTGCACACTAGGGGCCGAGACGCTGAGGTTGCTGAGTGGGAGAGGAAAGGTGTTGATGAGGAGGAAGATGGCCCTGGTTTAAACTGCTGAGAACAGGGTCCTGCACACAGTAGGAGCTCCATGAAGAGTGGTTCCTAGTGTTTTCACCAACATATCTGAAGTGGAGCAGGATGGTGATCAATCACACCCCAGTCCCCCACCTCATTCGGAACCAGTTTGAATCAAGGAGATGCAAAAATCTGACAAGTGTGTTGACAACGGTGATTTTAAAGGTCCTAAAAGATTCTCCAGATATCAGAGCCATTTTCACACAGTAGAAGGGCACATTCCCTGCAGTGGCCTGTGTCATACACAGCCAATTTAACCTTTTCACTGCCTGGTTATTCCGCAAAGTGCATCCTAGAATGCCCTTCCCCTCTGAGCTCCTCTACAAAATTCTTTCTCAAACTGTAAAGCCTCTGGCATTTGCCAAGAGCCAAGGCCCTCCTGAAGCCATAGTTTGAGAACAAGCCAAGAGGCAGACATGAGAAAGAAGTACCACTCCTGGCAGGGAGAGCTGACACTTCCTAGGCTTCTGCGTCCTTCTCAGGGCCCAGAAATGAATGCGAGGTAATTAAAGCAGAAAGCAATTTGCAGCAGCTGAGCTCAGCTCTCCGGAGCTGCCAGGGTCCCAGGATCAGTGGTGTGCCCCAAGGACAGCCAAGGGACATTCCTCAAGGCCCTGGAAATCATCAGCCATGTCCAGCAACTTCACCGGGCTTCCCTGGAAAGTCTCCCTTGCTGCTGATGGGCACGAAGGCGCCAGGGCCTCCTGTACGTGGAAAACTCACAATCTAGGAATGTCCGGTGGTTGTTGATCCTGGGACATCCCCAGAAGAATTTAGTTAAGCCCTCCGAGAGAGGAAACAAGGTTTTCTTGCTGCTGAAGATGCCTCACTTGTTCTTTTATAAAAAAGCAGTGCAATTGAATTTGCAGTTTGTTTTGGCTTTCTTTCCATTTCCTGTTGCTACTTCTCCGAGATCTCAGCTGGGCTGAGGAACAAACAAAAATAAGCAATTTTATGCAGCAGGAATATTCGGTTTCTACTCCCTTCTCCCAGCCTGCGGCAGTGTGCCTGGCCTGCAGAATTCTTGCTCTGCCCTCTGTTTCAGCGGGTGCTGTCATCTGCCGGCTGCTTTGCCTGGGGATTCTGACATCCCAGGGCTTATTCTTAGGGTCAGTTCAGCAGAGTCTGAAACCACCTTCAGAGGAGTCGGTCACGCTGCCATCCTCTCTGCATCTTTCTGTAGTCCTTTCTGATAATATTTAGCAAATCACTTTAGCACAGGGTCTTCGAATTCTTTCCAGATTTACGATGGAAACACAGAGGCAAAGAGCTTGGGGTAGAAAGCAGAAGAGTAGGTGCTGGGAGAGTTTGATGGTGGGTTTTGAGTTGGTCACAGTCATTTTGCTTTACTAAGTCCAGGGAAGCTCATCTTCAGAGTTAACCACCCTATTTTTTTTTTTGAGATAGAGTCTTTCTCTGTCACCCAGGCTGGAGTGCAGTGGCACAATCTCAGCTCACTGCAACCTCTGCCTCCTGGGTTCAAGTGAGCACATCCGGCTAATTTTTGTATTTTTTAGTAGAGATGGGGTTTCGCCATGTTGGCCAGCCTGATCTTGAACTCCTGACCTCAAGTGATCCACCTGCCTCAGCCTCCCAAAGTGCTAGAATTACAGGCATGAGCCATCATGCCCAGCCCAGAGTTAACCACTTTATTGAGGTGTTATTTTCCTTAAAATTCTATTACACGTGAATACAATGCAATGATTTTTAGTAAATTTAGAGTTGTGCAACCATCACTACCCTCCAGTTTTAAAACATTTTCACAATGCCCCGAAGCTCCCTTGTGCCCATTTGCCGTCACTGCCCCATTCCCACCCCCCCGGTCCCAGATAACCACGCATCAACTTTCTGTCTCTAGATTTGCCTTTTCTGAATGTTTTGTACAAATGGAATTATGCAATGGATGGTTTTGTGTGTGTGTGTGCATGGTTGGCTTCTTTAACTGAATGTGATGTTTCAGAGGTTCATCCATGTTGTAGCATGTATCATATTGGTACTTCACTTTTTTTTTTTTGGAGATGAAGTCTCACTCTGTCACCCAGGCTGGAATGCAGTGGTGCGTTCTTCGCTCACTGCAACCTCTGCCTCCCGTGTTCAAGCAAATTCTCCCGGCTTTAGCCTCCCAAGTAGCTGGGATTACAGCTGTGTGCCACCATGCCCAGCTAACTTTGTATTTTCAGTACAGACGGGGTTTCATCATATTGGCCAGGCTGGTCTCGAACTCCTGACCTCAAGTAATCTGTCCACCTCGACCTCCCGAAGTGCTAGGATTACAGGTGTAAGCCACCATGCTGGGCCTTCATTCCGTTTTATTATGAGGTGTATTCTGCTAGATGGATATATCATATCTTGTTTTTATTCTCCATTTTTTTAATATTGCAAAATGGGCCTAAAACCACCTCTCTGGAGCATTTGATGATCACATGGATACCATTGGGTTTGTGTGTATGTGTGTGTATTTAACAGGAAGAGTGAGTGATTCTTGCACTGATTTGGAAAGTGATTTTAAAATCTTATCTACATTGCATTTAAAAATATATTAAGAGTCCACATTTTAAAAATATACCACGAATTTAAAATATTTCTTTTTTGGCTTTTAGTTCCCAAGAACATACTCACAGCGATTGATCCAGCCATTGCTAATCTAAAACCTTCTTTGAAGCAGAAAGATGGTGAATATGGTAATTTTTATGGCTTACTACCAGCATTTCTCTTTAAGTAAAGGTAAACAGCCCCTGGGTGACCACAATTGGGCACACCTTGGTTAGAATGGAAGGGGCTGTCAGGAGGTGTGTTTGAAGTACCGGTCCTGGTGATAATAGCGCTTATTATCGGCCAATAGTTGCAAATGGTGAACACCATTTTATTTTGTTTTGACTTTTTTAAAATCAGAAGTAGGATAAACCTCCCCTTCATTCTCCTCTCACTTCCTAAAAGGAAAATCACTTTGAAAAGACATCTGCTCAGAAGTAAATTTGGGCTTCCTGGGTTACACAATGAGCTTTTTGCAAAGCTGAGCCCATTGGAACCTGCGTAGGCGCCAGGGCCAGCTAGGACCTGAGGGCCTCTGTACCTCTGTACACACCACCTTCCTCTTTAGTTTCCTCCCTCCCTTCCTTCCTCCCTCCCTTCCTTCCTCCCTCCCTTCCTTCCTCTCTCCCTCCCTTCCTTCCTCTCTCCCTCCCTCTCTCTCTCTCGCTCTTTTCTTTCTCTCTCTCTCTTTCTTTCTTTCTCTCTCTCTTTCTTTCTTCTGTCTTTCTTTCTCTCTTTCTTTCTTTCCTTTCTTTTTCTTCTTTTTCTTTGGAGTTTCGCTCTTGTCGCCCAGGCTGGAGTGCAATGGCGCAATCTCCACTCACTGCAACCTCTGCCTCCGGGTTCAAGCGATTCTCCTGCCTCAGCCTCCCAAGTAGCAGGGATTACAGGCGTCCACCACCACACCTGGCTAATTTTTGTGTTTTTAGTAGAGACGGGGTTTCACCATGTTAGTCAGGCTGGTCTTGAACTCCTGACCTCAGGTGTTCTCCTTGCCTCGGCCTCCCAAAGTGCTGGGATTACAGGTGTGAACCACCGCACCCGGCCCCTCCTTAGTTTTCACTTGGCTTTTGTAAATGGGGTGGAGGGGTAGGGGGTTGAGGGGGTTGAGCATTTGGATTTTCTTATCAAATCTAGAATGGAATTCAAACCCATGGGGTCCCTAATAGAAACTGCAGAGACCCAGTAGAGCATCTAAGATGTTAGGCTGTGGTGAGAGTTTTGTCTTGTGTTACCTTTATTATATGTATTAGGTCTTTCCCCCCTAAGTATAAAAGTAAAGTATGTTTGATATGAAAACCATATGAAAGCACCCCTAGTCCAAAAGCTCAAAGAGAACTATCGGTAATGTTCTTCTGTGTCCTTCTAGCTGGCCACCTTGGCTTTCTGGCAGGCTCTGTGTTCCTTAGCTCCTCTTCTCTTTCTTTTTTAAAAAATTAACTAATTAATTAACTATTATTATTATGTTTGTAAAGACAGGGCTTTGCCATGTTGCCCTGGCTGGTCTCGAACTCCTGGGCTCAAGCGATCCACCCACCTCATCCTCCCAAGGTGCTGGGATTACAGGCGTAAGCCACCGCACCCAGCTTCCACTTATTTTTCTAACAGGGTTCCCACCCGATCCATAAACAGCCTGGTCCCCCTGCAGTGGGGGCCTGAGAGCCAACCCTGTGCCGTGTCTCCTCAAAGGCATCTGTCCTGTCTGACATGGCTAGGAGTCCCCCAAGCCATCAGGTTACCCCATCACAGACTTGCTAAGCTCCATCCAGCAGTGTAACCAGGATTTAAAAGCAGATTTGCCCCACATTTTGCTGTTGTTTCCAAAAAAAGTAGCCCAATACAACCTCCCTCTGTAATGGAGGCTTGTTTTATCTCTGGCCACACAGCAGACATCAAATTCATGCTTAAAGTGAAATATTATTGGCCGGGAGCAGTGGCTCACGCCTGTTATCCCAGCACTTTGGGAGGCTGAGGCGGGCAGATCACCTGAGGTAAGGAGTTCGAGACCAACCTGGCCAACATGGTGAAGCCCCATCTCTAATAAAAATACAAAAATTTGATGGGCGTGGTGGCACGTAACTGTAATCCCAGCTACTCAGGAGGCTGACGCAGGAGAATTGCTTGAACCCAGGAGGTAGGTGGTTGCAGTGAGCCAAGATCGTGCCATTGCACTCCAGCCTGGGCAACAAGAGTGAAACTCCATCTCAAAAATAAATAAATAAATAAATAAATAAAATAAAGCAAGATGTTATTAAGCCTCTGAGGGGTGTGATGAATATCACTGTCTTTAGGATGGGAAAATCCACTTGTTCCGTTCCACAGTGGAGTGGAAGACCAGCACCTGAAGTTGGAACCAACACTTAAAATAATTTCTAATCCTTTTTGTACTTTAATATTTTGGGGGACTGCTTACTATTTAATAAGTGTTCTTCCTGGGTTAATCTTCTGTAATTTAGCCAGAGGCCCATTTGTTTGATTTCTGTGACTTTTAATTATTCCGGCGGTCCCTGGGGTAGGAGCAGCAGGGGTCACCTAGAATAGGCGTACTATGAACAGTTGTGATTAATTGGTCTTGCATTTTTCATGAAACAGGTATAAACTTCGACCCAAGCGGATCGAAGGTTCCGAGGAAAGATGGAATTCTTGTTAGCAACTCTCTGGCAGCCTTTGCTTACATTAGAGGTAGGTCAATGAATCAAAGCTTCCTAGAATGCTGATGGATTTACTAAAGTCTTGTTAATAAATGTGCTGTTCAATTATAGCACTCAGATAACTAAAGGACGATGACTTCAAGTTTAACATGCCAACCACCGCTTCTAAGATTCAGAAACACAGAGGCCTGAGTTCAGGCACAGTTGCAACCAGGCAGTCAGCAAGAGAACCACATAAACAGACAAAGTCACACTATTTAGGAGTTGAGCTCCACAGATATTTTTCGCTTTTGAAAAGTAGAAACCCGAGGAATGCATTTCCCAGCTCTAAAATTCGGGAAGGAACTAGGATTATTGAATTCCAACCCTGACTGGAAGAAAAATGAGCCATAAGGTCACTTAGTAAACAAGACAGATCATGCCCCATGAAGACAGAGCCACTTTCTGGGTCATCAGTGTTATTCCTAATAGTTGTCAAGGATTCCCTTGTTAGTCTTCCCCATGAGGCTCAATCAGACTCAGCCCTCATGAATTAGCAGAGCCAGAAGGCTTATACCAAGGCCGGCCACACCGCGGGGACCTCTTCATTGAGGGGAAGGTATGTACAATTTTTCCTCACCACCCTCTCTGCTTATCTTAAGATAGAACACATTTTGGAATGCCATCTGCAAGTTTCAGCAATGCCTGCCTATGTTCAGAGAGACAAAAACCAGAGAACTTCAGTAAAATACATGTTAATATAACACATAACAGTATTGCTATTCAAGGCCTGCAAAGATGGGCTATTTGGGGTAAGCCTGTCTCAGAGGAAAATAGAGGCTTAGGGAATGTATTTGTCTGTTCTCATGCTATTAATAAAGACATACCTGAGGCTGGGTAATTTATAAAGGAAAGAGGTTTAATGGACTCACAGTTCCACATGGTTAGGGAGGCCTAACAATCTCGGTGGAAGGTGAATGAGGAGCAAAGTCACGTCTTACTTGGTAGCAGGCAAGAGAGCTTGTGCAGGGGAACTCCCCTTCATAAAACCATCAGATCTCGTGAGACTTATTCGCTATCGCCAGAACAGCATGGGAAAGACCCACCCCATGATTCAATTACCTCCCACCACGTCCCTCCCATGACACATGTGGATTATGGGAGCTACAATTCAAGATGAGATTTGGGTGGGGACACAGCCAAACCATATTGGGGAATGATCTCAATACATGAGATGCAAAGTTCAGTCTTGGGGTCCCCTGCTGTTCTATTGTCCTCCTGCGTCAGGATTCCTCCTGTGTGTGTGTTATGTGGTTGATGGTTTCTTCTGTGGGTCCTCTCTTTTCTAGCCACCTTCTCATTTTCATGTCTTTCTGTTCCTGATCATCGTCAATGTTAAGAACTGTAAGGATTTTTATTGTCAGAAATATCCCCATATTTACAAAGTCCCTGGGGAGCTTCTTGGAGAAAAGCCATCATGAAAATCCTCCAGACAGAGAATAACGATTGAAGGGGAACGAGACCGACATTGCGCTCAGTGAGCTGTGGCCTTGCTGTGTGCTTTACCCCAACTACCTTGTCCGTTCCTCTCAACAACTGCCTTAGCCAGCCCAGCTGCCATAACAAAGTACCCGAGACCAGATGGCCTAAATAACAGACATTGATTTTCTCATCGTTCTGGAGGCCAGAATTTCATGATCAAAGTATCCACCAATCACTTTCTGGTAAGGGCTCTCTTCTTGGGTTGTGGACAGCAGCCTTCTTGCTTGTCCTCACATGGCAGAGAGGGGGAGAGACAGAGACAGAGACATCTCTTCTTTTTATAAAACCACCAATTCTATCAGATTAGGATTCCCCCCTTATGGCCTCCTTTAACCTTAATTAGCTCCTAATGAGTGAACTGGGGGCAACACAATTCAGTCCATAGCAACAACCCTGAGAGATGGGACTCTGATCCCCTCTTCTGCACTTGAAGCTGGTGGTCAGAGGAGTTGAGCCATTTGCCTGAGGACACCATGGACAGCGGCAGGGCCAGGATTCAGGCTCAGCTAATACAAGGCTTGCACTCCAGCTACTCTGAATTTTGAGGGATGCAACCACCTCCCCACTCTGATCCTGAGTTGTCTAAATTAGCTTTCCTCCATCTCTTTCTATCCTTTTATGTGATTGTCATTCCCAGAAACCACAGGATAGAGATATTCATTTAGTGACTATCTCTCCTGCTAGTGGCTCAGCTCCACAGGGTCAGGTGCCTTGTCATCTTATTTTGTGTGGTATCCCTGTATCTAGGATGCGGTGCTGGTACAGAACAGGTGCACAGTCAGTAGTTAAGGAACAATTGAATGATGAGTGCTGATATGGGCTTATGAGCTTTTTCCTGTGCCTTATTGTCATCCAATATTTGCTATTTATAAGATGTCCATTTTTTTAAAATGTAAGGACTTGATGAGCTGTTATTTGATTTTATTGAGGGGTGTTTGGGGACATTTATCTTAGCAAGCCATGACCACGCCTCCATATAATGTCCAAGAGAAAGAGTCTCTAAATGCACTGTGTTGGATGTTAGCTAAATGAAATCACCACAAGAAGCTCGTGACTCAAATCACGGAGGCTTACAAAGCCCTAGTAGAACGGGTGCCTCTGGGCTTGCCTGTGAGTTTTCTTGGTGTGTCTGTGTCGCTGTCTGGGTGGCCACTCTAGAGGAGGGAAGCATGCAGCGCATGCTCAGGGGTCTGCAGGCCAGTGTGCCACAGAGGTGCATGTGGACATCAGGCTGGGTCATTTCGACCCAAACAGGCAGTGGCCATCAGCCAATGTCACACAGTGCTGAGCTCCATCCTCACTGCTGCTGGAGAGAGGTGCCCAGACAACTCTTCAGTCGCATCCCCGGCCCCACTGTGGGGATGTGACCCACGGGATGAGCTGGGGTCTCTAGGCACCCCCAAAGCAGGGGCAGCTGGGAGCCAAGAGTGTGAGCAGGGCAGTTTCCAGCCCAAACCACCCAAATAGGCGGCAAATGGAGTGAATCCAAAAGTACATTTCCCAGGTCAGGCTGCAAGTAGCTTTGACACAGTAGTGCAGTCCAGTGTACATGGGGACAAGGAGAAGAGAAACCAAAATTGAGGTTTGTCCCCTGATATTAAAGCACAGAGGCTGGCAGAAGGGACAGGAGGATGTCCAAGGGTCCCTGGTGAAGCGTCTCCTGGGGTCATTTGAATGATCTGTGAGATGGTTTCCCCAACATTGAAAAAGCTTCTTAGGTATGTTTGAATTTACTGTCATTTCGATAATACAGACTTACTTCCTGAATTCATTCTAGAATCAAGATCATGACTCTAAGGAAGCTCATAGAAAAACATTGGAAATTAGAGAAATGGAAAAGGAGTGGTGTGTGTGTGTGCATGTGTGTGCATGTGTGTGTGCATGTGTGCATGTGCATCTGTGAGCATGTGCATGTGTGCACATGTGCGCATGTGTGCACGTGTGTGTATAGGTGTCTATGTGTGTGTGTGCATGTGTGCATGTGTGCATGTGTCTGTGTGTGCATGTGTATGTGTGTGTGCATGTATGTGCATCTGTATGTGTGCATGTGTGTGTGTTTGTGTGTGCATGTGTATGTGTGTGCATGTGTGTGTTTCTATGTGTACATGTGTATCTGCGTGTGCATGTGTTTGCAGGTGTGCCTGTGTGTGCATGCATGTGTGCATGTGTGCATGCTTATGTGCACGTATGTGTGCATGTGTGTGCATACGTGTATCTGCATGTGCATGTGTTTGCATGTGTGTGCATGCATGTGTATCTGTGCATATGTGTATCTGTGTGTGCATGTATGTGTTGCATGTGTGTGCATGTGTGCCTTCGTGTGTGTGCATGTGTATCTGTGCATGTGTGTGTATCTGTGTGTGCATGTGTGTGCCTGTATGTGTATCTGTATGTGTGTTTGTGTGTGTATCTGTATGTGTGCCTGCGTGTGTATGGGTGCGTGTGTGTACGCATGCATGTGTGTGCATGCATATCTGTGTGTGTAAGTGTGTGTTGGAAGTTCTTAGCAAAGCAGTGTAATAGCTGGCTCAGCATGAGCCATTGTCCCCTGGCAGATTGTGCCCAAGGGGACTTATGTATTTAGACAGTCTTGCATGAGAATATGACCTCTCCTATTCCACCTAATTACTGTTTCATTGACATCTGGCTTTGGGTGTTTACCTCATATGTGCCTGCAGGCATGCCTTTTGTGGCCTAATATTTCCGTCGCTGCCCCTGCACCCTTGGGACAGTGACAGATATGTCATCAGCCTCTGGCAGGCCCTGCTGTGGGCTTCTGGGGCGCAGGGGTAAGGAAGCTGGGCAGAAGGGACAGGCTTGCAGCCTGGGATGTCCTGTTTTGGGAGGCATCATTGTTTCATAAGGGAGGAACTCTAGGGCCGCAGATAAGCTCATACTGAAAGAGAAACACAAAAACACGCTCCAGAGTCAGAGCTACGTGATTCCCCCACCAGGGAGAATCATTGGAAATCAGCACCACCTTGTCACGGAGATATGGATTCGGATGTTTTCCCACGGTCTCCAATCTCTAGTTCCATGATAGGTTTCTGTCACACCCCTAAGTGCTGTCAGACCAGCACTTGGTACGCTTTGTGCTTTCTTCTGGACAACCCTCGGGCCCTGACTGCTGCCTCGATCCTCTCAACAGCAATAGGGCCCCAACAGGGGGAACCCTCGCCATGGCCTCTGGGTGTCTTATCTGGACACGAACGAGCTGGAGCGTGCATTTGCCCCAAGTCAGGATCTAAGGGTGGAAAGGAGCCTTAAAGGCCATAGGTCCCCCTTCAGAGGCTCCCAAGGGCATGCAACAGCTGATCAAATTAAAGTCATTCACTCCAGCTGGGGATGAACCAAGGCTAAATTTAGAACAACGCCAGCAGAAACACAGTGTGAAGATTCTGTTCAATCACAAGGAAAACTTTGTTTTTCCAGAATACAGAATAGGAAAAGGAGCCACAAAAGTATAAAGTAGTCCAAGTGATTCTAGAGAACAGTTGACATTCCCTTAGTGTAAAGCCTGGGACCATGGAGAGAGCCCTGGCCTGAGCTTGGGGTCCCAGCCAAGTGGTGGCTTTGCACAAGTGACTTGGCTACAACAAGAGGGATTGGACCAGCTCATCACTAAGATTCCAGCTGACCAACATCTGGTGAGTTTGTATCTTCAAACTAGTTGATTCAGATGACTAGGAAGCCTTGTTCCCATGGACTTGCCAAGCATTGCCCATATTGTCCATCTCTGGTGGCTGCATCTCAGCAGAGTTGATGCAGACTTGCCTTAAAGAGCGCTCACTTAGCAGGAGGCAGGCCTAGGCCAAGAGGCACCTGGAGTCTTATGAGAGAGAAGCTCTCCTGGCAGCAGAACCCAGACACCCACCTCCCAGGAGAAGAGGAGAGGGAAAAAAAGGGAGCTGATTTATGGAGCCCCATCCCCGGGCGCCAAGCTGAGTGCTTAAATCCACAATTCCCTCCTTTTATGCACTCAGCAAATATTTTCATAATGCCCACTCTGTGCCAGGGATGGCACTGGGGATTTGGCAAAGAGCAAGATGGTTCCAGCCCCTGCCCTCAGGAAGCTTGCATTCTAGGTGGAGAGAAAGGATGGCACCCACTCAGCGAGTGAGTGACGATTGTAAGTTGGGCTGTGAAGAAAACATTCAAGATACTCTGAGACTAAATGACAGGGGACCTGGCTAGGCTAAGGCAGGGGGAGGTATCTAGTAGTGCTGGATGAAGAGGGAGGAAAGAACTTTCCAGGCTAACAGAAGAGCACATGCAGAAAAACCAGGGTGTGCAGGTATCTGATGTGTCACGAGTGAGGAATGGCAGGCTAGAGCGGGGAGCAGAGAGGAAGCGGAAGTTCTCGGGAGTTGAACTTGGGGAGGGTGACAAGGGCCAGGTCATAGCCGGCTTCCTAGGCTGTGGTCAGGAGTTGACTTTTATTGCAAAAGTAATTGCGATTTCCGACATTCCTTTTTTTTTTTGAAACGGAGTCTTTCTTGGTTACCCAGGCTGGAGTGCAGTGGTGTGTGATCTTGGCTCACTGCAACCTCCACCTCCCAGGTTCAAGCCATTCTCCTGCCTCAGCCTCCCAAGTGGCTGGGACTACAGGCACACGCCACCACCCCTGGCTAATTTTAATTTTTGTATTTTTAGTAGAGATGGGGTTTCACCATGTTGGCCAGGCTGATCTCAAACTCCTGACCTCAAGTGATCCACCACCTCAGCCTCCCAAACTGCTGGAATTACAGGTGTGAGCCACCACTCCCGGCCGATTTCCGCCATTACTTTTGCACCAACCTAATAGCTTAGGAGAGGGAAGAGGCCATCTATAAGTTTTAAGTCAGGCAGTGACGTGACCCAATGTGTGTTTCTTAAAGATTATAGAGGCCATGCAGGAAAGATGGTTTATATATGGTCTGTGGTCGCTTTTGCACTACAATAGCAGAGCTGTTATATTTGCAACAGAGACCATATGGCCCATAAACCTGCAATAGTTCCTATCCGGCCATTCACTAGAAAAGGTGGGCAAGAGAGGAGGATGGGGACCAAGTGCCTGCAGGGAAGATGGAGCAGAACAGTGTTTCATCCCTGTTTTTCAGATAATTTCACAAGGTTGAAAGACATCTTAATGAAAGTGAAAGTACAAGGCACTTACCAGGAGATATTCACACCAGATGCCATGGCTCACACCTGTAATCCCAGCACCTGGGGAGGCCAAGGCAGGAGGATCACTTTCAGCCAGGAGTTTAAGACCAGCCCGGGCAACAAAGTCAGACCTCATCTTTACAAAAAAAATATAATAAAAAGTTAGCTAGGCATGGTAGTACATGCCTGTAGTCCCAGCTTCTAAGGAGGCTGAAGTGAGAAGATTGTTTGAGCCCAGGAATTCAAGGCTGCAGCAGGCTATGATTGTGCCACTGCACTCCAGCCTGGATGACAAAGGGAGACTCTCTCTCTCTCCCTCTGTCTCTCTCTCTCTCTCTATCTATCTATCTATATATGTATACACAATATATTTGCTGTCAAAGGATTATCATCAAGAGTCTATAGAAAATATACACATCCTTGGGCTAGGCATGGTGGCTCACGCCTGTAATCCCAGCACTTTGGGAAGCTGAGGTGGGCAGATCACCTGAGGTCAGGAGTTCAAGACCAGCCTGGCCAACATGGCAAACCCCATCTCTACTAAAAATACAAAAATTAGCTGGTGTGATGGCATGCACCTGTAATCCCAGCTACTTGGGAGGCTGAGGCAGGAGAATCACTTGAACCTGGGGTGGGGGGCGGAGGTTGCAGTGAGCCAAGATCATGCCACTTACACTCCAGCCTGGGCAACAGAGCAAAACTCCGTCTCAAAAAAAAAAAAGAAAGAAAGAAAAGAAAAAAGAAAATATACACATCCTTTATATATAACTGGAAAAGCACAGGCAACCTAGAAAAAAAATGGGTACATGACATGAGCCAGCATTTGGAGAAGAGGAAATACATAAGCATGTGAAGATAGGTACAGATCAGGGGAACACAAATCAAGACCATCGTAAGGTACAATTCTATACCCATGTGATTGGAAAATAATGTAAAAGTCTATGTGAGCCAAGTGCTGGAGAAGATGAGGACTGACAGGATTTCTCACACATTGCAGCCACTTTGAACACCGTGTTGGCAGTAGTTCTGAAAATTGAAACTCACGTGCCTTAAGTCCATCAGTTACCTCCTAGGGTAGTACCCAAGAGAAACGCTTGCAGGTGTTGACCAGGGACATTGACAAGAATGCTCACGATCATCCACAAAAGCAGAAACCTGGCAACAGCAGGAGAGCAGGCAAATAAACAGTTCCCGACCCACCAGCAGGAGAGTGGGTGAATAAACTACATTATAGCCAAGACAGTGAAATATTTTACAGCGATATGATATTAAATTAAAAAAAAACACCAAGTCTCCAACACTACCTATAATATTATACCCTTTAAATAAAATTTTAGGAATACATAGAGACGGAAAATAAAACTATATAAAAAAGGAAACAGGGGAGTAAGGAGCTTGGAATTCATGTGGTAGTCACCTTGAGGGGGAGGCGAGGGGATGGGGAAGCACAGGTTAGACACAGGTGTGGTCAAGGCCTCGCTCCTATACGGGTGTGCATTCATAGCACTGGTGCTAATTACAGTATTAAAAAGTAATTCGTTAGACAGACATAAAGTAGGGCTATGTATTGACCAATGAAGAGAATGTCTCATGTCCTAAGGATTATGGGTAATTTAATTCAGTCCACCAGGAATCCTCAAAATATGAAAAAAGAGGTACAGTAGCAAGTCCATAGTTACCGGCTGTGGCACCCTACTCCCTTCTTGGAACCTGAAACGTCCCCATTCGACTTCCTTCACTTATAGCTCAAGTCGCTGCTGGAATTGACTGCTGGAATTGATTGCTCTGCTGTGACCCTACTCTGTCTGCCCTGGGTACCCGGCCCCTCCCACGACACCACCACTGGGAGAGGAGGGGAGGGGGCCACGGATGACCATTGTACCTCAGAGGCTTGAGCTGGATGGAATTGTTTCTGTCCAGATCTGTCCCTGGCCTGACCATGGGTGGCTGGAAAAGACTATAAATGGATGGGATTCAGCTTCCTCACACTCAGCACTCCTTGAGGTCGGCAGCATCACTGGCAGTGGGGCTCAAAGTTTATATTTTCCAAGACAGAGAAGTTGAGTTGTGGCCCACCTTGAAAGCCCTAACAGCATCACAGAAGGAGAGGGTTTGGAGAGGACAGTGGCTCAAAGATTTCGGGGGAGAGGAGGGCTGCAGGATGGGGAGGAAAGGAGGGAAATTCAAAGGGGAGGAAGATGAAAGTGAAGTCAGGAGAGATGAAGCTTTGATCTGCATATTACTTACAGTATACAGGCTTCCATCTGTATAATACTTACAATAATATAGTAAGTATTATCATACTTACAATAATATAGTATTATAATACAATAATATAGTTGTTATTATTGTAATATAGTTGTTACTATATTATTCTAAGTATTATAATACTTACAATGATATAATATCATTATAGTAGTAGTATAATACTTACTATATTATTTTATTTTATTTATTTATTTTTTGAGATGGAGTCTCACTCTATTGCCCAGGCTGGAGTGCAGTGGCGTGATCTCGGCTCACTGCAAGCTCCACCTCCCGGGTTCACGCCATCCTCCTGCCTCAGCCTCCCGAGTAGCTGGGACTACAGGCGCCCGCTACCACACCCAGCTAGTTTTTTTTTGTACTTTTGGTACAGACGGGGTTTCACCATGTTAGCCAGGATGGTCTCGATCTCCTGACCTCGTCATCTCCTGCCTCGGCCTCCCAAAGTGCTGGGATTACAGGTGTGAGCCACCGTGCCCGGCCAATACTTATTATATTAATATTTATAAATAATATACATATTTATATTATTTATTTTAATATTTTTCTTTTCTTTTCTTTTTTTTTTTTTTGAGGCAGGGTCTCACACTATTACTTAGGTTGGAGTATGGTGATATGATCTTGACCTCCCAGGCTCAAGTGATCCTCCCACCTCAGCTTCCCTAGTAGCTAGGACTACAAGCATGCACCACCATGCCCAGATATATTTTGGTATTTTTTTAAATAGACATGGGGTTTCACCATGTTGCCCAAGCTGGTCTTGAACCCCTGAACTCAAGCAATCCACCCACCTTGGCCTCCCGAAGTGTTGGGATTACCAGCGTGAGCCACGACACCCAGCATATTTTTGTATTTTATATTACAGTTGGCCTTCTGTATCCATGGATTCCACATCTATGGGTTCAACCAACCTCAGATTGAAAATATCTTTTTTAAATGGATAGTTGCATCTTTACCAAACATGTACAGACATTTTTTTTCCTGTCATTATTCCCAAAACAATACATGGTAACAACTACTTACCTAGCATTTCCATTGCATTAGCTATTACAAGTAATCTAGAAGTGATTTAAAGAATAGGGGAGAATGTGCTTAGGTTTTATGCAAATTCTGTGCCATTTCATATAAGTGACTCAAGCGTCCGTGAATTTTGGTAGCCTGGGAGTGTGGGGGAGGGGTCCTGGAACCAGTCCCCCACGGGTACCAAGGGATGACTGTATATTTATATTTACTTTTTAATCTGAAAAAGGACATAATTAAGTTTTGCTAACATCTATTATATTATTACTTAGGTTCACATATATACTTCGTACATAAGTTAATTCTTCATGAGCTACTTCTACTACTAATAATAGCAACACTTTATTGAGCATTTACTATGTGTCAGGGAATATTCTAAGAGCTTTATAGGAATTAACTCATTTCACTGTAATGACTCTGTGATAGAAGATACTATATGCCCCATTTTACAGATGAGGAAACTAAGGCACAGAAAGGTTATGAAACTTGCCCAAAGTCACACAGCTACTGAGTGGCAGACCTGAGTTTGAACTCAGAGGAGTCTGGCTCCTGAGCCCCTCTGCTGTGTGTTTTTCTCCTACACATACATATATTGACTCCGTAGGCGCAAAAGCTTTTTTGAAAAAAAATGTCAGTGGGGATATATGATTATTTTGGTGTAGACAGTCTCAAAGATGCTGGACTGGCATTCTTCATTAGCCCCCTGCTTGGGCAGACATCTGTTTCTGTGGGACTTGCCACTGGTGGAGTCTGCCAGCTCCTCCCAGATCCTGACATGTTCTCTTCCTCCTGCAGCCCACCCGGAGAGAGCTGCCCTGCTGTTCGTGTCCAGTGTCTGCATCGGCCTGGCCCTCACACTGTGCGCCCTGGTCATCAGAGAGTCCTGTGCCAAGGACTTCCGCGACTTGCAGCTGGGGAGGGAGCAGCTGGTGCCAGGAAGTGACAAGGTCGAGGAGGACAGCGAGGATGAAGAAGAGGAGGAGGACTCCTCTGAGTCTGATTTCCCAGGGGAACTGTCGGGGTTCTGTAGGACTTCATATCCTGTATACAGTTCCATAGAAGCTGCAGAGCTCGCAGAAAGGATTGAGCGCAGGGAGCAAATCATTCAGGAAATATGGATGAACAGTGGTTTGGACACCTCGCTCCCGAGAAACATGGGCCAGTTCTACTGAAAACCACATGCATCTTGATGCGATCGCACTTTCTGAAGAAGGAAGGATCCCAAATGCCCCTCCAGTTCTGGTTCACCTGTACCTTCTATGAAGGAGAATTCGTCATGTCATTCAACACTCGTGAGGCCAGGAAGCTATTAAAGGGATGTTTCAAGCTGTTTCTAGCACATTCCAAAATAAATAAGGAGGGAAGAGACTTTGTTTTCTGTATTTCTTTGAATTTGTGTCTATACATTAATAAGTTATACATAATTAGAATTTACATTTGTTGAGCGCTTATAATGCCAGGCGCTATTCTAACTGCTTTTCATGTTCTGAGTCATTCAATCCTCACAATGTCATGAGCTGGTACTATTACCCCCATTTTACAGATGACTAAACAGAAGATTCCTATATATAAACGTAAAACAGTTACACAGATACTCAGCAAACATGAGCTCATGAGTGATTTTAACCACTGACTTGTTTAGACCAACGGTTAGCAAACTTTTTCTTAAAAGGCAAGATGATAGGCTGGGCACAGTGGCTCATGCCTGTAATCCCAGCACTTTGGGAGGCCAAGGCAGGTGGATCACTTGAGGTCAGGAGTTCGAGACCAGCCTAGCCAACACGGTGAAACCCCATCTCTACCAAAAAAATAAAAAATTAGCTGGGTGTGGTAGTGCGCGCCTGTAATCCCAGCTACTTGGGAGGCTTAGGCAGGAGAAATCACTTGAACCCAGGAGGCAGAGGTTGCAGTGAGCTGAGATCGTGCCACTGCACTCCAGCCTGGGTGACAGAGTGAGAAACTCTGTCAAAAAAAAAAGCAAGATGATAAATATTTTAGGCATTGTGGGTCAAATCCTCTCTGCCACAATTACTCGACTCTCCATTGCAGCTCAAAAGCAGCCACAGATATTACATAATGCATGAACTTGGCTGTATTCCAATAAAACGTTCTTTTTGGACACTGAATTTTAATTTCATTTTATTTTCACATGTTCCACGTTCTTCTTTTTTTTTTTTTAAACCAGCCATTTAAAAATGTAAAAGCCTGAGGCCAAGAGTTCGAGACTAGCCTGGGCAACATAGTAAGACCCCACCTCTATTTAATTTAAAAAAATTTAAATAAAAGTAAATAAAAATGTAAAAAAACATTCTTAATTCAAAGGCTGTACAAAAACAGACAGCAGGATGGAGCTGGCCTGTAACCTGTTTTTGTAAATAAAGTATGGTTTGCAAAACCTAAAATATTTACTTTCTTGCCCTCTATAGAAAAAAGTTTGCTGACTCCTGGTTTAGAGTTTAAAACAGCAGAGCCCCTGGTGGTAAAAGCCATCAACCAGGGTACCTAACAGTGCTGTGGGCCAGGATCAAGTGGAGCTGGCTCCCAAATCTCTCCAAAAACGGGGTCCTACCCCACCTGGGGAGGGCTGGGTGGAGGAGCAGAAGAAAGAGTTCAGAAAACAGACCCCAGTGGGAGAACTTATTATTGGTTCCTGCAGACGGCTCTCCCTGGTAGACAGGAGGCTTATAGCTGTGGCATCAAATAAGAAAACATGTTTTTTTTCTTTTTTGTCCTAATAATCCCAGGGGCTTAGAATATAAACATGATTGCATTTTTCATATGCCTATTACCAAAGAGCTCTCTCTGTGTTATCTTATTATCTTACTTCGTCATCACTAACCCTGTAAACATATGTAGATGAGGAAGCTGAAGGCCGCCAGGGTAAGTATCGTCCAGCCCACGTCACACAGCTGGGAAGTGCTGGGACTGACTCATCCTGAGTGCTCAGGAAACATAGCTGTTCCCACAGGAACTCCTACAGTGACAGGTATGGAGAAGGCATGTCTCTCTCAGTCCTGCAGACCATAAGGGTGAAGGGCCTATCTGCAGGATGCAGAGGAGGGTGGGTGTGGAGTGAGGAGGCTCAGCTGCCGCTCCGGCATTCATTTTTAGTAAGTTGAAATCCACATAATGTAAAATTAACTCTCTCAATGACGTTTAGTCCATTTGCAATGTTGTGCAAACACCACCTCTATCTAGTTCCAAAATATTTCATCACCCCAAAAGAAAACTCTCTGCCCGTTAAGCTGTCACTCCCCATTCCTCCCTCCCTCCAGCCCCTGGAAAACACCAATTTGCTTTCTGTCACTATGGATTAGCCTGTTCTGGATAGTTCATGTAGATGGGATCACACAACATGTAGTCTCTTGTGACTGCCTCATTTCACTTAACATAACGTCCTCAAGATCCATCTATGTTGTAGCAAGTGTAGCACGTGTTCATTCCTTTTCAGGGCTGAATAATATTCCATTGTACGGCTAGCCCACAGTTTGTTTATCCAGCCATCAGCTGGTGGACATTTGGCTGTTTCCTTTGGCCACTGTGAATAGTGCTGCTGTGAACGTTCATGTGTGGCATTTCACCAGCACAAAGCAGCAACTACAGACAGAGCTGGTGGGAAATCCTGTGTGTCCACTCTGTGGAAGGAAGGGGAAAGTCAAGATGGGTCAGAATGGCACCCCCTCTTCTACCCTCTGCACCTGCCAATTTCAAAGCAAGCTTCCCTTACACAGGCCCCCTGCAGGTGGGAGAGCAGGGATTGGCCAAGAGAGGTGTCATACAGATGGGCTGGGGGTGGTTTGGGTGGAGAATGAAATTCCTCAGGATTTCCAGGTACCAGAATTTCTCCCATAGGGAGAAATTGAAGGGGTTGAGGATGATGTGTTTTAACCCTTTCCCCATTTAGGAAAAAAAAAAAAAAAAAAAAAGCGACTCACTGTCAGCACTCATTTAATTTTACATAAACACACTTTGAGGCCGAAGCAAATCTGACTGATTTTCAGTGTGAACATAAAATATAAAAAAGTGTTCTTGGGGCCGGGCGCGGTGGCTCACGCCTGTAATCCCAGCACTTTGGGAGGCCGAGGTCGGTGGATCACGAGGTCAGGAGATCAAGACCACCCTGGCTAACACGGTGAAACCCCGTCTCTACTAAAAATACAAAAAAATTAGCCGGGTGTGGTGGCGGGCACCTGTAGTCCCAGCTACTCGGGAGGCTGAGGCAGGAGAATGGCATGAACCCAGCAGGTGGAGCTTGCAGTGAGCTGAGATCGCACCACTGCACTCCAGCCTGGGAGACAGAGTGAGACTCCGTCTCAAAAAAAAAAAAAAAAAAACCAGAAAAGAAAAAGTGTTCTTGGAGTTATTTCTGAACAGAATTAACAACAGAATCATCTATTTCAGAAAAACTAAATTCATCAAATGAATCTTCAGCCAACAACTGTTGGAGAATGACGTTAACATCAGGCATGAGAATGCTACATTTTCTAGGATTTGACATTTTCAGCAATTGAGGATTACTACACTTTATAAATGGAGATACCTCTACTAAAAACAGAATGCTATAAACAGAATGATGTCTTTTGTTTCCAAAGTCAATGTACAAGAGCAATGCAAAAATAATAATAAAAGAGAGATTTCCTGGAAAAGTTATCTCGGAGTAAACGCTACAGCCTCAAGTGCCACTCGTGAGTATTCTCAGGGCAAATGGGAGAAGGGTTAAATCTGTCATTGGAGAGAAATCTATGTATTTATTTATTTATTTGAGAGAGTCTTGCTCTGTTGCCCAGGCTGGAGTGCAGTGGCGTTATTTCAGCTCACTGCAACCTCCATCTCCCGGGTTCAAGTGATTCTCCCTGCCTCAGCCTCCTGAGTAGCTGGGATTACAGGTGTTCACCATCACGCCTGGCTAATTTTTGTATTTTTAGTAGAGACAGGGTTTCAACATGTTAGCCAGGCTGGTCTTGAACTCCTGACCTCTAGTGATCCTCCCGCCTCAGCCTCCCAAAGTGCTGAGATTACAGGCATGAGCCACTGTGCCTGGCCTGGAGAGAAATCTATTCCAGATCATATCAGAGAATGCAGTGAATTCCATTGTCCAACTATTTCATAACGATTTTGTTCTAATCAAAGAGAATCTTTGTCCTTTCATGTCCCTGAGTTCAGCAAGGAACATTTTGATAATGTCCCAGCTCCCAGAGCAGCTGTCTGTCTCTATTTCCAGTTTGAAGGCAGCATCTTCCCTGTCCCAGTGAACACAAATGCTGTCCAGCTGGTGGCTGATGACCGTCTGCTTGGGGCTGCAGATGTTCACGTTACCAGTTGAAGAAAGAGCTGTGCCCATATTGGCCTCAGTCACATGGTTTTCTTGGATTGCACAACAGGTTTTCACTTATCTGAATTTCCCCCATTAGCCCCCAGCATGCATGCTTACACACACAAAAACACACACACACACACACACACACCCTCCCAGGACCCCTACAGAGGCAGCTGGTCAACAGGCTTGCCAACTCGAGGGTCAGTCTTTGGCCTGTGCAGATACAGTGAGATATTTCTTTGCATTTTCAGAGCCCCAAAGAAGAATGCCATGTTCTTGTTGTGGAAGGAGGCTGAAGGGTCCCGCTGAGATTGTGTTTGGCTTGGCACAAAGTCCAGCGGGAAAATGACCAGAGCAGATTTGGATGAGAGACTGTGGTGGCTGGGAGGAAGCTGCTGGGAGGAAGCTCCCGGGTGGAAGTCCTCCCAGGGACCGCGGGCTCACGTGGGCTGCCACTTCTTGCTTTTGTGCTTTCTGGGCAGCAGAACCCCCACAGTTTCCAGGCTGTGGGGTCCCAGGAGCCCTGTGAAAAGAAGCCAGTTCCCTCTGGGAGGTTCGCACGTCCCTAGCTCGGCTACTTGCTGCTAATGCTGACTTTCCATCCGTGAGCTGCCTGCTGTGAAATTCTACTCTTCTGGATACACCGGGCTTGTCTGAGGGGCTGCTGGGGCTTGTAGCAGCCATGACATTTGCTGCTGCTTCAGGGAGAAGCCCAGGGACCAAGCAAGCCCAGGGACCAAGCAGGCTCGGGGAGCCTAGAAGCAGTCCCACTGTTGACCCCACAAATGGGACCGTGTGTGATGTTGGTCCCCGTTCCCAGGCACCCAGCCTCCAGCTGCTGAGAGGAGTGGCTGTGAATGGCCCACACCTGTCCTCTTCTACAGAGAATGACTCCTCCCCACTTTCCTACAGGTGTTTCCCCGGAGAGCACTCCCTCAATAAATCTCTCGTGCACAAATCTCCATCTCAGGAAACTGACTTACAGCATCCAATGTGAGAGGTCTGTGGACCGGGGAGTGTGCCAGCCCCTGCTGAGCCACAGTGCTGGGCGGCATCACCTGCAACGTCAGTGGGTGGGAGCCAGGCCCGAAGGAACATCAGCAACCCTCCCCACTAGCTCGTGGTGTTGGGAAAAGTCAGGCACTCATACATCTGGCATCTGGGGAGTCTTGGAAAGAAGTGCCCACAAGATCCCCCTTCCAGTCTCCCCCCAGCCTTCTCCATGAGTCCCTGGAAACCAGTTACTGCTCCAGGAACCAAAGCCCAGTGCCAGGCAGTCAAGGGAACCAAGCCAGCCTCTCCTCCAACTCCCTGGGTCTCGGCGCTGCTCCCCAAATCCCCACATGTCCAGTGGGACCTCCTGAGAAGCACCACAGCCCTGAAAGCTTCCACCCCACTTCCTGCCTGTCACCCTGGACCCCTGGACCACTGACGTCAACCAGACTAGACACGACTCTGCTTCAGCCCTGGACTCGGGGTTTCCTCGTTCACTGTGTCACTCTTGTCTCCCAGCTTCTGCTCTGACTTGGTCCTAGCTCAGTCTTGGGGTGACTTATCTGTGCCTCAGTTTCCTCATCTGTAAAATGGGCATAATAATGAAATCTACTTCCTAGTGGTGTTGAGAGTCACGGTGCTTTACACATAGTGACAACAATACATTTCAGCTTTGATCATCGATGATTTCTTTCCCGTGAGAGGCAGCATCCAGCATCCCGTGTGGCCGAGGTTGCACCATTTAGACCACACTAAGGGCATTTCGCAAAACTCAAAAGCATTATAAGAATGAGTCATTGAGGGAGATAACAAGCCAGCCTCCTTCAGCCCTGCTATAGAGACGAGTTTGTGGAGGAGAAATAATTGCATCTGCAGAGCTCAGAGGAAAAGTGTCAAGGCCTGAACTTCCTTGGATTCTGCAGCCAAGTTCATTGTCAAGTCTCTGGCACATGGACTTAAGCTGTGCTCAGTTTTGGCAGGGTAGTTGTAACCCGGAACTATGGTCATTTGGTTTTAAAAACCCGTTGTAAGCCTGAGCACCAGTGTGGAGTTGGCTGAACTCCACTCCAAGACTGGATGGTAGCCTTGGAGATTAAATCCTGAATACTCCAACAAATGCTCTGTGAACTGGAAGCCTCACTGGTCCATAGCTAAAGAGAAGGCAGGAAAGAGCCACGATAACCATCAGCCCATGAGGGAGGATTCAGGAAGCCAACTAAGGATCCGGGACTACTACGTCATTTTTAGGAATCTCAAATCAACAGTCGCCTCCTCTGGGTGTGGCACAGCGCCAGGCTCCCTGGAGAATGAATGAGAGTAGCTAATTGCAGTTGCTGTCAGTTCTGGGCTGTGCTGTCCGGGACTGAGCCACTAGCCACATGCTGTTTAAATTTAAATTTAAATTTAAATCAATTAATAAAATGTAAAAGTCACCTGCTCAGTTGCACTAGTCACATTTCAAGCGCTCAATAGCCACATGGCCAGTGGCTACTGTCTCGGACAGTGCAGACAGTTCTGTTGGACAGTGCTGAGCTAGTCAGGTATGGAGACGCCTGCTCAATTCATTGATAAAATGGGACAGATATTTCCCTGCCCTCACCAACTGAGAACATAATCAGATATCAAAATCCCAGGCACAGAAATGTGGGAACCCAGCTCCACCTTACCCGACCTCTGCCCACCTTCCTGGGGATACCCCTGCATGTCTCTTGTCTCCAAACCCCGAAGGCTCAGTGCACAGGCTCCTGTCCGCCTGGGGCCGCAGCCTCACCTTCATGGGCTCTGAGCCCCAAAGAGCCACGACCGCAGGAGTTGTGCCCCTTCCGTCCCCTGGCCACACTCAGCCTGCTGCTCCTTTTTGTTCCTAACACACAACCCGGCCATGGTCCTGTGGCAGCTGCTGTGACTGTCACCTCTCTGGGCACTGCTGCTGCTGTTAACTGCCCTTCCTTTGTGCCCTGAAAAGGGTGTGACCACCTTGGAGAGCCTAAAGGGCTTCTTTTTCCTGACCCTGCAGCCATCTGTACCCCAGGAACATTCGAGAGAAACCTCAGGCCAGATCTTTTCCTCTCACCTGGGCCCTGCCTGCCCCCTGCTCCAGGAGGAGCCCCTGGGTCCACCCAGGAAGGAACTGCACCTCCTGCCCTCCTCTTTCTCTCTCCCTTTGATCCCTTCTTCTCTTTGCTGAGCCCATGAGCAGATTCAGCAGGGGCCCTTTCTTTATCCTTCAGGGGCTTAGCTGCATAAGACAAAGTGTAAGAATGACGGTAGGCCAGCCACCGTAGCTCACACCTGTAATCCCAGCACTTTGGGAGGCCGAAGCAGGCGGATCACTTGAGGTCAGGAGTTCGAGACTAGCCTGGCCAACATGGTGAAACCCCGTCTCTACTAAAAATATAAAAGTTAGCCTGGCATGGTGCCAGGTGCCTGTAATCCCAGCTACTCGGGAGGCTGAGGCTTGAGAGTCTGTTGAACCCGGGAGGCTGAGGTTTCAGTAAGCCGAGATTGTGCCACTGTACTCCAGCCTGGGCCACAGAGTGAGACTCTGACTCTAAAAAAACAATTGACATCAAGGGTTGGGTGCGGTGGCTCACGCCTGTAATCCCAGCACTTTGGGAGGCCAAGACAGGTGGATCACCTGAGGTCAGGAGTTCAAGACTAGCCTGGCCAACAGGGTGAAACCCTGTCTCTACTAAAAATAAAAAAAACAATTAGCCGAGCATGGTGGCATATGCCTGTAATCCCAGCTACTCAGGAGGCTGAGGCAGGAGAATTGCTTGAACCCGGGAGGCAGAGGTTACAGTGAGTCGAGACTGCGCCATTGCTCTCCAGCCTGGACGACAAGCGCAAAACTCTGTCTCAAAAAAATAAAAAATAAATAGATAAATAAAATAAATACAATCAACATAGAAGAATGACAGTAAATGGCCAAACCAAGTGGCCCTGGGAGCTCAGAGAAAATGTTCCACCAAATGGACTAGGGGAAGCTTATCAGAGATCGCGCTCAACATGGTCCTCTAAGAATAGGCAGAATTTCCAAAGGTGAAGGAAGGTAGGGAAGGGAGCAGCCAGGAGGTGGGAACAGGAACAGCACGTTTGAGTACAGGGAACAGCCAGAGTGAGGGAAAATAAGGCTAAAAGGGTGAAGGGCACCTGGAGAATGTTGATATTTTGGGCTTTGGCGCATGCCTGTGTCCTGGCTGTAAGAACGTTACGCACTTTGGGCGGCATCACTCAGCCTGCTCCTGGCTGTGGGTCCATTATCTGCTCCTAATATTGTCTTTCGTCTCGGGATTGCGAACAGATAAGGAACCCACAGCCAGCAGCAGGCTGGGCCTGGCCTCCAACCTTGACCTTCTGACTCTTGGAATAGTAATTGCTCCGGATTTTAAGGCCACTGAACACCATCCAGTTAATCTCGATATCTTGGAAATGACCAAATTACAGCTGAAGTCCGTTGAAGAAATTAAAATCATCACTCTTATCCTAAAAGTGATTATCCTAAGTATTCTGGTGACTGACTCACCTGGACACTTTAAGATGCAGTTAATATCACCAATGCAAATAGACCTCAAGGGTCCAACAAATTATTTCTGGCAAAGCCCGTTTTTGAAAAGTTTCCAGTCTTTGCCCCAAGACTGCTCACAGCCTAATTGCATTTCTTTCCAATGGGTCTAACAGAAAATCCCATTGGAAATTTATCTTCAGGTGAAAATGCCGCCTTCCTGCTTTTAAGCGAACTGCCTGTGATATCATGAGCTCAGGCTGCAGAGGCTCAGCCAAACAAAGAGAGGAAAGCTGGTTGCTTCTGATTGGGAGGACGTATTAATTCCCCACACTTTCCCTGTTCCAAACTCATGACTCCATGGATTGAGTCCTTTTAAGAAAAGAAAATAGAGCCTGTCATTTCCTATTGTTTCAAAGACAAAATCCAGCCTGGGAAAGATTAAGGGAAGAGGACGGGACTCGTGTTCAGATGACTAAGCACCAACCTGACCTGGAAAAGGCTCGATTAGTTTTTGAGGAAGGGAGGGTGCTCCAATTAGAGGCATGTGTAAAATAATGACATTACCTCACTAAAAGAGAAAAAGGAAAGCATTCCCAACTCACTAACAATGAACTAGCAAGAAAATGTGTTGCTCATCTGTGAAGAATTTGCAAACCCAGTGAGTTGCCTCCCAGCTCTGAGCTCCCAAACTTCCTTCCTTAGAACTTGACCTCTGATTGTAAAACCCTGGGCCCTGGGAGAGAGGGGCCTGTGCTGGTCAGCAAGGGGAGTCACATGGACCAGCCAAGCCCGGCTCTGCTCCGCCCGGGGTTTCTGGTAAGTGAGCCTCTGTCACTCAGTTCGTACACATGGATACTTCTTATTGAAGATGTCTTGGGAAAAAGTCAAGCTGCTCTGAAAAAATAATAAAAATGCACTGTATCATGTTTTTAAAAGAGCTAGATCTCTATGTACTGACATGGAAAATCCTTAAAGTCATTATTAAATAATACATAGATTATGATATCGTGTTTTTAAAAAGACTCAAAACTGGGCCGGGTGCTGTGGCTCATGCCTGTAATCCCAACACTTTGGGAGGCCGAGGTGGATGGATCACGAGGTCAGGAGTTCGAGACCAGCCTGGCCAATATAGTGAAACCCCATCTCTACTAAAAATGCAAAAATTAGCTGGGCATGGTGGCACACACCTATGGTCCCAGCTACTCAGGAGGCTGAGGCAGGAGAATTGCTTGAACCCAGGAGGCAGAGGTTTCAGTGAGACAAGATCGTGCCACTGTACCCCAGCCTAGGCAACAGAGTGACACTCTGTCTTAAAAGAAAAAAAAGAAACTAAAATGTTGGTGGTTTGGACAAATCCTGCCCCTGCACCCCACCTGCATGTCCCCTCCATGACTTCCTGTTGTGTACCAGGGTCCCTGAGGTGGGCTGAAAGAGGGCCGGGAGCTGGCTGTTCAGAGTCCCCCAGAAGCAAAAGCAGTGGGCCTCTGGCCCTGTGGGCAGGGCTGGCTGAAGCAGAGCCAGGAGGGAGGGCTGAGGAAGGCTGTCGTGCACCTGCCTGGCCAGCCGTGGGCAGTAGAAAAGAGGCTGGGATGGGGCCGGGTGAGCCCAGCTCAGTTCGGGGGCCTGGCGGGCCCTGGACATGTCTGCTCACAGCTGCTCAGAAGTGGCTCCTCGGGTTGGCCCTTGCTGCCCTCTGAGCTCTTGTCTCTGCATTCTCCATCCACCCCCACCCCAGCATCTTGCCGGCCCTGTGCACAGACACCTAAGGCCCGCCTCTTAGGGTCAGCTTGCCCTCAAAAAGAGAAGAAAGCACAGGTTTCCAGGACTGGCTGATGAAGGGAGGGTTTGGGATTTCTGAAGACTTGAAGTTGAGCTTGAATTCCTCCCCTCTGACTTTCCCAGGCCAAGGCGTCCAGCACCCAGGGACCAAGCCCTGGTCCTCAGCAGAGACCGTCTGCAGCCCCTGCCCTGGTCTCGCTAACACTGGTTTAATATATCTATAACGAGAGATTCCCAAACCCCACCCAAGAGTCCCTGAGGGCAGACCTTGGGGCTCCAGGCCCAGGAATCTGCATTCTCCCCACCCAAACTCCCCCCAGGGGTCCTAGGGGTCCTGATGGGCAGACAGCTGAGAGCTGGGTTTGCCTCCACCTGGGTCCCGGGAACCCAGCACCCCGCCCTGTTGCTTGTCTCTTGCAGCCCAACTCCTGCAGCTGGGCCTTCTGCTCATCCTGTACAGAAACCCTCTGTTTGCTCCTGCAGACCTGCTCTCCATGGCCCCCAGCCTGCTCCACTGTCCTGTACCTCCAGAGCCCCATCAGCATCTCCCCGCCTGTCTGCTGGGTTCAGCCAATGGGGAGCCTGGCAGGAGAAAGTCATGCCATCAGCTTTGAAGATACTTTCCTTTCCTGACTTCTTATCCTGGGGTTCCTGAACTCTGTTTTTTGTTTTGTTTTGGATGGAGTCTCACTCTGTCGCCAGGCTGGAGTGCAGTGGCACAATCTCGGCTCACTGCAACCTTCGCCTGCCGGATTCAAGCGGTTCTCCTGCCTCAGCCTCCCGAGTAGCTGGGACTACAGGCATGCGCCACCACGCCCAGCTATGTTTTGTATTTTTAGTAGAGACGGGGTTTCACCATGTTGGCCAGGAAGATCTCCATCTCTTGACCTCGTGATCCACCTGCCTCGGCCTCCCAAAGTGTTGGGATCATAGGCGCGAGCCACCATGCCTGGCCGGGGTTCCTGAACTCTTAAGGGGACCACTGATCTTTTCTAGAGCTCCATGAGCCCTCTGAAGTTTTAAGCAAAAGTTTGTATATTTGAGAATGTGAATCTTTCTGGCTTTTTCATGGGATTGCAACGAGGATCCAAAGAGATAATACAAATGATGTCAGCTTTGACAACCACTAACTGCCCAAAAATATAAGGTATTATTATAATCACAGCAAGATCAAAAGAGGTTAATGCGCGTCTCTCTGTGTCAAGTGTTCATGAAGCTTCTGTTGAAGTTGGCCACCAGATTGGGCCAGCATGCACATGGGCAGCAGACAACAGCTTTACAGGTTGTTAGAATGAGAGGCTGAACCCTAGCCTCTGGAAGGTGACACCGCAGAGGCCATCCACAGAGGTGTGGGTCTTCCTAGAAAATGATGCAGGCAGGTCCGGGTGCAGTGCCTCGCGCCTGTAATCCCAGCATTTTGGGAGGCGGAGGCGGGCAGATCACTTGAGGTCAGGAGTTCGAGACCTGCCTGGCCAGCTGGTGAAACCCCATCTCTACTAAAAATACAAAAATTAGCTGGGCATGGTGGTGCAGGCCTGTAATCCCAGCTACTCAGGCAACTGAGGCAGGAGAATTGCTTGAGCCCAGAAGGTGGAGGCTGCAGTGAGCCAAGATCGAGCTACTACACTCCAGCCTGGGTGACAGAGGGAGACTCTATCTCAAAGTAAAAAAAAGAAAAGAAAAGAAAAGAAAGAAAATGATGCAGGCAGGATTAATAACCAGAATATATAAGGCGATCAAACAACTCTATAGGAAAAAATCTAATAGTCCAATCAAAAAATGGGCAAAAGATTTGAATAGGCATTTCTCAAAAGAAGACATACAAAGAGCAAACAGGCCTATGAAAAGGTGCTCAACATCTGTGATCATCAGAGTAATGCAAATCAAAACCACAGTAAGATAGAATCTCACCTCAGTTAAAATGGCTTTTATTCAAAAGACAAGCAATAACAAATGCTGGAGAGGATATGGAGAAAAGGGAACCCTTGTACTCTGTTGGCAGGAATGTAAATTAGTACAACTGCTGTGGAGAACAGTTTGGAAGTTCCTCAAAAAACTAAAAGTTAAGCTACCATATGATCCAGTTATCTCATTGCTGGGTATATACCCAAAAGAAAGGAAATCAGTAAATCAAAGAGATAGGTGTACTCCTCTGTTTGTTGCAGCACTGTTTACAATAGCTAAGATTTGGAAGCAACCTAAGTGTCCATCAACAGTTGAATGGATAAAGAAAATGTGATACATACACACAATGGAGTACTATTCAGCCGTAAAAAAAAGAATGAGATCCAGTCATTTGCAACAACATGGATGGAACTGGAGATCATTATGTTCCATGAAATAAGCCAGGCACAGAAAGACAAACAGAGCATACTCTCATTTATTTGTGGGATCTAAAAATCATAACAAGTGAATTCATGAACATAAAGAGTAGAATGATGGTTCAGAGGCTGGGAAGGGTAGTGCAGGGGAGTGGGGAAGGGGGTGATGGTTAATGGGTACAAAAAAATAGGAAGAATGAGTAAGATCTACTATTTGATAGCATGACAGGGTTACTGTAGTCAGTAATAACTTAACTGTGTATTTTAAAATAATTTAAAGAGTGTGATTGGATTGTTTATAACCCAAAGGAGAAATGCTTGAGGAGATGGAAATTCTCCATGATGTGTGTATTTCGTATTGTAGGCCTGTATTAAAATATCTCGAGTACCCCATAAATATATACACCTCCCACGTATCCACGAAAATTAAAAATTAGGCTGGGCGCGGTGGCTCACATCTGTAATCCCAGTGCTTTGGGAGGCCAAGGCGGGCAGATCACTTGAGGTCAGGAGTTCGAGACTAGCCTGGCCAATATGGCGAAACCCCATCTCTACTAAAAAATACAAAAATTAGCCAGGCATGGTGGCACAAGCCTGTAATCCCAGCTACTTTGGGGACTGAGGTGGGAGGATCCCTTGAGCCCAGGAGGCAGAGGTTGCAGTGAGCTGAAATTGCACCACTGTACTCCAGCCTGGGTGACACAGCAAGACCCTGTCTCAAAAAAAAGAAAAAAAGTGGGAGCTAAGCTATGAGGATACATAAGCATGGGTGATATAATGGACTTTGGGGACTTGCGGGGAAAGGCTGGGAGGCGGGTAAGGGATAAAAGGCTACATATTGAGTAGAGTGTACACTGCTTGGGTGACAGGTTCACTAAAATCTCAGAAATCAACACTGAAGAACTTATCCTTGTAACAAAAAACCACCTGTACCCCAAAAACTGTTGAAATAAAAAAAGAAGAAAGAGAAAAACAAATAAATAAAAGCTGAACCCAGGAGGCGGAGGTTGCAGTGAGCCGAGATTGCACCACTGCACTCTAGCCTAGGTGACGGAGACTCTGTCTCAAAAAAAAAAAAAAAACTTAAAAAATTTAAAAAAGAAAATGATGCAGGCACTGCAAATAGAACATACTTGGGTGCATGTGGGGGAAAGCGGAGGGGGAGACACCAGGGTCCATGACCCCATGGCATGAGGACATGATTGTGGAGCCGCTCTCTTGCTGTCCACAAAGTCACTGTAAAAGCAAAGTGCCAAACATTTTCAGTGAGGGCCCTTTTGCTCATTGGTCATGACTGGTGTCAGGCAACCCTTGGAAGTTTCCTCACGACCTTAGAGGGACAGCATCACCTGCAGTTTCTATGGCAGAGATTCCATAGTAGGTTGAACACTGCTCCCCCAAATACACGTCTTCCTGGAACCTCAGGATGTGACCTTATTTGGAGACAGGGTCTTCGCAGTTATAATTAGTTAAGATGAGGTGGCACTGATGGGCTCTAACTCCAATGACTGGTGGCCTTCTAAGAAGGGGGAAGACAGACAGACACACAGAGAAGAATGCCACGTGACTAGAGAGGCAGAGACTGGAGTGACATAGCCACAAACCAAAAAGTGCGAAGGATTGCCAGGGGCCACCAGGTGCCGGAAGAGGCAAGGCAGGACCCCCTTCTTGGTCTTCAGAGGGAGCACAGCCCTGCCAACACCTTTATTTCAGACCCCTGGCCCCCAGAACTGGGAGAGAATAAATTTCTGTTGTTTTAAGCCACACCATTTGTGGTCATTAGTTACGGCAGCCACAGAACCTAGCACGGAAGGTTCCAGAGCTGCTCCCAGGAGTGGAAGTGGCACAAGGTGAGGCATGGAGTAGTCACAGATCCCCAGCCAGAAGCAGGGGACACATTCACACTGGGATGACTCAAGGAACTGTATGTACAAAGCATGAGCTGAGCCCTGCTCTGTGCCAGACACCACGCTGGGCAGAAGCCAGGGGTTGCTGGAAAAGCTGTAACAACCAGCAACCCCAGGTGTGGGCAGGGAAGTGCTGATTTGTAGCATCGGCTAATTTCTGTGGTGTAAATACTCCCTCCTTGGCCAACGCGAGTGTAACACAACGTCCTTCATATAGTGTTTCTACCCTACAGGTACAATCAATGTCAATGACCTCAAGACAATAGTAAAATAAGGTGAAATAATTAGGAAATGTTGAGCTTTGAGAACTGACTGCCTTTATGCCTAATATAATCTATTTAATTGTAAGCTTCCGTAATTTAATTTTTCATGGTGGCTGTGTTTAACAACCAATTTGCAAAAATTCCTGAATGTTTAACCATCAGCTGCCATGAGCCAGAGCTGCTACAAGAAGTAGAGCAGTGAAGAAGGCAAACGGCTAACAAAACCTCAACTAGGTGAGGCCTGGAATGCAGCAATCTGGCTCCAATATGATGCTTTTGGGTAGATGTGCCTGGAGCACCTCCACCTCTGAGGCCTGCAAAGCTGCCCCAGAGGAAGGGTGGCCTGCAGAGCGGCCTCTGCATCGGCTCTCAGCTGGTCCAGGGCACAGCATCAGTTGAAGAACACTGACTATGCCCAGTCACATTCAGCTTCCAACTGTGAGCTCTCAGGAGACCTGTTAATGCAGAGATTCCTGGAGATGGTACCAAAAAAGCCAGCAGCAGGTGGGCACTGGTGCACATATGATACACATATAGACACACACACACCATGCACAGAACATGCAGACACATGCATGCACAGAACATGTAGATAGGTACACACACATGCACAGAGCATGCAGACACACACACATGCACAGAACATGCAGATACACACACATGCACAGAACATGCAGATACACACACATGCACAAACACACTCCTGTTACGGTTTGGCTGTGTCCCCACCCAAATCTCATCTTGAATTCCCATGTGATGGGGGAGGGACCAGGTGGGAGGTAATTAAATCATGGGGGCTGGTCTTTCCTGTGCTGTTCTCGTAATAGTGAATAAGTCTCATGAGATCTGATCACTTTTTAAGGGGAAGTTTCTCTGCACAAGCTCTCTCTTTGCCTGCAGCCATCCACGTAAGATGTGACTTGCTCCTCCTTGCCTCCCGCCATGATTGTGAGGCCTCCCCAGCCATGTGGAACTGTAAGTCCAATAAACTTCTTTCTTTTGTAAATTGCCCAGTCTTGGCTATGTCTTTATCAGCAGTGTGAAAACGGACTAATACAACTCCTTTTTGCATTTTTGCCACAACAGTTTCCTTCAGTACAACAGCTACTTTTTAAGGAGTGCTTTGTGTCAGGGACCAGGCCAGGCATAGGAATATTCACATGAAGAAGGCAAAGCCCAGGACCTTCCATCAGTTGGTGAGGCCTGTGACTGGCCACAGCTGCCTGCGTCTCATTCTGCCACTGATCTAAGGAAGCCCTTCGTTGCCACATATCTCAGCCTTAATCTCCATTGTCAGCTCTCTCCATCCTGAAGGTGAGAGGTGGTTGCTAGTTACTTTAGAGCTAGGATGGGAAACAGGGTTTGATTTCTACAGCCCTCACAAATACCTGCATTTGGCATTGCGCACAATTCGTGAGGTAGATGCAACATGAAGTGAGGTGAAAATTGGTAGGCGGGGCATGTCAGCTCATGCCTGTAATGCCAGCACTTTGGGAGGCCGAGGAAATACATCAGTTGAGCTCAGGAGTTTGAGACCAGCCTGGGCAACATGGTGAAACCCTATCTCTACCCAAAGTATAAAAAATTAGCTGAGCGCTACCGCGCACTTGTAGTCCCAACTACTCGGAAGGCTGAGGTGGGAGGATTGCTTCAGCCAGGGAGGTGAAGTTTGCAGTGATCCAAGGTTGAACCACTGCATTCCAGCCTGGGTGACAGAGTGAGACAGGGAGGGAGGGAGGGAGGGAGGGAGGAAGGAAGGAAGGAAGGAAGGAAGGAAGGAAAGAAAGAAGGAAGGAAAGAAGGAAGGAAGGAATTGGTCACCTGGACGGGGTTATGTGAGTTCCTGTGAGTACTTCTTATAGCTATAGTAATTTCAACCAGGAACACCAATCATTCTGGTTTGTGAGGGATGAATGGGTTAGTGCTACAATGAGGGTAGTAGTCTTAGGCAACACGGGATGGGCAACCATCCTAATTCTCACCTCCCTTCTGACAGCTCAAGTTTGAATACTGAGGTCTGCAAGGACATTATACTGAGACCTGCAAGGACATTTGTCTCACATTGCAATAAACAGCCACCGGGTTCTAAATCTGATTTTGCTTAAATCCATTTCTCTAAGAAATATTATAGCATTTACTCCTTTTCATTGTATAAGACATGTTGAAAAACAGCCATTCATTTCTAAATCCTTCTTTTCAGTCACTTTTAATATTCTTTTAAAAAGAGAGAAAGGAAAAGAAAAGACTTCTTGGGACTAAAACTTATCATAGTTGGATGAAACCCAAAGGTGAATATTTATTTCAGCAAAATTCATTCGGGGCCTTGAAAGTCAAGTGTGTGAATATAAAATACACCTTTTCAGCCTGGGATCATGCCCTTTTCTGTGCTTGGATGGCTGAACTATGAAATGCCAGGTTGACATATTCAGTGCTTCCAGGAATGTGACCCCAGAAGAAACAAAGGGGAATGTGGCATTTGTGGAGGTGGCCAGGCCGGTTAGCCAACTTGGCTGGGTTCTGGAAGGGTCTAGTCCATGGGCTCCCCCCATATCCCAGGTGATTCTATCTGCTCAGAGTTCACAGGAACCACAGATTCCCACACCTTCATTCCCGAGGGGTGGGTGAGGGGGTGTCTACATGCTCCTTCTCAAGCACAGCTGTCATTTGTTCCAGCTTTGTCTCCCCATCCTGAATCCAGCATGAGGAGGTGTCTGGATCTCACACAGGATGCATTCACAGGGGCTGGGGTGGAAGGATCCATCAGCACCTTCAAATTCCAGCCCTCACTGTTGCCAAGACAGGGCACCACGTTCTCGCGCTCACAAAGACGATCCTGCACCAGAGCTGCATGAACAGGGCTTTCACCTTTTCATTTGCTCACTCATTCCTTCCATCAGAATCAATGGCTGTTTGCAGGACAAACAAAATGCACGTGCCTGCATGTGTGTGTCTGTGTGTGCTTGTGCATGTCTGTGTGCATGCCTATGTGTGTCTCTCTGTGCTCGTCCATGTGTGTGTGCATGCATGTGTGCCTGTGTGTGCATGCTGTGTGTGTGCATGTGTGTGTGCATGCTATGTGTCTGTGTGTGCGTGTGTGTGCATGATATGTGTCTCTGTGTGTGCATGTGTGTGCCTGCATACATGTGTCTGTGTGTGCTCATGCATGTGTGTGCATGACTGTGTGTCTCTGTGTGTGCTTGTGCGTGCATGTGTGCACGCCTGTGTGTCTGTGTGTGCTTGTGCATGCATGCCTATGTGTGTGTGTGCTTGTGCATCTGTGTGTGCATGCCTATGTATGTCTGTGTGCTTGTGCATGACTGTGTGCATGCCTGTGTGTGTGCTGTGCATGTGTGTGTGCATGTCTATGTGTCTGTGTGTGTGTGTGCATGCCTATGTGTCTGCTCATGCATGCATGTGTGCATGCCTGTGTGTCTGTGTGCTCGTGCATGCGTGTGTACATGCCTGTGTGTCTGTGTGCTCACGTGTGTGTGTTTATGTGTGTGTACACATACATGCATGTGTGCGTGCGTATGCTATTTCTCTCTCAAGACCACATTGCAAACTGGCCCCTGTGGGATGTTGTTTCTGCCTTACAGATTGACATGTGTATGTTTGAACAGAGGCCGGCCAGCATGGGGTCACACTGGCTTCAGTTAACCTAGGTTCCAATCCTGCCTCTGCCACTTGGTAGCGGTGACACCTTGGTGACTTTCTGGGCACCATTTCTGCCTCCATTTGCTCATCTGTAAAATGGAGACCACACAAGGCTGCTGTGAGAAGTAAACAAGGTAAGGAATGTGAAGTGCCCCACAGGACCCAAGCGTGGTAGCCCCCAGTAAATGGTAGCTGCTGTTCCCCTAGGATGTGCCCGTTGTTCTAGCCCCGCCAGGCATGCTCCCTGCCCCTCTCTCTGCTTGCTGGGAAAGGCTGGGTTTGGTTGATAAAGTGGAAAGTTTTCCTTTCTCTGATCTCTCTCTCATCACCAGTAGGTAGTTCATCCACACAGAATACACAGAAAGTTTTCCCAGCTTTCATGAAAAGGAAACCAGGGAGGAGGTGGGCAATGGAGGGCGGCATCTCTGTGCTTACCTGGCGAGGCCCTGGACTCAGAGGCCCTGCTATGACCCGGGTTGTTTCTCTGGAAAAGGCCCAGGTCACCTCAGTCCTGAAAATTATTCACTCCTAGTCAGCGCCAGTGTCTGCCCATCACCCTCAAAAGCCTCGGAAAGTCCCACACAGCGGCTCCCCAAATCAGTCCTCTGGACCCCTGCCAGGGAGATCACAGGACGTACTGTCTTCTTAAAATCCTGTTTTCTAAGGCTTATCTAGGAAAACAGTGAAAGTTATATACATACATATATATATATATATATATATATATATAAAACCATCTGATAGCATGTGCTAAACTGTGTGATTCCTACATCTAAAAATATCAGCATTAACACACCAGCATTACTCAAATCGCCAAAAGGTGGAAGCGACCCAAGTGTCCATCCACGGATAGACAGAGAAACAAAATGTGGTGTATCCATACAATGGAGTATTACCCATCTTTAAAAAGGAAGGAAGGCCAGGTGCAGCGGCCCACATCTATGAACCCAGCACTTCGGGAGGCCAAGGTGGGCGGATCACTTGAGGTCAAGAGTTCGAGACCAGCCTGACCAACATGGTGAAACCCCATCTCTGCTAAAAATACAAAAATTAGCCAGGCATGATGGTATGTGCCTATAGTCCTAGCTACTTGGGAGGCTGAGGGAGAACTGTTTGAACCAGGGAGACAGAGGTTGCAGTGAGCTGAGATTGCACGCCTGCACTCCAACCTGGGCAACAGAGTGAGACTCCATCTCAAAAACAAATAAATAAATAAAAAGGAAGGAAATTCTGACACATACTCCAACACAGATGAACCTTGGGCCATTATGCTAAATGAAATGAGCCAGTCACAAGAGGACAAATTGTGTGTGTGTGTGTTTGTGTGTGTGTGCCACTTATAAGAGGTATCTGGAGGAGTCAAATCCATAGAGGCAGAAAGTGGAACAGAGCTTGCCGGGGACTGTGGGGGTAGATGGGAGGAAATGAGGAGTTAATGTTTAATGGAAACAGAGTCTTAGTTTTGCAAGTTGCAAAAGTTCTGGGATGGTTTGTACAACAATGTAAATGTACTTAACACTACTGAACTGTACACCGAAAAATGGTTCAGATGCCAGGCACAATGGCTCACACCTGTAATCCCAGCACTTTGGGAGGCCGGGGCAGGAGGATTGTTTAAGCCCAAGAGTTCGAGACCAGCCTTGGCAACATAGTGGGACCTCATCTCTACAAAAAATCAAAAAATGAGTGGGGCACGGTGGCATACACCTGTAGTCCCAGCTACTCAGGAAACTGAGGTGGGGGAACGGCTTGACCCTGGGAGGTTGAGGTTGCAGTGAGGTGTGATTGTGCCACTCCACTGCAGCCTAGGTGACAGAGCGTGACCCTGTCTCAAAAAAAAAAAAAAAAAGATTAAGATGATAAATTTTATGTGTATTTTACCACAATTTAAATATATATGTGTATACATATATAAACATTCATATTCATACTTGCAGAATTAATCACTAACACTATGAAACCCAGCCCTTGCGTGGCTCTGCCAATGGCTGGCCCAGCCACCAGCCCCATGTCAATTGCCTGAGTCCGTCCCACTAGGATGGAGCCTGCAGTCCTTTCCACCCTGCAGTGAGGCCACTCTGGGAAAACCCGGTATACACAAGAGTATCCACGGAAAACAGACCAAATTAAATGAGATGCATGGTGTTGGTCGTGCAGGGACACAGGCACATGGAGCGGGTGTGGTAGGCAGGAACTGAAAAATAAAAGGACCCAGACAAGATCCTAAAAGAATTGGAGAGATGAAAAAGTGTCCTAACTCATTAAATCCCATTCGTTTATTCATTCAATAAATACTTTTTTTCATTTGCCATCTGTACAACTTCTTTGATAGGGTCAGATATTTTGCTCATTTTTAAATTGGGTTATTTGTTTTCTTATTGTTGGTTTTTTTTGCTTGTTTGTTTGGTTGGGTTTTTTTGAGACGGAGTCTTGTTCTGTTGCCCAGGCTGGAGTGCAGTGGCGTGATCTCGGCTCACTGCAACCTCCCCCTCCCGGGTTTAAGTGATTCCCCTGCCTCAGCCTCCCAAGTAGCTAGGACTACAGGCATGCACCACCACGCCCGGCTAATTTTTTGCATTTTAGTGGACACAGGGTTTCACCATGTTGGCCAGGATGGTCTTGATCTCCTGACCTCATGATCTGCCCGCCTGGGCCTCCTAAAGTGCTGGGATTACAGGCGTGAGCCACCACGCCTGGCCTATAGTTGGGTTTTAAGGGTTCTTTATATATTTTTAAAATACCAGTCCTTTATCCAATATGAATTTTTTAAAAAATTGAGTGGGGGCCGAGAGCAGTGGCTCACGCCTGTAATCCCAACACTTTGGGAGGCTGAGGCAGGAGGACTGTTTGAGGCCAGGAGTTCAAGACCAGCTTGGACAATATAGTGAGACCCCATCTCTGCAAAAAAAAGTTTTTTAAATTCGCATGGCACGATGGCATGCACCTGTAGTCCCAGGTACTTGAGAGGCTGAGGCAGGAGGATTGTTTGAGCCCAGGAGGTTAAAGTTACAGTGAGCTGTAATTGTGCCACTGCAGTTCAGCCTAGGCCACTGAGCAAGACAGTGTCTCAAAAGGTAGAAAGAAAGAAAAAGAAAGGAAAGAAAGAAAGAGAAAGAGAGAAAAGAAAGAGAAGAAAGAAAGAAGAGAAAGAAACAAAAAAGAAAGAAAAGAGAAAGAAAGAAAGAAAGAAAAAGAGAAAGAAAGAAAAGGAAAGAAAGAGAAAGAAAGAGAAGGAGGAAGAAAAGGAAGGGAGGGAGGGAGGGAGGAAGGAAGGGTGGGTGTGTCCATACCAAGTGCCATCCTATGAAGTGAACTAAACAGAAAAAGTCCTGCCCACATAGTGCACTTTTCTGGGGGGTGGGTGGTATTTTATCAAAATGGCCAGTGAAGGTCTCTTTAATAAGACAGCATTTGAGCAGAAACCAGGAGGAACCAAAGGAGCAAGACTTGAGAAGGGTGGAAAGAGAGCTCCAGGAAAAGGGATGGTGTGTGCCAAGGTCCTGGGGACACCCAGCCTATTTGCAGAAGATCATGAGAGAAGATGGGTTGGGGGTAGGGGGTGGGTCCCTGTGAAGGACTTAGACTTTGGGCTCTGTATTTGTTTCCTGTGACTGCTGTAACAAATTGCCACAAACTGGCCGGGCGCGGTGGCTCATGCTTGTAATCCCAGCATTTTGAGAGGCCAAGGTGGGCGGATCACCTGAGGTCAGGAATCTGAGACCATCCTGGCCAACATGGTGAAACCCCATCTCTACTAAAAATACAAAAATTAGCAGGTGTGGTGGTGCATACCTGTAATCCCAGCTACTCGGGAGGCTGCATTGAGTGTTGCTGAGAACTCACGCAGGTGACGGACCACTGGATCCAACAGCATGAAGGCCAGCAGTGACCTCGGCAAGAGCCACTTTTGTGAGGTGGTGTGCATGTGAGTAATGTGGACCAGAGCCAGCTGGAGTAGGGTCAGGAGAAGAAGGGAGGAAACAGCAGGTGTGGGCCACTGTCCTAAAGTTATCTATGAAAGTGATTCTTCTATAAAGAGGCACAGATAAGTGAAGCAATAGTGAGAGGAGGGGTATCAAGAGAGAATGTTTTAGTATGCCATTTTGTTTATTTATTTACTTGTTACATAAATGAAGTTATATTTATATATTTTAGTAAGTTACTTTCTTTGGGCAAAATATACTGTAATTATCCATGTTATTTGCTATACTTCTGCAATTAACTTCAAAATTTTTAAAGTTAGCCAGTCAGTGAATCTGCTTACCTGATTGTGTTTGTGCAGATATATTTTAAAAACTGGCAATAGTAGGCTGGGCATGTTGGCTCACACCTGTAATCCCAGCACTTTGGGAGGCTGAGGCGGGTGGATCACCTGAGGTCAGGAGTTCGAAACCAGCCTGACCAATATGGTGAAACCCCGTCTCTACTAAAAAACACCAAAATTAGTTGAGCATGGTGGCGGGCTCCTGTAATCCCAGCTACTTGGGAGGCTGGGGCAGGAGAATCGCTTGAACCTGGGAGATGGAGGCTGCAGCGAGCAGAGATGGCGCCACTGCACTCCAGCCTGAGCGACAACGAGACTCCCTCTAAAAAAAAAAGCCACATTATGAGCCTTAAGGATGTTGAAGATGTTAAGGTCCCTGAAAATGGCTAAAACAAATTTTAATGATGGCAAACATTTATTTATTTATTTATTTTTTTTTTTTTTTGAGATGGAGTCTCGCTCTGTTGAGTGACAACACATGGTCTCACTTATATGCGGAAGCTAAAGAAGAGCTCACAGACTTGGTGAATAGAACAGTGGTTACAGGAAATAGCGGGGGAGTGAGGTGCTGGTGGTGGGGAGCTTGGTTAACATGAACAAAGCTACAATTAGAAAGGAAGAAGTTTTGGTCTTCTCATGGGGTGAGTAATTTACTGTATATTTTCAAGCAGCTAGAAGAGAGGATTTTGAATGCTTTCAACACAAACAAATGATAACTGTTTGAGGTCATGGATATGCTAATTAGACTGATTTGATTATTACACACGGTACCCATGCACCAATACATCACACTTTACCCCATAAATATCTACAATTATTACATGTCAATTTAAAAAATCCATGGAAACAAAAAGTAGAATGACTTTTGCTAGAGTCTTGGGGAAGAGAGAAATGATGAGCTAGTGTTTAATGGGTCCAGAGATTCTGGTCAGGATGAAAAAGTTCTGGAATTGGATGGTGGTGATGATGGTTGCACAAAATTGTGAATTTACCTAATGCCACAGGGCTGTACTCTTAAAATGTTAAAATGGTAAGTTTTATGTTACATATGTCTCATCACAATTAAAAATAAAAGAGTACATGCATTCATTTTGAGAAAAAACAAGTCTCCTCCTTCACTTTGAAGGTGTCAGCTCCCAGAACATAAGGACAAAGAGAAAACCTCAGAGTCATGTTTAACATGTCTGATTTATACTGAGGACAAATTAAAGAAAGTAATTTATATAACGAAGAGTAAACTTATGGAACTCATTGCCGAAAGAGGAGGCACAGACATAAAAATATCCAAAGACATCTACGAGGAATTGTTCACACATTTATTGCATTTATTGACAGCAGCCTAACAGAACATGGAGCACGATCAGGTTTGGAGTCACCCTGAGGTTCACATCACAGCACACAAGCAGCTTTTTGCCCTACAGGCATTGCGCCCCAGTGAGTTTCTGAGGACAGGAATGGGGAGCTGGACGGACCTGCAGGTCCTCCCCATGGAACAAATGCTGCACCTTGCACACACCTGGGTCCCTGCTATGTCTAGCCCCAACCTGTGCACAGTGAGGAGAGCACACCTGGTGATCAGGATGGGGTCCACCCTGAGATGTTCATCGCCTACCTGTGCATGATGAGGGCAGCACACCTGGTTGTAAACACAAGGTCACCCCTGAGATGCCCAGTGCCTACCTCTACATGGTAAGGACAGCACAAAGTCACCTCTGAAATGCCCAGTGCTTGTACATTGTGAGGGAATCACACCTGGTTGTCAGCACGGCATCACCTCTGAGATGTCTTCCCGTTCACATGTGTAGCAACAGAAAAGGTATGGCTTAACAACTGTCATTCTCAGCTCCCAAACAAAGCAGAATAGGGTGTTGTACTCATATTTAAAGCTTTGTTTTGTATCGTATCTGTTTTTATAAATTGTCTTTTTCCATGTAGGCTAAAGTTACATCTTCAATAAGCCAAGTAATAGGAAATTACTTTGCTCATCGCAGTGACCCTGGAATGTAGCATAGTATCAGAAAGTAGGAAAGTATCCCCCAAGAATGTGTTTTTAAGATGAGGGCACATCAGAAAGACCCAAGAATCAATCTGATAAAGCTCCCAGTGGCCTGAGCTAATATAATTTGAGCACCATAATAAATTTCAATCGTATTGAATTATCATCTAAAGAATAAAATAAATATCCATCGGTACATACTGATATAAATAAATAAATAAACAAACAAAAGAAGGAGGACCAATCTTTCTTACATAAGAAATCCAATTAATAAATGTAGAGAGAATTGGAGAAACAGAGAATCGCCATTGGAACACCACAGATATCATTGCTACGGGCAAGACTAATTGATAATTGCTAAAATTAGTGATTGAACCTTAAGGAGTAACAAGATATTTGCATCATATTTGTATCCCTTCCTAAATTTACTAACCACTCTTATGGTTTTAAAACATGACTTTGGGCCGGGCGCAATGGCTCACGCCTGTAATCCCAGCACTTTGGGAGGCCGAAGCGGGCGGATCACGAGGTCAGGAGATTGAAACCATCCCAGCTAACACTGTGAAACCCCGTCTCTACTAAAAAAATACAAAAAAAAATTAGCCGGGCGTGTTGGCGGGCGCCTGTAGTCCCAGCTACTCGGGAAGCTGAGGCAGAGGAGAATGGCATGAACCCGGGAGGCAGAGCTTGCAGTGAGCTGAGATTGCACCACTGCACTCCAGTCTGGGTGACAGAGCAAGACTCCGTCCCCCCAAAAAAAAACAAAAAAAAAACACATGACTTTCATACTCAAGTATAGACTGGACTTAGTGACCTGCTTTTATGAATAGATGACAGAAAGAGGAAAATTGTAACTTGACAGTGGGGAAACCTAACAGACATCACATTAGCCAGGTGATCAAAGTTAATGTTACCTGCAGTCATGCTGACATTATACGCCCACTAACATGATACAATGAGAAGGGCCTATCACCTCTGTGGTGTTCTTCTCCAAAATCCACAGCCTCAGAATGTTTATGAGAAACCATCAGATAAACCCAAGTTAAGGGCATTCTACAAAACACCTGACCACTACTCTTCAAAACATCTAAAGTCATGAAAGACAAGAAAGTACAGAGAAGCTATCACAGATTGGTGGAAACTAGGGGGACATGATGAGTGAAGGTATCAGGATATCCCAAACGGGGTCCTGGAACAGAAAAAGTACATTAACAGAAAAAGTTAAGAAGTCCAGGCCGGGCGCGGTGGCTCACGCCTGTAATCCCAGCACTTTGGGAGGCCGAGGCGCTCGGATCACAAGGTCAGGAGGTCAAGACCATCCTGGCGAACAGGGTGAAACCCTGTCTCTACTAAAAATACAAAAAATTAGCCGGGCGCGGTGGTGGGCACCTGTAGTCTCAGCTACTCGGGAGGCTGAGGCAGGAGAATGGCGTGAACCTGGGAGGTGGAGCTTGCAGTGAGCCGAGATGGCACCCACTGCACTCCAGCCTGGGCGACAGAGCGAGCCTCCATCTCAAAAAAAATTTTGAGAAGTCCAAATAAAGTTGGTAGTTCTCTTGCTAATATTGCACCACATCAATGTCTTAGTTTTGATAAACATACTATGTAAGACGTTAACATTCGGGGAAGTTGGGTGAAGGGTGTATGGGAACACTCTGTACTGTCTTAGTAACTCTTTATGAATTCTAAAATTATTTCAAACTAAAAAGTTTTGTAGAATAGGTAGAGTTGCAAATAATTTGGTGAGAGGTGCAGATGGAGGTATCTCTTATCTGTGAGGCAATAAGTCAAGTAAATTGCTGAGAAAAATGTGGGTGGGAGAAAATGGCACAGAGGGCCTTTGTCATGACTTGCCTGAAGGTCGATACTGCATTAGAAAAAAATTATCCAAAAATGACCACACTGTGCTATAATGGTGCCATGTCTCCATGTATCTGCCACATCTGCATTCTCTGGGCTTGCTGTAGTGATGGGAGGGATTCAAATCCTCCTCTTCAGCAAAAGAAGTTTCTGGATGGATGGTCTGAGACAAGAAGGGATGTCCTTTCCCCGGGCTGCGCACGGATTCCAATGCCCCACTAAATGATGCTGACAGGCATCATCTCTGGCCACTGAAGCCCAGGCTCTTAAGTTTAATCATAAAACGCTTCGGTCTCATGGGCTGCAAACCACCAAGATAGAACTAAGATTGATAAGAAAAATATACTGTTTACTCAAAACAGGTGTATACCAGCCTACATATTTATAATGTCCTATTATACGGTTGTACAGTTCATATCCTCAATAATTCAGTAGGTATCTCGCTAACATCTATTTGAAATCCCCCCCAGAATAACATTTAGCAATAGCTTCCTGATCTCTTTAGAATGGTGTCCTTATTTTTCTTAAACATTTGATATGTTACACCACCCAGGTGGAAAATAGAACACAGAGTGTAGGATACACACTTACTCACCATAAAAACAACCATATTGTAACACCAAAATATATTTATCAAATTGGTCAAGGAAATTGAATTTAACATATGCTGTTATCGTACAAGCATTTTTAATGAAATAACATTTTGTATGTATATAGCACCTTTCTACTAAGGAGCAAAAATATGGCTCAGATATTATTACTCATTTTCACACTATCCTCGACAGGTGGATAAGTAGCAACATTTATACCAAGTTTTAATCACTGGGAAACAAAGACATGCACAAAGAGAGCAAATAAACCACAAATGGTAACCCAGAAAGTTGGCATTTTCCACCCCCCAATGCCCACTGTGGTCCCCTCACTCTTTTTTTAATATTTCACTGAAATATTAAAAGCTACTTTGAATATTGGTGAAAAAAAAATAGAGGAACAGTAGAGTGATGAAACAGGTATATACCAGCCTCCTCAGGAAACTGATGGTGGAGCTTAGACTGGAAACTGTTGAAAGTTAAAAATAATTCCCAAACCTTGACCATCTACTTGGACAAATTTTATGTGTACCAGGGACAAATGAAAGTATCCTTCCAAAATATGTCCCAAATTATTGTCAAGCCTTTCTGTAATAAAGGTCCATTCCTCAAGCCGCTGTCACATAATGTGCAGGTGATCAACAGCAAATCCATCAGCAACACAGGATAAAGAAATTTGTGTAGCCCCAATAGCAAAGACTTGGAACCAACCCAAATGTCCAACAATGATAGACTGGATTAAGAAAATGTGGCACATATACACCATGGAATACTATGCAGCCATAAAAAATGATGAGTTCATGTTCTTTGTAGGGACATCGATGAAGCTGGAAACCATCATTCTCAGCAAACTATCACAAGGACAAAAAACCAAACACCGCATGTTCTCACTCATAGGTGGGAACTGAACAATGAGAACACATGGACACAGGAAGGGGAACATCACACACCGGGGCCTGTTGTGGGGTGGTGGGAGGAGGGAGGGATAGCATTAGGAGATATACCTAATTTTAAATGACGAGTTAATGGGTGCAGCACACCAACATGGCACATGTAACAAACCTGCACGTTGTGCACATGTACCCTAAAACTTAAAGTATAATTAAAAAAAAAAAAAAGAAATTTGTGTAGCCCAGAAACTCTTGCATAAAACATAACTTCAACAAGACAGTACATTTTGGATGATGCATTCCTGAGGAGCTCTTTAAAAATTTATTCAAGGAAATAAAAAAAAAGTCTCTTTAATGATAAATGCAAATTACAGGCATAGTTGGAGCCTGAAATTATGTCTTGAATAGGAAAATTACCAGAGGATGAATTCCTTAAGAGCACGACTGTCTTTCAAGAGTTTCTAATATATTTAATCTCCAGTAAACTCTAGGATATCCAAAGGTGTAGTACCCTTTTTTTTTCCAGAATATGCAGTGTCTGAGAAACTTGTATCACATCTATCCAAGCATTCAACTAATGTCAGCAAAACTAGATGACAAATCATACATAAAGGGAAGGATGAAAATATTTTGTTGTAAACTTCTGAGACACAGGGATAAGGAAAGGAAGTTACATAATATTCGAATAACAAATTTCAATAATGTGAAAAAAGAAAAATAACAGCCAACACTTATGAAGTACTTCTATGCACTAGTATGGGTAACGGCGCCAGGCACAATACATGCGTTATCTCATTTCCTCATCACAAGCTTCCTTTGAGATATACCCATTTTATAGATTTAGATTAAGATGCTTGTCAGAGGTCAGGGTACAAGCAGCTGTCTGACTCCAAACCCTTTATGGAGGCTGCCTGGCTTTTTCTCTAGCTCTTCACTTCTTAATTAGTGCAGAGAATCAAGTCTTGCCTTTCATTTCTTCCCCTGCACTGAAGAAAAATCTAAAAGTCATCCTTTTGTAACATTGAAAACTTGGAATAAAAAATTCATTAAAATATTATCTATAGAAACACTCCCAAAGCCTCATAGCAAGAAATTCAGATAAAAGCACATATTTTCACTACTTTAATGTGCATGAGTTTAAACTCCATGACTCTTATTTTTATCTTCATCATTCCCTATTTGACTGATTTTTAACCTATCATGTTACACCATGGAGTGGCAAATACAATCAAGGAATCAAAAAAAGCAACTCCTTCAACAATCTAATTTATAGGAAATAGAGTAAATTACAATGATGCCTCTTTAATCTAATTAATTAGTTGATTGATTAATTTAATTAGTTAATTAACTAATGTCCCTGATGGGCAAAGTTTTCTTAACCAGAGAGCTTCCTGGCCCACACAAGAAAGGAAAAATTAATGATCCATCAGCTGTTTCTGAACTTCAGGATAGTTGGAGGCCCAGCTTCAGGGATCACGTCTTCTGTGAGGTCACAAAGGAAATTATGCCTTCAAGAATGCACTGTTCAAGCCATATCCTTGACTCCGATGAATCAATTAGGAAAGGGCTATTGTTATAAATAAGCAAATAAGACTGGTCATCAAGCAACTGGTCCTCAAGGTTTGACTTCTTTTCTTCTCCACCACTGAACAGATTTACTTTTTTTTTTTTTTTTTTTTTTGAGATGGAGACTCTCTGTCGCCCAGGCTGGGGTGCAGTGGCGCTACCTCGGCTCACTGCAACCCCTGTCTCCTGGGTTTTTAAGCAATTCTCCTGCCTCAGCCTCCCGAGTAGTTGGGATTACAGGCACCCACCACCATGCCTGGCTAATTTTTGTATTTTTAGTAGAAACAGAGTTTCACCATGTTGGCCTGGCTGGTCTCAAACTCCTGACCTCAAGTGATCCACCCGCCTTGGCCTCCTGGAGTGCTGGGATTACAGGCATGAGCCACCATGCCTGGCCCAAATTTACTTTTAATCTCATGAGATGCTGAGGACTAAGACCCCCTCCTTCCCAGGGCCCAAAGCAAGAAAATGGGATGGAAAGGCCCATCTCCAAAGATCTTACCCTTGGAATAAGGGTCTTTTTCCCACACCTCCTTGACATCTATTCCCCCGGGCTGTTTTTATTTTCCTACCCTACACTCCATCAGCTTTAAAGCACTAAAGAACTTTTTGGCCACCTCAGAACAAAAATTTGTTACAAAAATCACCTCCCAAATCGAATGAGCTCAGCCTCACTAAGTAAATCAGGCTTTGGACAGGCTCCGCTTCCTGTTGGTTGTTCATACATTTGTGTTGCTCAAGTCTTCATCCTAGAACCCAACCCCGCCTTGCTGGATTCCTGATGGAATTTCTCTTTGCACCTGAACAATTCTTCAGGCATCTTCTCCTTTTAATTTTGAAGAATGTGATACCTTTCTGTCAGAAAAGGTATCCAGGTCTTAGATTCACACTCAAGCCATGAATAATACTCTTCTGGGCATACATAAATCCACGATTTTCCCAAATTCTCCTTCTCCTAGCACAGAGACCAAAGCCTTCTTCCTTCCCTTTCCCTAGCCTTCTTTCAAATTCTCACCTTTCCTGGCATTTGTTTACTTGCTCAACCTTCTAACAAATGCTTATTTAACAAACATCTGCTATGATCCAGGCGCTGAACTAAGTGACACAAAGGTGAGTAAGACACAGTCCTTGCCGTAAGAAGTTCAGGCTCTTATGAAGCAGACCAGTTATCAGACCATTACAGCGCATGGTGGAAGGGCAGAGATAGCGTTAAGCCCAGGACATTACAGGGCCCCTCAAAAAGAGCCAAGTCAGCCCGCTGGGGACCCTGTCTCTTTCCCCTCACTCTTCAGGTTCTAGGTGTTTTCAGAGTTGTGTTTCTTTAAAGTGTTTAAATAGTTTCCTTTCTAGCAACCTCCCCCATGGATAACGACGTAGACCTTCCCACCTCCCAATCTGAATCATTGTATTACTTCCAGGCCAGCGACTCATATATTCCTAGACTCATCAACTTCTCATCATCCGTACTACCACAAACATCAGAATATCTAAAACCCCTAGAGTCCAACCCACTCCAGTCCATGTTTGAGTTTTCCAAATCCACATGTCATTTGAAGAAGGTGAATTTTCCATGCATTGTGTTTTGAAATCAACAGACATATACTTAATCCTTTTGCCTCAGTTTCTGATCATCATAAAGACAGGAAAAACAGAAATCCTCAGTTCATTTTAATTCTCTTAGTCCTCAACGTGATATTCGTTCGCATCCTTAATGACTGGCCTCTCTTTTATCTATCTGGTTTTGAATTACATTGGCTAACTTCAGAAAAGTCATCGTTACTAAATTGTCTCTGAAAGAAAGTAATTGAGGCAGAAGATATATGCAGTCCTTCAGCAATTGTTTGAGCTGCACTGTCAGTGTAGAAATAAGCAGCCTAATAAGAGGTCAGATACGTGGGTTTTAAAAGCCTATTTATCATACAGTATTCAAACCCTTTAATCATTTTATAAGCCTCACATTAAATGTCAGTTGTCATTCTTTTTCCCATCATGATTATTTAACAAACCAAAATACCATTATGTTGTTCCTTTTCTAGAAAAAAAAAATGCTTCAATGCGAAAGAAATAAAGCTACAGAGAGACAGGGCTGGCGCAGGGGATCTGGACCTAGAGAACCAGCTTCAAATTCTGCTCCACAACCTATTTATTGTGTGATTTGAAGCCAATTATTTAAGTTCTTTGAGCTTCAGTCCCTTGATCTATTCAAGGAAGATAATAATAATCTCTGCCTTACAGTGTTTTCAAGGGTGAGTCCACACCCATCCTTGAGTGAATCATCACCTTGGTGGGCTCCATGGCACCCTCCTCCCCCACCCCACCCCCGGCCGGCCCTCCTTTCTGAAGCAGGCTCTCCCACCCTGAGGTGCCCCACCCTCCAAGTTTCCTGCTGCTCTGGGCACTCCTACATCTCTGCACCACGGCCCACACACACTGGAGTCCTGGCATCTCAGTCCTAGTCTTCATTCTTATTTAGTAGCCTCTCTTTAAGATGGTTCATCCACACTGGCAGCTTCCATTTTCAGATGCCTCCAATCTTTCATTTGAATATCAGACCTTTATAGGCAACTATTTACACCATACCTTCTTTTGGGGGGTATCTCCCACTCAACAGGTCTAAATGAAGTTCGAGTCCTCTCCTAAATCTAGCGGGCTTCCCATGTTCCTCTTCTCAGCTAGTGGCACTGCCACTCACCCAGCTGTGCGAGCCAGACACCAAAGAGTCATCCCAGACCCCTCACCTGCTCCCCAACCCCAGCCATCACAAGCCCTGTCCATTCTCCCTCCTAAAGAGCTCAGAAATATGCCTTCAGAACTACGTCTTCATTGGACCACCCCGGTCTGAGGTACACCCACCTATTTCCTAAACCATCCCATCGTACTCACTGCCATGCCCCAGCAGAGCGCCCTTCTCAATGCACAGATGTTGTGGTGTCATTTCCCTACTTCTGTCCTCTCACAGCTCTGCATTGCTCTTTGGGTCAAAAATAAAATCTTTTTTTTAAATTTATATAAATATATGGGGTTCAAGAACAATTTCGTTACATGCATAGATTGCATAATGGTTAAGTCGGGGTTTTTACGTATTCATTATCCAAATAATGTACATTGCACCCATTAAGTAGTTTCTCATCCTCCACCCCCTCCCGCTCCCTCATCCTTCCAAATCTCCATTTTCTATTATTCCAATCTCTATGGCCATTCGTACACATTTTTTCACTTCCACTTACAAGTGGGAAATATGCGATATTTGTCTTTCTGTATCTGGGTTGATTTGCTCAAGGTAATGGCCTTCAGTTCCATCCATGTTGCTGCAAATGACATGATTTCATTCCTTTTTATGGCTAAATAGTATTTCATTGTGTTTATATGCCACATTTTCTTCATTCAATTTAGGATATTTAGGTTGATTCCATATCTTTGCTATTGTGAATGGTGCTGCAATAAACATAAAAGTACAGGTATCTTTTTGATATATTGATTTCTTTTCCTAAGGGTAGATGCCCAGTAGTGGAGTGGCTGAATCAAATGGTATATCTATTGTTGGCTCTTTGAGAAATCTCCATACTGTTTTGCACAGAGGTTGTATTAATTTACATGCCCACCAGCACTGTTTAAGAGTTCACTTTCTCCATATCCTCACCAACATCTGTTCGTTTTTGTCTTTTTAATAATAGCCATTCTAACATTTGTTTTCTTAGTATTGAGTTGTTTCATTTCCCTATATATTTTTGGATATTATCCCCTTATCATATGCATGGTTTGCAAATATTTTCTCCCATTTTGCAGGTTGTCTCTTCACTCTGTTGATTATTTCTTTTGCTGTGTAGAAGCTTTTTAGTTTAAGTCCCATGCATCTGTTTTTGTGTTTGTTTTTGTTTTTCGATTGGGGGGATGGAGTTTCGCTCTTGTTGCCAGGCTAGAGTGCAATGGCACGATCTTGGTTCACTTCAACCTCTGCCTCCTGGGTTCAAGAGAGTCTCCTGCCTCAGCCTCCTGGGTAGCTGGGATTACAGGCGCGCATCCCCATGTCCAGCTAATTTCTTTGTATTTTTAGTAAAGACGAGGTTTCACCATGTTGGCCAGGCTGGTCTTGAACTCCTGACCTCAGGTGATCCACCTGCCTCGGTCTCCCACAGTGCTGAGATTATAGGCGTGAGCCTGTTTTTGTTTTAAAATCCTTAAGGAGATGTACACGACCCCACAGGACCTGACCCTGGCTCCCGGCCAGCCTCACCTCCCATGGCTTTCCTGCCCCTGTATTACCTCACTTCCTTCCCCTTTAGCCATCCTTCGGGCCTCAGTTCAAGTTCACATCTTCAGGATGGTAGTCTATGACCCCTTATACCAGTTGAGACCATCTTTTAGGCATTCCTACCTCACCACTTGATTTTCTTTCAGGGTATTTAGCACATTTGCTGTTGTAAGACAACGTGGGCCTTTCCATCAATGGCAGTCTCCCGTGCTAGAATACATAATCCAGTACTGCAGGACATAGCTATATATTGCTTATCCATGAATTCCCAGTGGCAAAGCCCCAGTAGAATTTCAATACGTATATATTTATTAAAAAGTGATTTACTAATTACTTTTTAAATTAATTAATATTGAGGTGCACCAGCAACATAGTTAAAACTCCTCATTCCCCAAACTACTCAGATCCATTTCTGGCTCTGCCACATACTGGTTTTGTGACTTTGGGGAAGTTATCTTATCGTTATCCCTGACACTTCCTCTCCAAAATTGAGTAGCTTGCATAGGAAAGTCAAGAAGACAAAAATTAGCCTCCCAGCAACTAGCTAAACAAAACCCACTTTTTAGTCAAAACCAAGAATACCTATTTAATGATAATAATAAAAAAGAAGAAACCATGCTCCTAGTACACATTAATTCATCAAAGGATAATAAAGAAGAAAAAGAGGAGTCACAGCCAATTGTGCTCTGCTAATAAGTAACAATCTTGCCAAGACCTTAGGAGGACAACATCAGCCAGCACCCATTTTCAATGGGTGACTCGGTGGACCTTTGTTTCCCATCAAGTCCCTTTCCTCTAGCACCCAAGCACCCCTGCAGCCCACCCCTGACACAGCCTGGTAGCAGGTGCTTCTCCTGCAAGGGAAACAGCCCGGCCCTGTGCCCCGTATGCAATGAACAAGGCAGGGCTCTGCCCCTCTCCTGCAAGCAATCAACACAGGCCCTGAAGCATGAGATTTAATTGCTTGTTCATTATTTTAGCTTGCAGGGGCTACAAGGAAGTATGGCATTTCTGAGCACACCATCCGAGGGAACCCTGGGAGCTGTCAGATTAAAAAATAACAACAGAAACGAGAAAGGAGCCTCCCTTTAGCCAAATGGCTTCAGGTGCCCGTGACTCAATGCAAGTGCCCCCATCAAAACCCATGGCAGCCCCTCTCTGTTTGTCCTGCCCTTTTCAATTCTGTCTGAGTGGGGAGGAGAATGCCACAAAGAGACGAGAATTTGAACTCGCAGCCCCTGAGTGCACCAATGCCCTTTTTCTGCCTGATTGTATACTTGAAGTGCCTGTAAAGTCAATAACTTCCCATGGTTTCACAGCAAAGTCAAAAGGTTAAAAAAGAGACGTTGTCCTTTTGAAGATGTGGAAAGTAATGAATGAGCAGGCCGAATCCTCTCTGGGTTTAAAAGCCTGTGCCATTCTGCTTTAAGGTGTCAAAATTGCCTTAAATTTTTAGCTTTGTTATACCCTGCTGCTACACAGATATCATAGAACCAGGCTGAGTCTCTCAATTTGGAGATCATTTTTTCTCTCTAAAAACTTGTTGAAATATATATGTTAGCACAGACATTTTCTTAACATTTTCTGTTCAAAATATAGTATTTTTTCAGATGCATCATAAGAGATCAGAATAGTCAAACAGTAGATCTCTTTTTGAAAAAAAAAAAATTGTATACCATCTTCAAGTTTTAAGCACAAAGGTTACAGCTAGTTCTCCTCCCCTATTTTATTTCCACTGTTGGAGCAGATTTGACCTCGTCTCTCTAAAGGCAGAAAACTTCAACAAAGGTGAGAGGACTATTTAAAGCGATGAAAAAGATTCTGAATGAAGGATTTTGCCTTGGATGAAGCCTGAAAGAAATGCAGTGCTTAGGAAGTGGATAAAAGTCAATAGCAACAATTCTTGGCTTTGGATGAAAACTTGAAGGTGCACTTTTCCCCAGTGATATGAAAAACAAGAAAATAAAAACAACCAACCAGAGACCCGTAACCCTTCTGGTTCTGTGGCGTCTGTACATTCATACGATAGAAACTTACTAAATCCCAAAGGGTCCCTGGCAAAGCCCAGGCTCCGTGATGGGCTGAGAGCCCTGCCACTGCACCAGGAGAAAAAGAGTCACTAGGCTTCGGATGGGGAAGAGAAAAGCCTCTTTCCTCCCTCGCATTCCAAAGGAGAAGAAAAAACCTGGACAGCCAGATACAAGCAGCCTTGAAAAATCACTCTAGAGGAGAAAAGACAGGAAGAATGTCATCGAGAAAGAAGGCCAGGAGAGGATGCCACAAAGGTGCTTTTTCTCCCTCCTCTCTTTCCACCTTTCCCATAGTCTCCTCTCCACCTAAACGACCCCCAATCAACTCTCTCCAGATTCTACTCTCCCACCGGAGCCTGACTGACACATTTTCCAAAAGCAGGTTAAAAAAAGCAAGGGTCTCAGGCTCCGTCACATCCAACTCATTCTTATGTGCCAGGGAGATACAGAGCCACATTCTGTGTATCTGTTGGATTGTGAATTACCGCTTGGGCACAGAGACTGGTCTCAACAGTGAGATTCCCCTCGTGTAGGTACCCTCATGCTTCAGCTAGGTGCTTACAGGTGAAGAGTTACTCAAAAATCATCATGTAGCAAATTTGGTTTCCACACCTTAAATTAGAGACTCAGGCGTGCACCAAGGAAACGTCTAGCTATGCTCTTCTCCAGCCTCTCACCGGGCTGCAGGTCTTAGCTTTTAGTATCACTGGGGTGTCCCGGGCTTTTGTTTGAATGGCTCAACCTGGCTGCAATCATTGCAGCCGATCGCTCTGCCAGCATCTGCATTGTCTGCTTCAAAAGTCAGGCTCACCAGAGAGAGCAATTTCTTTTTTCTTTTTTTTTTTTTTTGAGACGGAGTCTCGCTCTGTCGCCCAGGCTGGAGTGCAGTGGCGTAATCTCGGCTCACTGCAATCTCCGCCTCCTGGGTTCAAGCAGTTCTCCTGCCTCAGCCTCCTGAGTAGCTGGGATTACAGGCGCCCGCCACCACATCCAGCTAATTTTGTATTTTTAGTAGAGACGGGGTTTCACCATGTTGGTCAGGCTGGTCTCGAACTCCTGACCTTGTGATCCGCCTGCTTCGGCCTCCCAAAGTGCTGGGATTACAGGTGTGAGCCACCGTGCCTGGCCAGAGAAAACAATTTCTTAATGGAAAGAATTTGTTATTAGTTTAGGCCACAAGCCTGAATCTTTGAAACAACATGACTCAGATAGTTCATCACTCAGAGAATTAAGGTTTTGCATCCCTCGGTTCTGAGTGAGGTTTTCTTCCTCTTCTGAGAACAGCAGCATTAAATTACCAGAGCCATCTCATCGGTCATTCATTTAGTATTTACCACACCTACTATGTGCAACAGGCAGTGGGAAGTAGAAAGATTAGAAAGAAAAACTCCTGCCATCCAAGGGGTTAATAGCTTACAGATCTTAGAACCACACAACTTAGAAAAAAAAGTTTAAGATTATATAGCGAATCCAAGTGCTTTATTTCACAGATGAAGACATAAGACCCTGAACTATTCTATAACTCCTGTGGTAAACTACAGAGGCAATTCCCAAACCCAGGTCTGCTGACTCAAAGAAGGACTGTGCCTTTCCATTCTGTTTCTAACAGCTAAGAAACTCCTGCATCCCCAGATCCCAGAGGCCTATATGGTCTGGAAAGCTGGTGTCGTGGTCATCAGTCAAAAGCACTCACTGCATACGTACACCACGGCCAGCACACACCTGGAGGTTTGGATACGCACGTTCACACACTTACATAATCCTCACAATAAGTGTTTGAGGCAAGAATTGGTATTCAGGATGTAAGCTTGAGAAGCTGGGGGGAGTGTTAAATAACCCATTCAAGGTTAAAGGGTCCCCGTGGTGAATTGAGGACTCAAAACTCAGTCTGTTCTCTGCCCCTACACACCAGTAGCCTCGATTTCCAACTCGTTTGGTTATTCCCTGTTATAGACTGAATGCTGTGTCTCTCTCTCAAAATTCACATGTTAAAACCCTACTCCCCGATGTGAGAATATCAGGAGGTGAGGCCTTTGGGGGTGATTAGGGTGAAGCCCTCATGGTGGGATTAGAGTCTTTGTCAGAAGAGACACAACAGAGATGATTGTTTCTCTTCAGCCATGTGAGGACAGGACAAGACGTCCATCTACGAACCAGAAAGGGGGACCTCACCAGACACCAAATCTGCTGCTGCCTTGATCTTGGACTTCCTAGCCTCCAGAACTATAAGAAATAAATGTTTGTGGCTGGGTGAGGTGGCTCACACCTGTAATACCAGCACTTTGAGAGGCTGAGGCGGGTGGATTACTTGAGGTCAGGAGTTCGAGACCAGCCTGGCCAACACAGTGAAACCCCATCTCTCATAAAAATACAAAAATTAGCCAGGCATAGTGGCACATGCCTGTAACCCCAGCTACTCGGGAGGCTGAGGCAGGAGAATCACTTGAATCCAGGAGGCCAGGGTTGCACTGAGCAGAGATCTCGCTACTCCACTCCAGCCTGGGTGACAGAGTGAGACTCTGTCTCAAAAAAAAAAGAAAAGAAAAAAAAAGAAATGTTTGTTGTTTGAGCCAGTCCATGATATTCTGCCATAGCAGGCCAAACTGACTCATACACTCCCTTTGTTTCATCTTCATGTATTTCTGGCATCCTGGTTTGTAACAAATAATGGAATCTTAGAATTTTAGAAATGGAAATGTTCTCAGAGACCATGTGGTCCAGATCTCTCATTTTACAGGTGAGGCAAGTGGTCCATTGACTCATCTGTGCTCACTGCATGAGAGCCATGCAAGCTCTAGAGAGCACACACAGAGTGAGAGAGACAAGCCGAGATCCTGTCCCCGTAGGCACTAGTGTATCCATGGTTTGGTACAACATTGGGTGTCATCCTGGTTGTCCCAAGCCTCAGCAGCCAGTGGATGTCAATAAGGTCACATTATAAATAAAAATAAGAATGAATAGGCCGGGCGCGGTGGATCACGCCTATAATCCCAGCACATTGGGAGGCCGAGGCGGGTGGATCACCTGAAGTCAGGAGTTCAAGACCAGCCTGGCCAACATGGTGAAACCCCGTCTCTACTAAAAATACAAAAATTAGCCAGGCGTGGTGGCAGGCACCTATAATCCCAGCTACTCGAGAGGCTGAGGCAGAAGAATCGCTTGAACCCAGGAGGCAGAGGTTGCAGTGAGCTGAGATTGCGCCATTGCACTCCAGCCTGGGGGACAAGAGCTGGACTTCATCTCAAAAAAAAAAAAAAAAAAAAGAATGAATAAACAAGTAACTAACTTGATGTAGGAGCCATACATATGCATCTGTCTACTACAGAGCCTCCCACCCCTCTCCAAGTCCTCACCTTGGTTTTCTGGAGTCCCGTGGTCTGTCTCACAACCACCCTTATATGTACTCAACACCCCAGATGTCATTTGAGTGTTTTCCTCAATCATGACCATAGCTGCTCAGACCTTCTCTGTCAGCATCTGCTTCCCCTGAAAAGATTTCTTTCTCATGCCTTTCTGTCTGTGTCCACAGTGTCTCAATTGAAGGTCCTTGGTCTTCAAGGAACCAAGACTACACTGAGATCCATTCTTGGGAAGTACCTCTCCTTCAACCTCCGGTATCATCCATAAACACCAACACTATCTGCCTCTTTGTGTATCATAAAGTCCCTCATTGAAACAGCCCCTTAAACTCCAGTCTGGAAAACAAACCCGCTGGGCTACAGTAAGGACCAATTTTAGACACAGACATCCTCCCCCTTCCTCTTGACCCCACGTACTCTCTGCCAAACTACAACTCCTCCAGGAAATCAGCATCTAGCAGCACCCCCACCAACCCATGGAGGTTTGTTCTGTTTTGTTTTTTGAGACAGGTCTCACTCTGTCACCCAGGCTAGAGTGCAGTGGCACAACCACAGCTCACTGCAGCCTGACCTCCCCGGGCTCACGTGATCATCCATGAGGCAGTTTGAAGAGATCTGAAGCCCAAGATAGACTCAGGCTGGAATTCCCACTATATACAGGTCACTAGATTTAATTTAAATGTGTCTTAAATTTCACAAATGATGCAAAAGAATGAAAGATGTAATTCAACAAAACTTGTCCAAGAAGGTCCTTGGTATTTTCTCTCTTCTGGAAATCATCGATGAAAAAGCATGTTATATGAGCTAGCAGAACTCAGTCTTTTAAGGGAAAAAAGGTCATTTAATTGCACAATAAGAAGCATACTGTGGGCAGAAAAGAATTCCCTGTTTATTGCATATGTCAAATTATTTAGGTATCTATGAGAGAAAGGTAGATTTACCAAAAACCTAGGCTATGTGTAATCATTGAAATTGAGTATCAAATTGCACTCTATGTTTCCTGGAAGCCAAGATAAAAAGTAAAATAGGTAAGTCATATAGCTCTCCACTATTATTCATCTCATAGAGTAACACAGCGTCTGGTCTGGTCTAACAGCCAAAAGCCTATCATCACAAAAAGAAATGAATTAATTGCCTGGGTCTCTAAATAAAGGGAATAAATCACCCTAGACAACAAGGTCTTGGAGGGCCTCATCTGGGTGGTCTCTACCACATGCCCCGCAACAGTTTTCCATATGCCCCGCAACAGTTTTCCATAATAGAAACAGATTTCATCTGATTTTTTTTTTTTTTTTTTGAGTCAGAGTTTCGCTCTTGAGTGCAATGGTGTGATCTTGGTTCACCGCAACCTCCGCCTCTCGGTTTCAAGCGATTCTCCTACCTCAGCCTCCCAAGTAGCTGGGATTACAGGCATGCACCACTATGGCCTGCTAATTTTGTATTTTTAATAGAGAAGGGGTTTCACCATGTTGGTCAGGCTGGTCTCGAACTCCTGACCTCAAGTGATCTGCCCGCCTCAGCCTCCCAAAGCGCTGGGATTACAGGTGCAAGCCACCGCTCCCGGCCCTCATCTGACTTCTTATGCAAAGTACAAGAAGATGTCACATTGCTTTCTTTCCTATCGTTTTGAGAAGGTGTTTTTACAAAGACCTCCTGTTCTGAACACTGCTCGTTCTGCCTCTGATGAGCCCAGCTTCCTGGATGGACCACACATGCTACCAGGCATGGCTTATGATACCCTTGAGCCTGGCTTATGATGACCCTTGGTGTTCATTTTCCTCATCATTTTCAGCCTGGGCCAGCTTGTCTGTCTCTCTTGGACATACGAAGGTGCCTTGCTAACCTCTTTTTACCCTCTCCCATAGCCAGTGCACAAAAAATACTTGGATCTCGGGTCATTGTTCCCTGACCATAGGCTTTGTCGAGATTAGAAATAACTGGTTCTTTCAAAGAGAATGCCTGCATTAACCAAGTATATTCTAAAGATATATAGCAAATGCTACATTTGTAATCATCATAAAGCTGAAAGGAAAAAGAAACACTGCAAACATACTGAAACAATTAAGCAATGTTCGTTCCTGACTTTGGGCTGGGAAGAATATTCTTTGTGCACCCTATAGTCGGTAAGACAACATTCTGAGGCCCACGTTTTAGTTAGTTACCAACTCCTAGAAGCCAATGGAAAATCACAGTCTTTGATGTGTAAAATAACTGAGAAAAAGGGTGTAGAGCCTTATAAAATACCTGAGCTTCATCTGGACCAGCCAGGAGCAAGACTTGAAATCCTCTTACTGAGGAAAATGAAGGAATGCACACTTGCCTTTTGAGGCACAAAATAAAAGAAACCTATAAAATTTGTGTGGCACAGTGTCCCAGAAATCAATTATGTAATTCTTAGAGCAAAAACCTGCTTATAATCTGCTGTTTAACAAAATTTTTAAGGGTTATAAAAGGTTTATTAAAATCTTACCATATGGTCAAACTGATTCAGATTAAATACCTTTGTCTATAAGGTTTGATTAAGGTTTGGGTTTAACATAAATAGTACATTAATGTAAAGGTGAAATTTGGCTTATTGGGTATAAAAATCATACAGGGAGCACTGCCAAATATGAAATGGTATTTGGCTTTCTTTGGGCTATAGTTGCATAAATATGTTATTGGTATGTGATCTGAAATAATGGGAAACTCCTATAATTCTGACATGACTTAGTGTATGTTATTAATAATTATAAGAAAAACCTGTTGTACTTTTATTCCAATGTTCAATTTATCGAAAAACTGAATAATATCCCTTTAATTTTAGCCGATATGTTCACACAGATAATTTCTTCTATGAGATTAAGATTTCACAGACCTTTAACAACTTGCCTAAACCTTCAGCTTTATCCTAACTTAAAACAATCCTTTAACTCTCTAAACTTAGGCAAGAAATCCACATTCCCATGCCTTCTTATAATCTTTTACCAAAAGTACATTCTACTTGCCTCCCACACCTTGAAGGTAAAACTGTTTCTTCAGCAGTCTCAATTACATGTTACAATGTTAACTCTTTTTTTTTTTTTTTTTTTTTGAGATGCAGTCTCGCTCTGTCGCCAGGCTGGAGTGCATACAATGTTAACTCTTAGCAACTTTTATTTTTGGTGAAAAACCTGGTAAGTGATTTTAATTATGTACCAGGTGTGGAGCCCAGGACCCAGACAAAATTAGATAAAGGACTCATTCCCTAAGGCAGGAATTGAACCCTGAACCTGGGCCGCCACTGTGAAAAGAGAAAGCATCACTACATGGTTACAAGGTCAGGCTCCCCGAGACATACAAGACAAGAGGGAAATCTCATCCAGTTTTGTTTTTAGGGACCTCCAGCAAAATTTATAACTGACCAGTTTGCTGGGCCATCTTGAACAGTGGGCTTACAGGTGTCCTAAGACCATGTTCCATCCTATGATACCCCTCTTTATGGCAGAACAATACAGAAAGACACACAAAGCACAGCAGATTCACTATAGCTTAGGACTAGCCTCACAAATCCTTTTTTCCATTAATCTAAACTTTACGGAGGAGATAAACAATGATTTTTACCGTTCATTCAACCAGTTTGCACACACAGAGAGAGATAGACAGAAACAGACAGAGAGAGGGAGAGGAAGCATTGCTTGAGGCAGGGTGGGGAAGGCCAGGTGCTCAGGGAGGCCAGAGAAAGACCCACCCATTGCAGTGACACTGAAAAGTTCAGGCAGCTGCTTGTCAGTAGAAAAGGGATATTTTCCAGCGGTATCATCAGCTCTCGAGTTTCCCCTTTTAGGGAGGAAAAAGCTCCCCATGTCCCACAATCCTATATGTGCCTAATCCTGTCACCCACAGCCCTCAGCAAAGAGTTCAAGGCAGATCAATCCAAAGAGAATAGCAGTTAATGTCTCATAATACCAAACCCATTCTTAGCCAAAAAGGACTTTACTGAAAGGGGCTTCTAACCCCTTAAATCTTAAAAGGGACCCTAACCCTCCTAAGTTGGGCCTTTAACCCAAGGTAGGTCAGGTGTCCTTGCCTTTTATCAAGAGTGGCCTCTAACCCACTCTGTCTTAGGAGAGACTCTGACTCCCCTAAATTGGGCCTCTAACCCAATTCCATCCTTTACCTGGGTACCCCACCACTTACCCAAAGTTGGCCTATCAGTGCTGCACTCTGTTTTCTTTGGGTCGGGGGGTTTCTTCAGTATCGTCCCCTCAGGGTTCACCAGAAAAATGTTACTGGCCCCCACCACTTACCGAAAGTTAGCCTTTGGGTGGGGGTTTTCTGCACTGCAGTCCCTTCAGTGGTCACCAGAAAGATGCTACAGGAAAGGAGTCCCAGTCCAGACCCCAAGAGAGGGTTCTTGGATCTCATGCTAGAAAGAATTCAGGGCGAGTCTTTGGAGTACAGGGAAAGCAAGTTTATTAGGAGAGTAAAGGAATAAAGAATGGCTACGCCACAGACAGAGCAGTCCCAAGGCTGTTGATTGCCCATTTTTATGGTTGTTAATGATGATATGCTAACAAGAGGTAGATTATTCTTGCCTCCCCTTTTTAGACCATATAGGGTAACTTCCTGACGTTGCCATGGCATTTGTAAACTGTCATGGCGCTCGTGGGAGTATAGCAGTGAGGACGACCAGAAGTCACTCTCATCACCATCTTGGTTTTGGTGGCTCTCAGCCAGCTTCTTTACTACAACCTGTTTTATCAGCAAGGTCTTTAAGACCTGTATCTTCTGCCAACCTCCTCTTTCATCCTGTGATTGAGAATGCCTTAACTTGCTGGGAATGCAGCCCAGTAGGTCTTAGCCTCATTTTACCAAGCCCTTATTCAAGATGGAGTTGCTCAGGTTCAAACACCTCTGACAGTAGTTTTTAACTCTTTTAGTAACCTTCATTTCTAGTGAAAACTCTAGAAAGTAATTTTGAATTGTTTCATATCAGTTATTTGTAGATAAAAACCATTTTATAATTTTTTAGAAATATAGTTCTTCAAATTATTTTTTATTATCAGATCTAAATATATTTACTTTTCTATACTATATAGAAATAATATGTCAAGGTATATAGAATTAAATCATGTTTAATAATGAATATTCCAGTATTTTAACTTGAACATGACTCATTTTCTGATTTTTTGTATTACTTAATTTAACATAACATGACTCTTGGATTTTAAATTACTGAAAATAATTTTGAGTCAGGCGCGGTGGTTCACACCTGTAATCCCAGCACTTTGGGAGGCTGAGGCGGGGGGATCACGAGGTCAAGAGATCGAGACCATCCTGGCTAACGTGGTGAAACCTTGTCTCTACTAAAAATACAAAAAGAAATTAGCCGGGCATGGTGGCGGGCGCCTGTAGTCCCAGCTACTCAGGAGGCTGAGGCAGGAGAATGGCATGAACCCAGGAGGCAGAGCTTGCAGTGAGCCGAGATCGCACCACTGCACTCCAGCCTGGGCGACAGAGCAAGACTCCATCTCAAAAAAAAAAAAAAAAAAGAATTTTGAGGCTATCACACAGGCAGCCTCCCTAATGTCTCCTCCCAGTCATTCTAGGTCCCAAGAAGCCATGTGCCACCCATGAGGACTATGAAGATCAGGGCCTGGGTCCATCAGAACAGAAGCCAGAGCTGTGAAGACTATACTTGGAGAATCCAACCCCTCCCACAATAGCCAGGAGTCAAAACAGGGAAAGCAGAGGAAGAAGGGGCCATATTGGGCTTGTAGCTGGTGGTCTAGGCACCAAGAATGCGTCTCCAGATGTCATCTTGGCCACCTATCCAGACCCCTGAATCCAGAGACTCTAAACCAAAGACATAAGCTCACAATCAAATCAAGCGAGTATCTAATTATATTTAACTGATAGTTTTGAAGCCATTTTTATTTTATGAACGAATTAAAAACTAGCTTTATTTACCAGATACCACATACACATAACATATATAGACATACAAACGAACAGAAGCGGATCCTATAGCTTTTGCCAGTTTTTAAATACTTTTTCTTTTCTCCATTTGGTGTATCAATCTTTCTATTACCTGTTTCATTTCCCTAAGCAATTGTTAACTAGGCAACAAATTTGCATTTCTAAAGAGAGAACTTGCCACAATTCCCAGTTGCTATGAGAGGGAAATTGACACAATCCCTTAGGTGAAACAAAAAAACCATGTATATTTCATAAGCACAGAGCTAAGATTCTCGGCCTAAGTATTGATTCATCATTTGCTCAAACCCAGGGAAAAAAAAACTGCTCAAGTAAAAGTTCACTTAAGATAGACAGAAAAGCACCTTAAACAAAGGCATTACTTATTATTTAAATTTAAAGAAAAGGTTAGAGTTTCTATTGTACATTGGCAGACATCCTTACAAATTGAGATTTCTTTTATAGATGTAAATTTCCTTTACAAAAGAGTTTCAAGGTAGCCAATTAAATTCCAGAAAGGTGCATTTTATTTCAATAGGGTGTCCTTTTTAATGTAACCACTGTTTCTTAGTTAAAATTACTGAGTTCAGGGTGGAACCCATTAGGGAACAGAGTCAAAAAAGCATCCTCTATGGCTGGCCTCCCGCATGGATAGGTCTGAACGAGAAGCAAGCCTATTTTACCTGACGGCCTAACTTTTATAAATACCTTATCTAGGATAGTTTTCTTTCCACCTTTAGAGTGGAATAGTAACTAAGCAAAGATTAGCAGATTTCATTTTTCTTATCAATTAGTTTCTTAAGCTTTTTATGTGCCTTTCGTAAAATCTTTAAATAAAAAGATTGAAATCTTTTTAGAAGCTTCTGCATATCGATAGGCATCCCTAGATGAGACTAATTCAGGAGGCCTCATTTTCAAATGCATTTCTTCAGTGCAGTGTTGTTTATTTGGAATCTTCCATGGTAAATTATCTTTAGTAAGATTTCACCATTTCTGTAAGACTTTGCTGCTTCTGAGGTCTCATACTTATGCATCATGAAAGGAAAATAAATCTTGGGGCCCCCAAATCACTAAGCTAAAGGGAAGAGTCAAGCTGGGAACTGCTTAGGGCAAACCTGCCTCCCATTCTAATTCAAAGTCACTCCTAAGCTCACTGAGATGAATGCATATCTGATTGCCTCCTTTGGAGAGGTTCATCAGAAACTTAAAAGAATGCAACCATTTGTTTCTTATCTACCTATGACCTGGAAGCCCCCTCCTGGCTTTCCAGACCTAATCAATATTCATCTTACAAATGTTGATTGATGTCTCATGTCTCCCTAAAATGTATAAAACCAAACTGTGCTCTGACCACCTTGGGCACTTGTCATCAGGACCTCCTGAGGCTGTGTCACAGGTGCGCATCCTCAACCTTGGCAAAATAAACTTTCCATATTAATGGAGGCCTGTCTCAAATATTTGGGGTTCACAGCATGTATAAGCCAGAAGGTACTCAGTTCTTCCAAAACTAAAGGTTCCATCTTTACCTGAAATATTGGCTTTGGAGATCAGGTTCCCTTAATCAACTTGGCTAATCATTTTTTTCCCTATCTAAGCCTGCAATAAAAATGAAACAAAGAGGAGAATAGAAAAATCCCCATGAATTTCCAAAAGCCAAATTTTACACCCCCTGCAATATTGCCATTTACTACTGGTTTCTTTCTGTCCCAGTCAGACATAAGAGGCCTATAACTGGATCCAAGCCAGCTAATTATCAGATCCAATCCGATCCTGGGCCTAGTCCAGTTTCTATTGTGACTTCCAAACCCAGTTTGGGTCAGAAATTTGCTCAAAGACATTGGAGACCCCAAAATACAAATCTGTGGAGCTTCAGAATCTAAGAGAGAACTTGCCACGATCCCCAGTTGCTGAGAGGGAAATGGACACAATGGTGTGGGCGAAAAGAGTCAAACTCTGTAAAATATTCTAAGAGATTTATTCTGAGCCAAATGTGAGTGACCTTGGCCCACGACACAGCCCTCAGGAGGTCCTGAGAACATGTGCCCAAGGTTCCCAGCTTGGTTTTATATACTTTAGGGAGGCATGAGACAGTAATTAAATACATTTAAGAAATACATTAGTTTGGTTCAGAAAGGCGGGACAACTCAAAGTGGGGAGCTTCCAGGATATAGGTAAATTTAAACATTTTCTGGTTGATAGTTGATTGAGTTTATCTGAAGACTTGAGATAATAGAAAATGTTTAGGCTAAGATAAAGAATTGTGTGGCTGGGTGCAGTGGCTCATGCCTGTAAGCACTTTGGGAAGCTGAGGCAGGTGGATCACCTGAGGTCAGGATTTCGAGACCAGCCTGACCAACATGGTGAAACCCCATCTCTACTAAAAGTACAAAATTAGCCGGGCCTGGTCACACATGCCTGTAATCCCAGCTACTTAGGAGGCTGAGGCAGCAGAATTGCTTGAATCTGGGAGGCGGAGGCTGCAGTGAGCTGAGATCGTGCCATTGCACTTCAGCCTGGGCAACAAGAGTGAAACTCCATCTCAAAAAAAAAGTAAAGGATTGTGGAGACCAAGTTTGATTGTGCAGAGGGAGCTCTCAGATAGCCGACTTCAGAGACAGCAGGCTGTAAAACGTTTCTTATTGGACCTAAAAGGATGCCTGGCTCTTAGTTGATTATTTCCTGGATCTGGAAATGAAGGAAGGAAAAAGAAAAGGGGGGTAAAAGGGATTCTCTGCAGAGTGTGGATTTTTTCCACAAGGGACAGCTTTGCAGGGCCATTTCAAGATATGGCAGAGAAACATGTTTTGGAGTAAAATGTTTTTATTTTCTTCCTTGTTATGCCAGAGTCGGATTGGAAAGTAAGTCACGATATAGAGTTAAATAAACCCCATCTGATGAGAACTTATGGTTTGTAGGGCATGACTCCCCAGACGCCTTAGATAGGAATTTGAGCAAGATAAAAAATATCAGAGCTTAGTCCTCAGTGGGTCCGGTGGGTACCTTGCTTAGTCACTCAGCACTCATGGGGGTCATCAGAGGATCTACTTTGGATCTCACTTCTGATGCCACCTATTAAATGAAAAATCTTTGGCTGAATTAAATTTAAGAGTTTAATTTAGCAAAGAACAATTTGTGAATCAGACAGCCTCCTGAGCCAGAGTAGGCTCAGAGACTCTAGCGCAGCCACGTGGTAGAAGACTTACAGGCAGACAAAGGAAAGTGACGTGCAGAAAACAGATGTGAGGTACAGAAACAACCAAATTGGTTGCAGCTCGGCAGGCATTTGCCTTATTTGAACATAGTTTGAACAGTTAGCCCTTGATTGGCCAAAACTTGGTGATTGGCACAAAAGTAGGCTTCAGTCTGTTTACATCTTCATTTAGGTTAAAGTTCACTATGTACAGAGAAGCCTTTAGGCTGAACTTAAAATATGTTAAAAGGCAGCTTTAGTCTAAACTTGATTTAACAATATAAAGAATTGAGGCAAAGAGAATTTCATAACTTGCTCAAGATCACAGAGAAATGAGAAACTCAGAATAACTCTCAAGTACTCGGACTCCAGACTGGATGCTGTTAACCTCCCCTAGACTCTCATGTCTATATTGCTTTTGGCCTATAACTTTTTCATGTGTGTGCATGAAATTGTGAACTTCTTTTCAGTGATAGTCTTGTGTTCTTATTTTATTACACTTTTTAATTCTTCTTGAATATGGCCACACCACTCTGAACACGCCTGATCTTGTCTGATCTCATGAAGCTAAGCAGGGTCAGGCCTGGTTAGTACTTGGATGGGAGGAATAGCTCTTGAAATTTATAAATAGCACTCAGACATCTATTTTTATGCTTATTTTTAAATGTCTTGATAAAATGTTTGACTACTATTACATTCTTGGGAAAAATCTCCCTTTTTTGTGTTACACTTTTAATAATCACTAGATTTTGTTTGCTAAAATGTTATTTAGAATTTTTCATGTATTTTTCACTGGCCTGTGATTTTTCTTTTTATATAACATCTTTTTTAAGGGTCTTTGTTAATATTACACTCAAGTTTTCTTCTGTTTTCTTTGCTCTGAATTCAAGCAGTTAAAAATCCATGGGAAATATTTTTCCTTGACATTTTCTTTTTCTTTTTTTTTTTTTTTTGAGACAGAGTCTCGCTCTGTCGCCCAGGCTGGAGTGCAGTGGCGTGATCTCGCCTCACTGCAACCTCCACCTCCTGGGTTCACGCCATTCTCCTGCCTCAGTCTCCTGAGTAGCTGGGACTACAGGCACCCGCCACCACGCCCGGCTAATTTTTTATTTTTTGTATTTTTAGTACAGACAGGGTTTCACTATGTTAGCCAGGATGGTCTCGATCTCCTGACCTCGTGATCTGCCTGCCTTGGCCTCCCAAAGTGCTGGGATTACAGGTGTGAGCCACCGCGCCCGGCCTTTTCCTTGACATTTTCAAAGAACTATGCATGTAATATTATAGTGACTGTTCACCCAGCCCCTTGCCCTAAAGCCTGGTAACATGATTAACTCATGATTCCTGGATAAATGCTATGTTCTCATTCCTCCATTTTTATCTATACGTAAGGCTCTTGGCTTTGAATTTGATTTCTATCTCTTTGTTTGGTTAAGTTCATCTTGGTAAAACATTAGCTCTCCCCGCATTTGTTCTCAGTTCTATGATGTAGAGTTGATAAACTTTCCCAGTAGGACAGACACATATTTTGCCCAATGTGTGTTCTCTGTAAATGCAGGTGAGGAAGGAGGGGTAATTAGAGGAAACAGAATTAGAATCTCTAGGGATTTGAGCCCTTAAACAATTCTACGATAAACTACAATTTATACAATATTTTCTGAGTCATGTAGTTTTGTGTTGGATTGCTTTCGGTCTGGTAGAATTCAGCTGGGAAACCAACTGGTCCAGGGCTTTTTTGGTTGGTAGGTTTTTCATTACTGATTCCATTTCAGAAGTTGATATTGGTCTATTCACGTTAACAGTCTTTTCCTGATTCAATCTTGGAAAATCGTGTGCTTACAGGAAAGTATCCATTTCCTCTAGATTTTCTAATTTGTGTGCTTAGAGTTATTCATAATAGTTTCTGAAGGTCTTTTGTATTTCTGTGGGACCAGTTATGATACTGATAAAAAAAACACCTTTTTCATTTCTGATTGTGCTTTCTTGGATCTTCTCTTTCTTTTTCTTTGTTAAACTGGCTAGTGGCCTATCGATTTTATTTTTTTGAAAAACCAAGTCTTGGTTTTATTGATCTTTTGTATGGATTTTTACATGTCAATTTCATTAAGTTCTTCTCTAATTTCAGTGGTTTTTCTCCTGCTAGTTTTGGATTTTCTCCTCCCTAGTTCCTTTCCCTTAGTTGACCTAGTTTCTTCCTTTCCAAAGATAGATTGTTAATTTGAGATTTTTTTAACTTCTTGATGAAGACATTTAGGGCTATAAACTTTCCTCTTAACACTGCCTTGGCTGCATCCAGAGATTTTGGTAAGTTGTGTCCCTATTTTCATTAATTTCAAATGATTTTTTTGATTTCTGCCTCAATTTTGATGTTGACCCAGGAGTTATGCTGGAGTAAGTTAGTTAATTTCATGTATTTGTATAGTTTGAGGCGATCTTGATATTGATTTCTACTATTATTGTACTGTGATTCAAGAATGTGCTTTGGTATGACTTCAATCATTTTGAATTTATTGAGACTTTTTATGATCAAGCATGTGGTTGATCTTAGAATACATTCTGTGTGCAGACAAGAAAAATGTATATTTTTTGGTTGTTGGGTGTAGTGTCCTGTAGCTGTCTGAGATCCAGTTGGTCAAGTGTCAAGTTTAAATCCAGAGTTTCATTGTTAACTTTCTGCCCTGATGATCTAACGCTGTCAGTAGGATGTTCAAGCCTCCCACTAGTATTTTGTGTTTGTCTAAGGTTTTTCGTTGGCCAAGAAGAACTTATCTTATGAATCTGGGTGCTCCAATGTTGGTGCATATATATTTAGAATAGTTAGGGCTTCTTGTTGGATTGTACCCTTTATCATTATGTAATGCCTTTTATTGTCCTTCTTGATTTTTGATTTAAAGTCTGTTTTATCTGATATAAGTCTAGTGACTCCTGCTCTTTTTTCCTTTCAGTTTGCATGGTAGAATTTTCTCCATTCTTTTACTTTGAGCCTGTGGTTGTTATTATATGTGACATGGATTTCTTGAAGAAAACTGACATTTGGGGCTTGTCTTTTTATCAGGCTTTCCACTCTGTGACTTTTAAGTGGGCATTAAGCCCATTTATATTCAAGGTTACTACTGATAGAAATGATTTTAATTTTGTCATTGTGTTGTTAACTGGCTGTTATGTAGACTTCATTACGCAGTTGCTTTATAGTGCTTGTGGGCTATGGTCTGAAGTGTCTTTTGTGGTAGCAGGCTCTTTCAATTCTATGTTTAGCACTCCCTCATCAGATCCCCCTCACCGGGGACCTGAGGATCTGAGGACTCCCTCACCAGGTCCACTTCTGGGGATGTCTTGTAAGTCGGCTCTAGTTTAAATATACTCCCTCAGAATTTGCTTTTCTGAGAAGGATTTTATTTCATCTTCATTTAAGAAGCTTACTTTGGCAGCATATGAAATTCTTGGTTAGAATTTTTTTTCTTCAAGATGCTAAAAATAGGCCCCCAATCTCTTCTGGCTTATAAGGTTTCTGCCGAAAGGTCTGCTGTTAGCCTGATGGGTTCCCTTTGTAAGTTACACTCCCCATCTTTCTTGCTGCCTTTAAGATGTTTTCTTTTGTGTTCACTTCAGTCAATCTGATGACCACGTGCCTTGGGGATGGATGTCTTGTATAGTGTCTGGCTAGGGTCCTCTATATTTCTTGGATTTGCAGGTCAACCTCTCTAATGAGATTAGGGAAATTTTCATGGACTATGTCCTCAAATATACTTTCCAAGTTGCTTATTATTTTTCTTTCTCAAGAATGCCAATGAGTCATAGATTTGGTTTCTTTGCATAATTGCATATTTCTCAGAGGTTTTGTTCATTTTTCTTTATTTTTTCTCTTTATTTTTGCCTGACTGAGTTGACTTAATTACCTGTCTTCAAGCCCTGAGGTTCTTTTCTCTGCTTGGTCTATTCTGCTGTTAATAGTTCTGCTTGTATTTTGAAATTCTCGTAGCGAATTTTTCAGTTCAAGAAGTTCAATTTGGGTCTTTCTTAAAACGGCTTCTTAGTCTTTCAACTCTTGAATCATTTTACTGAATTGCTTTGCATCCTTGGATTGAGTTTCAACTTTCTCTTGGTCTTGATAAGCTTCCTAGCCATCCAGATTCTGAATTCTATGTCTGCCATTTCAGACATTTCAGACTGATTAACCATTGCTGGGAACCTAGTGGGCCTGTTTGGAGGTAAGGGGACACTGGCTTTCTGAATTGCCAGAGTTCTTATTCTGATTTTTTTCCCATCTGAGAAGGCTGGGTTCCTTTAACTGTGATGGTAATCTAGCATAGTCAGTTGGCTTTGTCTCTGGAAGTTTTCAGAGGGCTAAGGCTCTGTACAGGGTCTTTGTTGTTGAATTCTTGCCCTTGGTTTATCAGCAGGGAGAATTGGCAGAGTGACTTTTTTGTTGTTGTTGTAGTTTGGGCTGCGATCCGGTAGATAGTGCTTGAGAGCAATGGATGGAAGACGGGCTCTTACTTGGCAGCATGGCTCGTTTGTGTATCCTTGGATTTGCAGCTATGCTCTGTGGTACAATGGGGAGAGAGGTGACCCCCTCACCAGGTCCACTCCTGGGGACTTGGGGAGCCATCTCTGATCGCTGGCACTTTGCCAGCAATTCCAATTATTTATTTATTTAAATTTGATGTTTCAGCCTCAGGGCTCCCTTGGACAGAGGTCCAGTAGGGAAATAGGCCACATCTTTACTGGACCTGCCCTGTGGAGGGGAGGCACATCTAGGTTCTACGCCAACTTGTGAACCAGTGCAATTCACCCTTCTCAGTTTTCTGGGAGTGTGGGGTCCTCCCCAACTTGAGTGCAGAGCACAGATCCTGGCTAGGTAATCCTGAGCCATGGGCCAGGACCCTGGGGTGCCAGGACCTGCTTGCAGCTCCCTTCTCCAGACCCTTGGGACTGGGTCCCAGGTGCACTATAGGATCTGAAGGGCTTCCAGGCTTCCAGAATGCACTTAGGTGGCACAAAGCACCCAGGCTGGGCAGTGGAGCTATGCTGTATACAGGCTTCTGCAGGGTGGCCAGGCAGGAGCCTTGGGAGGGGCTGGCAGGCAGGTGGCCTGTGAGACAGATGTGCCCCAGTCCCACAGGGAAGGTGGCCCTGCTTTCTCCCCAGTGGTTAGCTAGGGCCAGAGACTGTCAAAGGGAGATAGGCAGCCCTTGGTGGGGTTAGGCTCCGCCAAAGCTGTCCCTAGCATAAAGGTTCCTGGCACCATGCCTGTGGCAGCTCTGTCTCTGTCTAATCTCTGAAGACATCCACCTACCAGCTCAAATGTCCGTGGTGCGTGTGAGGTCTCCAGTCTCCAAGTCCCTTCACTTACCCTTTCCTCAGACACCGCTGGAGGCCAGGAAGCAGCCTTAGCATTCAGTTACCCGCACGGAGTTTCCAGCTTCCTCCCTCTTCAGCCTCAGGGTCTGCATCTTTTCTACATCCACATTCAGCATCTTCTTTACAAAGATCTGTTGAAATTATGTTGATTTAGTCAAAATCTCGGCCTCTCTCCATGGGAGCCACACTTCCCAGCAGCATCGAGTTGGCCATCTTAAGACCCAGTTGGTGTATAATTTTTAAATATTTAATAGAAACTTTAAAATATTTGAAAAATTAATCTTACATTATCACACTGCCCATTCTGAATTGTCAGCTTCCATGAGTGTAATCATTAGCTTAACTGTCTGTACTATGTATTCTTCAAATGAAAACAAATGACATAATTATTTGGAATAATTTTTTATAAAGGTAGACAACACGATGTTTCTGTAGTGTTATTAAATTACTAGTTATCTAGTTATCTAACTTGGACAGCACTTAGCAAGTTAGATAACTGACTTGATAGTTTGTAAAACTAATCTCATTGACACTTCTTCTAGTCCAGATATTATTTTCTCCGATAAACAACCATTGTTTATAAAATCACTGTCAAGGAAAGATTAAAATAGATTTAATGAACTAAAAGAGGTAGAAGGTTTGTTTATTAAGAGGAAGAGTTCAGAGATCTGAGCTCAATACGAGTATACATCTTAAATGAAATAAAGGGAATAATGAGAAAGAAAGAAGTCAAATGAATATCTAAACATGTTTCATCAAGGAAAATACAGGAAAAACATTTGCCTATATATTCATAAAGGCAAAATGTAAATATCTAATTAAAGTGCAGTTGTAAAGAAGGACAGGCAATACAGCTTTATTAACATACAGCTGCTTTTTCCTGGTTATCCAACATCCTTGATGAAGATTAGATTTTATCACCCACCATCTCCTCAGGGTCCACCTGCGAGGTGGTGGGTTTTGCAAGTTGACAAACACAACTGAACTTTATCTATTATTCACGTTGGGTTTCTGTATGAATTTCTGTGAATAAAGTTTTCTATTACTAAATTTTTAATAGTAAAATTGAGAACGTTTTTCTTATTGCCATTATTTTTTCTTTTCTTTTTATACAATTACATTATTTTACAGCGTCTTTTAATGCTGTCAATCTATAGAAGATAGTCAGAATGTTGTTGTATTTCCTTACAGGTTCTACTGACTTTGAAGTGTTCTGAAGTTGAAGGTTATGATTCTTTCTCATTTTGTTTCAAAACAGGGTCCCCATTTCCCTAACGTAGGATTCGAGGGCACAAGCAGAGGAGGAAAGGGGTGTCAAAGTCAGAACCGCCTAGAAGGCAACGAGAAGCAGAAGCGCAGGCCTGCGAGATGCTCATCAGAGTGACTTAGCTGTGGGCTGCGGAAGGCAACGGAAGGAACTCACGTCCACTGGCCGCATTCCGCTCCCCGGAACAGAGGACAGAGCCGAGTTTCTTCAGGCAGTGGCTCCGGCCAACTCTGCCCCACAGGTAAGGAGCGCGCAGCTGCCACACACCGCAGGCAGCGCGAACACAGACTCGGCCTTCCTACGGCGCCGGCGTGTTGAGGGCGCCGCCCCCGTCGCTGCCGGGAGCCCGGCAGGCCCGTGGCCTTCCGCCTGGTTCTCCCGCCTCTGCAAGCCTCGCCTTCAGGACTCCGCCTCGCCTTCCTCTTTTCTGTTGGACAGACTCACGGGACCGTCTGTCTGGATGATGTGTGCACATTTCTTACCACGATTCCTCTGCACACCAGGTCCAGGGACTGCCGCGCTGGGGACGGCACAGCTGAACTGTGCAGGCAGCGAAGGGGCCTCACGGGGACCGCTCAGCTCCCTGAGGGCGCAGCCCCCCTGGTCGGGGGGGAATAAACTTCCGCGGTTTTCAGTGACCCAGTTTGTGGCACGGCACAGGTTGAAAAGTTAAAATCTGAGCGCGTTACTTCAGAGATGTACTGTGAGCGGCTTTGTGCAGCGAAGTGACCTGTTTACCGAACAGCGCCCTCTGTAGCCCAGTGCTCAGAACGGGCCTATTCATGATGTTCCTGCGTTGTGTTTACAGCCTCCCTGTGAGGGGGTTGCGCGCACAGGTGGACCTCGTTTTATTGCGCCTTGCTCTATCGTGCCTCGCAGATACTGCACTTTTTTTACAAATTGAAAGTTTGTGGCAACTCTGTTGGGGCACCTCTATGGGTGCCATTTTTCCAACAGCTTGTGTTCACTTCATATCTCTGTGTCATATTTTTAATTCTTGTAATATTTCGAATTTTTTCATTATCATTATATCCGTCATGGTGATCTGTAATCAGTGATCTTTGATTTTACTTTGTAATTGTTTTGGGGAACCAACGACCGCACCCACGTAAGACAGAAAACGTAATAAATGTCACGTGTGTTCCGAGTGCTCCAATGACCAGCTGCCCCCCATCTCTCTCCCTCCCCTCAGGCCTCCCTGTTCCCTGAAACGCAATTGTGGGATTACACCATTAATAACCTACAACGGCCTCTAAGTGTTCAAGTAAAAGGAAGAGACACACATCTCTCACTTTAAATCGAAAGCTAGAGATGATTAAGCTTAGTGGGGAAAGCCTGTTCCAAGTTGAGATAGGCTGAAAGCAAGGCCTTTTGCACCCAGGAGTTAGCCCAGTTGTGAATGCAAAGAAAAACCTCTTAAAGGAAATTAAAAGTGCTGCTCTAGTGAACACATGAATGACAAGAAAGCGAAACAGCCTTATTACAGTGGTCTAGATAGATCAAACCAGCCACAGCGTTCCCTCAGGCCAAAGCCTACTCCAGAGCAAGGAACTCTCCTCAGTTCCACAAAGGCTGAGAGGAGTGAGAAAGCTACAGAAGAAAAGTTTGAAAGTAGCAGAGATTGGTTCATGAGGTTTAAGGAAATAAACCATGTCCATAACATAAAAGTGCTTCCCTCCAATAAAATGTCATGAAATAAGAACTTTTTACAAATGTGCTCATTGCTGATTCCCTAGCCCTAAAACAATGCCTGCCACATGGTGACCATTGAATAGCTACGGGATGAGGGGTCAGAAGGGGCATCAGGATGAATGATCACTCATGAACAAGGCAAAACAAAGGACATTTTCAGATGAGCCAAAATTGAAAGGGTTGATTGCCCCCATCTCTTCATGCCCTCAAGTAGAAGGAAATTGTGCCCAAGAAACGGGAAAGAAGCGCCCCAAATTCTGCATAAATTTAAAAAGTTTAAAGTAAACACTGGCTATGTAAACGCCACAGTAATAATCATAACTAATGCTGAGGGTAAAGACAACTTAGAGTAAAAATCCTGGCAGAAGCCAACACAATGACATGAGAGATCGGGGAGGAGAATCAGAACTAGAAGACTCTTGAGTTGGTTGTAGAGGACGGTAAGGATACTGATACATTTTCAGTTTATGAAATAAAACCTCAGGTTAAAAGGAAAGTTATTTTCAGATTATATACTTTTCTTAATGTCTGTTTTTTATAAGATCATATTTAAAGATAAAGATTTAGAAATAGCAAAAGAGAAAGAATAGAAACAGATATACCAGACATATATTAACTAACTAAAAGAGAGCTGCTATACCTATTAGATTTAATAGACTTAAAGCACAAAGCATTAAAGGTATAAAAATAGGTGTCACTGGTTAAGGATTTTTAAAAAGAAACCAATTCATAAGAAAGAGAAAAATTACAAATGAATATTAGTAAATTCATAACCGAACTAGGATTTTTTTTTTTTTTGAGATGGAGTCTTGCGCTGTCACCCAGGCTGGAGTGCAGTGGCGTGATCTCAGATCACTGCAACCTCCGCCTCCTGGGTTCAAGTGATTGTCCAACCTCAGCCTCCTGAGTAGCTGGGATTACAGGCACACTCCACCACATCTGGCTAATTTTTGTATTTTTAGTAGAGATGGAGTTTCACCATGTTGGCCAGGCTGATCTCGAACTCCTGACTTCAGGTGATCTGCCCACCTCGGCCTCCCAAAGTGCTGGGATTATAGAAATGAGCCACTGCACCCGGCCCAAACTGGGATATTTTTAACACAGTTCTCTCATTACCTAATGCAGTGGTCCCCAACCTTTTTGGCACTAGGGACCAGTTTCATGGAAGACAATTTTTCCACGGACTGGCATGGATGTGGGTTGTGGGGGGGTTGGATGATTAAGTTCACTAAATTTACTGTGCACTTTATTATTATATTGTAATGAAATAATTATAAATTATACAATTCACCACAATGTAGAATAGGAGCCCTGAGGTTTTTTTTGTTTGTTTTGTTTTGTTTTTGTTTTTTTGTTTGTTTGTTTGTTTTTAGAAAGCCTCACTCTGTAACCTGGGCTGGAGTGCAATGGCATGATCTCGGCTCACTGCAACCTCCACCTCCCAGGTTCAAACGATTCTCCTGCCTCAGCCTCCTGAGTAGCTAAGATTACAGGTGCCATCCACCACGCCCAGCTAATTTTTTGTTTTTTTTTTTTTAGAAGAGATAGGGTTTCCCTATGTTTACCAGGTTGGTCTCGAACTCCTCACCTTGTGATCTGCCCACCTTGGCCTCCCAAAGTGCTGGGATTACAGGCGTGAGCCACTGCACTCGACCGCCCTGAGCTTTTTTTCCTGCAACTAGAGGGTCTGATCTGGGGGTGAAGAGAGACAGTGAGAGATCATCAGGCATTAGATTCTCACGAGGAGCGCACAGCCTAGATCCCTCGCATGCGCAGTTCACAGTAGGGTTCGCACTCCTATGAGAATCAAATGCTGCCACTGGTCTGAAGGAGGCGGAGCTCAGGCCTAACGGAGCGATGGGGATTGGCTGTAAATACAGACAAAGCTCCCCTGGCTTGCCCGCCGCTCACTTCCTGCTGTGCAGCCCAGTTCCCAGAGACCCAGGGGTTACCCAGAGGATGGCGTTTTAGAGTCCAGGTGAGACTTCGGGAAAGAATGTGGTGGCTTTTAAGACAATGAGCTGACTGCACTGTGCGAGTAAGTAACATCCATTTATCTCGGTTGCTGCTCGAGCCGTGTAGCCAGGCCCACCCAGAAAAGCTGAAACACAAGCCCCAGACTGAGGTCTGACGGCGTTTACGGAGGCATCCAGACCTGGGTGCACTTACACACCGGCACGGAAGCCACAGGCTCACAGTTCTTGGATAAGAACCAGGAAAACATGCATTAAGCAGGGTAAGCCCCAAATTATCTGGACAGCTGCTGCTGTGGGGAACTTGCCTCCAGGGCTCAAGTATCTGCTAACCTGCAAGTCCCCACACCTCTGCACATTCACATGCAAAGGCACCTACCCACACGGGTTCCTGGTGACGTCACTCACCTGTCTGCTTGTTAAGAAACTGCACAACTTCCAAACCATCAGGGTAGGTCGTGTGTGTCGTCTGAGCATTTGCATAATAGTAAACCTGTAAGCACCAGAAACACCTATGTTGGGAGGCAGTTTGTGTTATCATTTTGAACCTGGATTTAATCTAGTAAAGTCCTTCCTACAGGGGGGTAAAAGCACCGTCCCAGCAGGTGGGAGTGGGCTGAACTTGTCCATGGGCATCCTCCACAGCAAGGAGGTGTGAGGAGAGGGCTTGTCACCCAAGCCCAGAAGTCAAGACACTGTGGCTCTAGGCTAGTGGGAGAGAGGACTGGACCGAGGTGGAATTCCCAGTCCTTCACCTGGGAGAAATGCACCTTGCGCTGGCATTTTGCAGCCTCTGCCTCTAAGTCGGTGGGCACGGCTGAGCCCCGGACAGTCAGCACCAGGAATTTGGACCATGTTTTGTGTTTTATTAAAGTGGTTATCTCCCACTTATATGTTTGCTCTGGGGTCAGGGTGGCCACAGTGACAACCGCCACATTCAACACCTGATACAAATAACACACAGAGACATACAAATAACATACAAATAACACCTGCCATGACTGTGGCACTGTTTCTAAATGCAGATCATTAGCCCTGAGGTTTCCAGGCAAACCCATTAGCTGGATCCCCAAACAAAATAAAATCCCAAGAAAAATGTTCCCACTCGTCCCCCCACTGAAGATGTTGAAAAGGGCAGAACAGAATGTGGGTTTTTCTCGGGAGAACAGAAAACAAGCGGGACCTGTGTTCCCAGACTTCCCCGCCAGGTGCCTACTTACATCACACGTAAGTTCACAGCCCAAATTTCCTGCCGTAGAGAAAATAATTTCATTTTATTGACATTTTTTGTAAAATATAGCATGTTACAAGTGGACCACTAGCTAGGGCTTAGAAATATGTTTGCTATTCTTGCCTTCGAGTCTATTAATGTCAATTGAGAACTGCAAATCAAAATGATAAAAAATGAAACTTTGACTTGGGAAACTCTTAAGCCATGAAAAATATTAATCCTGTTTGACTATGTGCTAAATGCAACCAACTTAAATCTATAAAAAAAAAGTCTCTGTTTGAAAGGCTGAACCTCAGGAAATAAAGAGACATTTGGAATCATCTTAATTTTCTGTTCTTGTCAAGAAGATGCAACCATCTCTTGACACCCACTCCGAATCTCACTTCCCCAGGATGAAAAGGTGACCTTCTCAGGTCTCCCTCAGGGGAACCTGGTGGGCCACCCTTGCAGAAGCCACTCAGCCCACCTACCTGCAGCTCTGCAATGTTTGGGGAAGAAGCAGTGAACTCATCAGGTTGAACGTGGCTGAGAAATCCACCTTCAGAACTCTCTAAGACTGATGAGCTTCCGTCTAAAAAGCAAATCAGTTAAATTTAAAAGGATAGTGTATATACATTGTGGAAATATCAGTATCCTAATGCGATTGCTAAATTCAATTTAAGCGAACATGTGAACACATTCTCTCTTGTCCATGAGATTACTATACACATGTCAGGTCAGTTCAACAACAAATGATCCTGTAAGGAACATTAATTCTTTAATGAATACACTCAGTCGCTATTTCTCTTTCGAGTATTCTGATGGATCAGGAGAGTCACGGATGGAAAGGCACTGTCTTGGCCCTGAAGCTGCTCACGGTCGCGCAGCAGGCAAACACAGAAGAGAAAAGCCGAATCCCTGTGACACTGGCTTACGGGACCTATGAAGGGCCACGGGCCATTGTGAAGGAGCACCACAGGCTTCCAGGAGAGCCGGGAGTCAGGGGAGCTTCCCCAGGATGGCGTCACTGTCAGCTGAGACGATGCCTGGAGGTTGCGGAGATACTAGCAGGTGTGTGTGAGAGGCAAGGTCCCCCATTCTGCCCGGCACCAGCAAGTACACTGAAGTCTTGTCCGGGGGCCTGAAGGGGAGGGGACAGCAGGAACAAGGTAGCCAGGCTGGAGCAGACCTGATGGGAAGGGCTTCCCTGCCCCACAGAGAAGTGCAGAGGGGACTGTGAGGGCACGCAGAGCCTGAGGTGGTCTGAAGCAGACAGATGGCACCAGCCTTACCTCTACGAAGCTCCCTGCAGAGGCCATGAAACAGCCTGGGGGGGCAGGAAGCCCGGGGGGGCAGACTCAGGAGGAAGACAGTGTCAGATTCGGCCCTGAAGGGCTACGCAGACCTCGGCCAAGGATGGGAAGGAGTCCAGGTGCCAGGCAGCCCAGGGCGAGTGGTGCCCACAGGCTTGGGCTGTGCTGTGCATAAGGGCCACACCTGAAGCTCGGCCACACCTGAGGCTCAGCCACCAGATAGGCTCTGTTTCTTTACCGAGATAGGTTCCTGCAGAGGTCGTGAAGCTGCTGTGGTCATTTGCTGGCAGCGACGTGAAGATAGAATTCTTTCCTGACTCAACCAGGGGCACTCTTGGCTCCTCCCCGTGAGACCCGCAATGCAGGAAGCACCCACAGCTGCATGGACAGAACTGGGGCTTGGGAAAGAGGCCAGGCAGGTGCCAGATGAGAGGGCGCTCCATCAGGTGGCAGCAATGCCATGGGCTGGCAAATGGAGAAAGGGGAACAAAGCACCCAAGTGCATCTAGCCCCAGCCACACGCCTTCTGCTGGGAGTGTGTTCAGAGGGAAGTGACCGCTAGGATTCGGAATCTCCAGTCACGGCCCCTGGAGACCGGCATGTGGGCTGTGTGTGGGGTGGAGGGCTAGGGGTGTTGGCAAGTCTCACAGGTGAGGACCCAAGAAGGGAATCAGACAAAAAGTGGCCACAAATTAGGTAGCTCCATGAAGGACATGTCCTTGCCATAGTAAGATGTTCTGCTCACGCGTATCCACGAGAAAGCCCCGCATTTCACGGGGAGCATAGAAACAGGAGTCCCCAACCCTGCTCACCAGCTCCTCCGGCTGCTGCCATCTGCTCCTGCAGCATGGCGGCCTGGGAAGCCTGCACTGGTGATTTTCTGCCACTCAAGTTTTGCAGACTTCGGGAAGATGGATGCATAGCCTGGGGCAACGACAGCCACAGGCCCGCCTTGTCACAAGGTCCCTGGAGCGGGCAATGCCTTGAGCCCAAAGGCTGGGAGCACAAAGCCATATTCAGCCATCCTCGATTTCCAGCAAGACTCCAGGGCTCACCCAACAGCCCTACACTCCATACTACAAGGTGGGTTAATTTTTTTTAAAGACTCTGCAGAAATATACCAACTACAGAGCTCAGGAAAACAACTGATTTATAAAACCCAATCCAAGTTGTTTGCTTTTATAGCATTAGAGACATGTCTGAAGAACTTCAAGGTTTTATCTATAGAAACATAATTAGTTTAATAAATTACTAGGTCTATTTTGAATAACAAATTGAGTACTTTTATTAGACCTAAGTGGAACTTTATCTGAATCTGAATTTTCCAAGGGGCCAGTGTAGAGTGACACAGGTGTCCGAGGCCACCTTTCCATCCTCAGACACCCCCCCGTCTCTCTGCACAGGGAGTTGGCCTTCCAGTAGGTGTTGCTCTTCTGTCTTGACGTCTCCTGGAAAGACTTTTATCTCTCTTTTCCTGTGGTGGTGTTTTCCACGAGCTAATTCTTTCTATCTTTAAACTCATTGGCTGAAAACAAATGTGGGAATATTTTTGCATTAGTAACAATTATATTATTTTTAAATGTTAAGCAACACATCACACCAGCTATCACAGAATGTAGATGATTCTACTCCCCCTTCCTACAGAAGGACACATGAGGTATCCACACTTAGTGTCTCTCATTCCCCATTTTACAGCCCACGCTCTTGTGAAATTCGGGATTGCAATACATGGCTGATATTGTAAAGTCAACAGTGAAATAAAGTGCTTGAAACTCAATTCAAAAATGCATAATAAAAATAATTTTCTACCTTTTGCACTATTTAACAATTGACGGTTTCAAGGCGTGGATAAGCCACCCATTCAGTTATCTATTTACTCGTACATTGCCCCGCATGCCTGTGATTAACTCAGGTCAATGACGGAGCATGAGAGAAGTCCGCGTCTCATGGGAGGCTGGGCCTGTGCAGTCCACCCTGGGACTTACGATGTTTGGTACTCATAGGATCTGAAAAGGCTCTTTTCCTACTTGTGACAAATGCTTGGAGTAGATTTCTGATCTTCCTGCAGGGAATAAAGTGTTATCTGCTCAGCAGTTGCTTTGGGAAAGAAGGCGAGGGGATAAATCATCTTCAGGAGTTGGGGGCGCCTTCTCCATCCACATGAACCCAGTATCAGTTGCTGGCTGTGGACTCACGAGATTTGCTTCCTGAGTATGAGGGTGACACAAAGCTGGGACAGGAAGAGACACACTGGCTGGGAGAATGTTCTAAAGAGGAACTAATTTTAACAAAGAAAAATGTGATAGAGACTGCCGAGACCAGCTCGGTCAGGAAGACCCTAACCCAGCAGCGCTAGAGGAATTAAAGACACACGCACGGAAGTATAGCATGTGGAGTGGGAAATCAGGGGACTCACAGCCTTCAGAGCTGAGAGCCATGAACAGAGATTTACCCACATATTTATTGACAGCAAGCCAGTGATAAATTGTTTCTATAGATTATAGATTAAAAGTATTCCTTATGGGAAACAAAGGGATGGGCTCTGGCTAGATATCCACAGCAGAAACATGTCCTTAAGGCACAGATCGCTCATGCTATTGTTTGTGGTTTAAGAACGCCTTTAAGTGGTTTTCCACCCTGGGTGGGCCAGGTGTTCCTTGCCATCATTCTGGTAAACCCACAACCTTCAGCGTGGGCGTCATGGCCATCATGAACATGTCACAGTGCTGCAGAGATTTTGTTTGTGGCCAGTTTTGGGGCCAGTTTATGGCCAGATCTGGGGGCCTATACCCAACAAGAGACAAAATAGCATCCTGTACTGTGGCTCCCAAGCTAACAGCCACAAACAGGACTCCCCTGTTCAGAGGAGTCCACACCGACAAGCAGCAGGTGCAAGACCGCAGTGCAGAAGCAGGGAGCACGGGAGGCTGCGAGCCCTCAGACTCACGGGTGGAGACAGTGCCACGCACATCATCTCCGCAGCCTGCACCCACGGAAACAAAGCCCCCAAGTCCACTCGGCCCCAGCCAGACGCTTGCTGCTGTGGGTGTGCTCAGAGGGAAGCAGCCGGGAGGACTTGGAATCCGCTCCACAGCAAGAAGTGCTAAGGGTTAGGATCTTGTTTGAAAGGCATGTACCCGTGTCCTTGGAAGAACACAGGACTCCAGGGAGCACCATGCTCACCCAGGGAGGTGAAATTGTGTGGTGAGGAGCTGATGGGATGTGTGTGTTTGGGTACGGAACCTCTGCTTCTCTTTACAGATGATAAGCACAAAGGGTCACCTTTGGAGGAGCTGAATTGTCCCAGGAGAGTGGCACTCTGATTCTTGCGGCCAATGTATTTGGGTATTGTCTCTTCATCAGCTGACAGAGGTGACATTTTTCCAAAAGCAGGTTCCAATGCCTAAAAGACAAAATGCAGGGAAATTCTTCACATTTTCGAAGGTAAAATAAATTCAAATTTTAATACAATCAAGAATAATTGGAATGTCCTAAAAAAAAATAGGGTACAAGTAGGGGGACTTGGACTGGGTTTTCCCCCTAACATGTTGATAAGAACAGAAACCCTCACCAAGCGTTTGTGAAGGAACCTTTGTGGAGCTGATGTTTGCTTTGTGTTTCTTATTGTGGTTCCTTGTTTCAAAATAATCACAGGATCCCAAAGGCTACAGAACACACAATACCCAACATATCTTCCTTTAGGCTCCTGTGTCTTCAACCGGGAATGTGTTAACGGAGGAAGAAAATGTGATACTACTTCTAGTGTTGTCTCTACAACTTGTCTAAGATCCAAAATGCAAATTCCCAACTTTCCCTGTTATCAGCAGACTGACCTGGAACAGGGTGATCCTTCAGGTGGGATGAGGTATGTTAGGTCTGGAATGCTAGATTATTCACCGTTCTCCCCTCTGAGGAGGAGAAGGGAATGAGAAGGGGAGAGGGTTGCTATGAACGAACCCTTAATATCAGATCCAGAGTGGCTCACCCACACAGCCATGCCTGCGTTCTGCGGGTGCTCGAGTCTCAGCCTTTTAGATATTCAGTCCCTAAAACGGCGACTACACACAGATACACCTTCGCATATTTAAAGTGTGGGATTCACATATCCCATCCTGTTTCTTCAAATCAGGTATGCTCTTGTGAGCGTAGATCCTGTTCTTATAAATAGCCCCATGGTGACCAGTGCAATGCACAGAATGGAAAAATATTTGGAAATTCACCAAGCTCTAATCTCAAAATAAGAGAATGATCAAAACTGCAGGGCATGTGAAGACTGAATAAGACTTCATTGACTCTTAGGGTAATTGTTATACAATGACCCAAATGGGGCAGTAGATACTATTTTTTAGGAACTGGCATACAATATATGTAGGGAAAAAAATCCCTGTGAGTCTTCTTGGGTTCTCCCCACAGAAGGTGGACAATCCCGGCCAGTATTTGTGGCAATTTCCCCCACTCTTCCTCTGACAGAGGAACAGCCTGCCCAGCTTCTGCTCTTCCTTCCGCAGAAGGACTCGGCGCTTTGCTGTGCTGAGAGGCTAAACTCACTTTCTTTCTGAGGCAGCAGAAGCCATCTCCATGGAAACAAAGCTCTCGCAGAGCTCCCGAAGAGTGGGAATAACTTCCAAGATTTCCTGTAATTTCTTGTAGAGGAACTTGTGGCAGTTTTTTTGTTTGTTTGTTTGTTTTTTGTTTTGTTTTGTTTTGTTTTTCAGACGGAGTCTTGCTCTGTCCCCCAGGCTGGAGTGCAGTGGCGCGATCTCGGCTCACTGCAAGCTCCACCTCCCTGATTCAGGCCATTCTCCTGCCTCAGCCTCCCGAGTAGCTGGGACTACAGGCACCCGCCACCACACCTGGCTAATGTTTTTGTATTTTTAGTAGAGACGGGGTTTCACCGTGTTAGCCAGGATGGTCTCAATCTCCTGACCTCACGATCCCCCTGCCTCAGCCTCCCAAAGTGCTGGGATTACAGGCGTGAGCCACCGCGCCCGGCTGTGGCTGTTTTTGCTGTGCTTGGAGAACAGACCACAGAGCTGTCTCCTCTGGAATGTATTCGGTGGGTGCCTGTGTGTGTGTGTGTGTGTGTGTGTGTGTGTGTGTGTGTGTGTTGTAATCACTGTGCCGTATTGGAAATATTCTAAGTCCTGGAAGTACCGATTTAAAAGTTGACACAATAAATGCAGCTAGGAAATGTTAGTACTTTTCTTAATCCACCAAGAAATACCCCCACTTACATTTGGAGGGTGTTCACGTGGTTTCATGTGTTGTTACCTGCATGTATAATTTTAATGATTCAAGTTATTTAGATCCACGTGCAGGAAACAGAACCCAGACAAGGCAGTGATAACACTGGCCACATTCACACTCTCTTAGGCTGGTTCTTTGAGCCGTGTGATCAAACGCGAAAGCTGTGTTCTATAAAGGCAGGCTGGTGCTGGGAGGCACCGACTACTTCAGCATGAGAATGCTGGTTCTTCGTTTGGGATAGAGGAGGGTAGTGATACAGGATGGGGGCAGGAAAGTCCTGGGTAGAGAAGAACGGGTCCCTGGCTAGGGCTCGACCCCCGGGCCTGTGCCCATGGACCTACGCATTTCTGCTTTTGTGCCCAAATGTTGCATTTCCCAAGACCACCGTGGCCTGCCATGCTCACATCCTATGCCTATAAAAACCCCAAGACCCTAGCGGGCAGAGACCAAGCGGCTGGATGTCGAGAAGAACACACCGGCAGAAGAGCACACCAGCAGACACAGCAGACGCCAGCAGGCCATCGACTGGCGGAATGACACGGAGTTTGCTTGGGGTGGTCAGGAGAGAGCCCGGTCACTGGGCAGCCCAACTCCCAAGGGGAAAACTGCCTTCCCATTCCATCTCCCTTCTGGCTCCCCCATCTGCTGACAGCTATCACCACTCAATAAAAAACCTTGCACCCATCCTCCAAGCCCATGTGTGATCTGATTTTTCAGGTACACCAAGGCAAGAACCCAGGATACAGAAAGCCCTCTGTCCTTGTGATAAGGCAGAGGGTCTAATTGAGCTGATAAACACAAGCTGCCTATGGAGGGGTAAACTGAAAGAGCTCCTGCACTGTAACACACACCCTCTGGGGCTTCAGCTGGAAACATTCACCCCCAGACACTGCCGTGGGGTCAGAGCCCCATAGCCTGCCGGTCTGTACACTCCCCTAGAGGTTTGAGCAGTGGGGAACCAAAGAAGCGAGCCACACCCCCATCGCACACCCTGCGAGGGGGACAAGGGAACTTTTCCCGTTTCAACAGGTCTCTATTGCATTCTACACAGCTGTCCTAGAGGATGAACAGAAGGACACCAGGCTACTGAGCTGGCTCTGGAGTCACCCTGGGTTCAAATCCCAGCTCTAGGTTCTCCAGCCTGTGGCCGCGATGGAGTTAGTAATAGTATCCATTTCATAGGGTCGTCATAGAGAGTAAGACCGTAAAGCTCCGTACCTAGCCCATGTAAAGTCCACAGTAAGGGTTTGCTGCTGTTGTCCTGAGACATCATGAGATGTCTTAGAATTCTAGACTTGAGACACACGGCCTGGGGGCGGCAATGCTTCTGTCTGCTGGAGTGCCAGGTGAGAGGCCTGATGTATCCAGTTCTTATTAATCATTACTTATGGGAAATGGAGTTGATGGAAAGACAGCAACCCCTCCCAACATCCGGAGTGTGAGTGATACCGCGTCACTCAGCAATAAAGCCCACATCTTTATGGGGATGCTATTTTCACATAACGCAAACGGTACAAAAACATAAATGCGCTTTTGGTACCAGAGTGTGCGATTCTTGCCCCGCGTGTGGGGACGCTGCAGATTTCTTCCTGGCTTTCCACCGCTGCAGCTGCAGAGCTCTCAGCTTTTCTCGGAGCTCCATGTTCTGCTCCCTCAAAGCATCTATATGACTCCGGAGTTTTCCATGAACATCAGCCCACAGAGACTTCTGTCTCCCAAGCTCTTGGTGGAGTCTGATGACCTGCTGCTGTAATGGCTGTTATTGGGAAGAGAACACCAGAAAAACCTCTCAGACGTCACAATGGGCACATTTATCTGCAAAATACTCAAGCCCTCTCTGATATAAGACCAACACTATTTCTGGAATAAAAGATACCCGATGAGATAAACAGGACTACCACAGCCTTTTTCTTTCTTTTTTCTTTCCTTCTTTTCTTTTCTTTTCTTTTCTTTTTTCAGGGTCTCACTCAGTCACTCAGGCTGGAGTGCAGTGGCATGATCTCAGCTCACTGAAGCTTCAACTTGATGAGCTCAAGTGATCCTCCTGTCTCGACCTCCCAAATAGCTGGGACTACAGGCATGTGCCACCATACTTCGCTAATTTTTGTATTTTTACTAGAGATGGGGGTTCACCATGTTGCCCAGACTGGTCTCAAACTCCTGGGCTCAAGCGATCCACCTGCCTCGGCCTCCCAAAGTGCTGGGATTACAGGAATAAGCTACCATGCCTGGCCATAGCTTTCTTCTTATTAAGTAGTGTTTATTATGAGTTAGTCCACATAATATAACCAGATAAAGATGGTTAGTGAATTATGATTTTTTTTGTTAAAACACTGCTACGGCAAAAAGAGGCTGGCATTCTTTTCCTTTTTTTTTTTTTTTTTTTTTTTGAGACAGTGTCTTTCTCTGTCACCCAGGCTGGAGTGCAGTGGCGCAGTCTCAGCTCACTGCAACCTCCACTTCCCAGATTCAAGCAACTCTGGTGCCTCAGCATCCAGAGTAGTTGGGATTACAGGCACATGCCACCACACCTGGCTAATTTTTCTATTGTTAGTAGAGACAGGGTTTTACCATGTTGGCCAGACTGGTCTCAAACACTGTACTGGCATGGATATATGGTCAATAGTTTAAAAATTATGGAAGCCACTGCATTTTCAACCTAACATGTTAGCCTTCCCCTGGGATCCTTCACTGGATCGTAGAGCCTCCAGCCTTGCTCTGAGAATAAGCGGGATCGTGATAAAGCTACAGTCCTGCACTGGGTGGCCCTGGCCACAGGGACCCGTGGGACTTTAATGACAGCAAGCACTGTCCAACAGGGTCCAATGAGGAAGACAGTAAAAATCAGGAAACTTGCTGGGATGATGTGAGGCATGTCAACTTTCTGATTTTCTTTAATGAAGTTTTTAAAGTCTGGTGCCTTCTCCTGGATTAGAGGAGAAAAGCTGGAATGTTAATATTTTCTTTAACTCCCTGCCCTGCCTCCCATCCACCAAGAGATACGGTTGCAGAGGGGGAAAGAGCCACGTGCCCCTTGGAGAGGAAGTACAGAATCAGTGTCCCGGGGTGGCGCATTCCTACAGGGGTCCAGCAAGGGAAAGTCCAATGACGGGCCTCAGGGACAGGAATCAGGGTCCCGCCTGGTGGGACTAACTCTGTCCCCACAGAGCTCAACTCACTGGCATCTCCCCGGCATTGCAGTCCTCCGTGAGAACCTCGGCTGCCACAGCTGTCTTCTCCGTGACAGCCCCAGCTCCTGGGCACGGGTCCTCTGGGTGGGTGCCCTCCTTGGGGTCCCTGGCCTCGAGTTGACCTGCCAGCATCCTGGTTGGGAAGGGAAGGGCTATGGGGACACTTGAATGCAGCCCTCCTACCCCGTCAGTGTGGGCTGAAGGCCCCAGCCCCAAACTAAGGGTGAGCAGGACCCGCAGCCGCTCTTCTCCCCCTGGACCATGTGCACATTCCCAAGCCCAAAGCTGACCAGGTGAAAGGACACCACAGACAGAGGGACTGAGCTGTCCACACCTGGCTCTCCACCATCCTCCGTGGAAAATGCTTTAGATCCTAGAAGATCAGCCTGACACCTAACACACTCCAGTCATCCAAAGAGGGGTGTGAGTGGGGTGTGAGCCGGTGTGAGTGGGATGTGAGTGGGTTGTGAGCAGGATATGAGCGGAATGTGAATGGATGTGAGCGGATGTGAGCACGATGGTCTCAGGGTGTGAGCAGGTGTGAGTGGAATGGTCTCGGGGTGTGAGCAGGTGTGAGTGGAGGGTCGCGTGAGACACCGAGGGAATTCTCAGCCCTTTAATCAGCACCCACCTGGAGGGGCACAGGCAGACCCTCCACTGTGTTGAGTGTGTGTCTTGAACCATCAGGGTGACATTTGTGAATTCATGGTGAAGATGTGGAAAGGAAACACCTTTTTATAGGTACAGCATTTATGCCAGTTCTAGGAAGCTCACAGCAATTAGAAAACAAAAACGAAAGAGAAAAACGCAAAGCTTTCCTGCAAGCCTGCAGGGTCATCTCTGAAAGCTGCCTCCACCCCTGCCTTGCCCTGTCCGTTTTAGGAAGCCAGTGGCCCCCAACGAAACCCCGACTGTTTAATTCATAAACTTCTAACTGTGTGAGAAGGAACAGTTTAACCACAGTGATCGGAGAAATGCTATTTAAAAGAGAGTCTCCTGATGGAAGCGAATCGAAGGTCTAGAGCAAGACCTACCAGTAACCGGATCACTGCCATTCCTTCCCCGCGGGGACTGGGAATGTTTCTGCGGAAGTGGGCTGGGGTCGCGGTCCTCACAGCCCTGAGAAAGCTCCTTCTTTCCTGCTCCTCCGAGGGGACACCCAGTGTCCTCGGCCCCAAACTCATGACCCCCTCAGTCCAGGGAAGACCCTTTCCTTCAGCCCCACTACCAGACCTCGTCACCTCACCTGGTCCCCAACAGTCACTACTGCCAGGATCAGATCATCTGGGCCATGTCCCCACAGTTGTCCCCAAGCCCTCCTGCCTCATATCCAGAGACCAGAGAGCAGCAGACAGTTCCAACGGACTTTCTGTCTTAAAGGGGCATGAACGTCTCACTCAGCGTCACCACTGTACCAGCTCAGATAATAATTAAACATCCCCAAACCTGCAATTCTAATATAGAAGCTCATCGTCAGTGGAGTCCATCCATCCACAAAGGACATTGGAGAGAGTCAAACTACTCCTCCAAATTGACAAAAACCATGTGTTTTATATCCAGTCTTCAATACGCAACGTGTAGTAAGAGCTCATTTCTCTGAGCATACATTCTTGGAGAAATACAAACTTTCTTTGGATATCAAACTATTTACTAGAAAAAACATTTTTATGAAGAGAAAATAATATATGTGAGTTTAAATAGGAGACAGGATTCAAAGTTTCATCATTTCACTAAATGCATCTCCATCTGAATTGTCCGTGTGATTTTTGTGATAGAGAAGAGAATGAGGAGCAAGCGAGAGTCGATGTTCCTGTTAAACCCTGGCCGTCCTTCTCATCCATGGTGCTGTGTGTGGAGAACACACACCTGGGGCTCACCTGAGCCTGCTTGGGACGTGTGTCACTCGGATAGTTCTGCCAGCGATTCGCATGCAATAGGCAGTAAACGCCGACGTCATGAATGAATGAAGAAAATACTACAAAGAGGAAACAGAAGGCACTTTTGTCCCCGTGTGTCATTCTAACTGTGGGAGTGTGTGTGTGTGTCCTGAGGTGTGCGAGTGTGTGTGTGTCCTGAGGTGTGTGAGAGGTTGTATGTTTGTCCTGAAGTGTGTGAGAGTTTATATAGGTTTCTGAGGTATGTGAGGGGTTGTGTGTGTCCCTGAGGTGTATGAGGTGTGTGTGGGTCCTGAGGTGTGTGAGTGGTTGTGTGTGGGTCCCTGAGGTGTGTGAGAGGTTGTGTGTGGGTCCTAAGGTGTGTGAGTGGTTGTGTGTGGGTCCTAAGGTGTGTGAGAGGTTGTGTGAGTCCTGAGGTGTGTGAGAGGATTGTGCGTGAGTCCTGAGTTGTGTGAGGGGTTACGTATGGGCCCCTGAGGTGTGTGAGGGGTTTTATGTGTGTCCTGAGAAGTGTGATGAATTGTGTGGGTCCTGAGGTGTGTGAGGGTTTGTGTATGAGACCCTGAGGTGTGTCAGCATTGTGGGTGAGACCCTGAGGTGTGTGAGGAGTTGTGTGTGGATTCCTGAGGTGTGTGAGGGCTTGTGTGTATGAGCCTGAGGTGTGTGGGTTCCTTATATGGGTTCCTGAGGTGTGTGAGGGGTTGTGTGTGTGTCCTGAGGTGTGTGAGGGGTTGTGCTTGGGTCCTGGGGTGTGTGAGTGGGTGTTTGTCCTGAGGTGTGTGAGAGTTTATATAGGTTTCTGAGGTATGTGAGGGGTTGTGTGTGTCCCTGAGGTGTATGAGGTGTGTGTGGGTCCTGAGGTATGTGAGTGTTTGTGTGTGGGTCCTAAGGTGTGTGAGTGGTTGTGTGTGGGTCCTAAGGTGTGTGAGAGGTTGTGTGAGTCCTGAGGTGTGTGAGGGGTTATGTATGGGCTCCTGAGGTGTGTGAGGGGTTTTATGTGTGTCCTGAGAAGTGTGATGAATTGTGTGGGTCCTGAGGTGTGTGAGGGTTTGTGTGTGGATTCCTGAGGTGTGTGAGGGCTTGTGTGTATGAGCCTGAGGTGTGTGGGTTCCTTATATGGGTTCCTGAGGTGTGTGAGGGGTTGTGTGTGTGTCCTGAGGTGTGTGAGGGGTTGTGCTTGGGTCCTGGGGTGTGTGAGTGGGTGTTTGTCCTGAGGTGTGTGAGAGGTTGTGTGTGTGTCCTGAGGTGTGTAAGAGTTTGCGTAGGTTCCTGAGGTATGTGAGGGGTTGTGTGTCCTGAGGTGTGTGAGAGGTTGTGTGAGTCCCTGGGGTGTGTGAGAGTTTGTGTAGGTTTCTGAGGTGTGTGAGAGTTTGTGTAGGTTTCTGAGATGTGTGAGAGTTTGTGTAGCTTCCTGAGGTGTGTGAGAGGTTGTGTGAGTCCCTGAGGTGCGTGAGGGGTTGTGTGTGTCCTGAAGTGTGTGAGAGGTTGTCTAGGTTTCAGGCTTTGCAGCTCCCCTCCTGAGCCTCAGCCGGGCGGCTCCCAGGGCAGGGTCCCCCCATCCCTGTCTCTGCTGCGGCTCTCTGTGTGTTGCTCTTCCCGGCCTGGCCAGGACATTTTCTTCATTGAGTCTTCCCCAGATTCTCACCCTGCAGCAAACGCGTGCGGCAGCAGGTCAGGGCGGAGCCTCCTGGGCGTTTGGACTGTGGGGCCCTTCTCTTCTCTCTGATAAGGCCCCGGTTTTCTGTTCAGCCTCGCGGTGCCTTTGCCGCATTTCAGGCATGGTCTTCCAGGGCCCTCTGGTCTGAACATTCTGTAGAGGAAACCACGGCACACCTTTCACTCATCTTTTAAAATCAGAAGCCAGTTCCTGAGCTGGCTGCTTGGAGTAGCAGCAGATACACTTTTTAAAGTAGCTTATGTGTTTAAATTTCTGGTTCAAAGGACTACTTCTATAGTGGTACAGACCCTGACAAAAGAAATCACCTTTTCTAAATATCATCACTGCAAATGGGCAATATGACCTGGGAACTGGTGAGATGCCATTGAGATTGGAGCCCACCCCACCGGAGCTGAGTGAATTCTTGGATGACTAAATGTCGGAATAAGTTAGGGAGGGGTGCATGTCATCCAAAGAATGACATGAGCTCACTCTGTGCCTCAAGTGACACAGATCATAGTAGATTCCAGCGAAATACTTGCAGCTGTGTTGAGTTCCTCAAACTACCACAAAATTCTTATGGCAAAACTTGTGAGAGGTGGAGATAAGAGAGTGTGAGCCCTGTGATCGAATCCAAATATGAATTGTAAAATATGCCTTAATACTATTACCAGTAGCTGTAGTGTACAATGATAGAACCAAAAGATAAAGATTTTCAGCCGGGCATGGTGGCTCATGCCTGTAATCCCAGCACTTTGGGAGGCTGAGGCGGGCAGATCACGAGGTCAAGAGATCAAGACCATCCTGGCCAACATGGTGAAACCCTGTCTCTCCTAAGAATACAAAAAAAAAAAAAAAAAAGCTGGGTGTGGTGGCACACGTCTGTAGTCTCAGCTACTTGGGAGGCTGAGGCAGGAGAATCAGTTGAACCTGGGAGGTGGAGGCTGCAGTGAACCAAGATGGCACCACTGCACTCCAGTCTGGCGGCAGAGTGAGACTCCATCTCAAAAAAAAACAAAACAGATAAAGATTTTCTACTCATTTTCTAGTTGTCCCCTCAGTGGTGCATTTCAGCACACTCAAAACTCCATGTTTCTTTTGGATTTTATGAGCTGAGTCTGAATGTTATAAGTGACACACTCCTTTTTTTTTTTTTTTTTTTTTCTTGTGAGACAAGGTTTTGCTCTGTTGCCTAGGCTGGAGTGCAGTGGTACCATCTCGGTTCACTGCAACCTCGACCTCTTAGGCTCAAGCAATCCTCCCACCTCAGCCTTCCTAGTAGCTAGAACTACAGGTTCACACCACCACACCCAGCTAATTTTTGAATTTTTGGTAGAGACAGGTCTCGCTATATTGCACTGGCTGGTCTCGAACTTCTGGACTCAAGTGATCCACCTGTCTCAACCTCTTAAAGTGCTGGGATTACACACTCCTTAAACATGTTCTCTGTACAATATTTCATAAAGGTTGAGAATAAGGAAAGACATTGCCCCTTTAAGCAAAGTGGTAAGGCAACATATAAAAACTACTCAATCCACAATAGTGAGAATTTCCGTTAATTACATTCTAAAGTTTTTTTGTTTAAAATGAATTGAGGGAGTACAGTATGCTCTTCAAGATAATGAGCAGAGAAAAATGTCCAATGATTGCTAGCCATCCCAATAATGTATTTACTCTACGTTGTGTCATTTTGTTTTTGTAGTAGGACCCAACTGATTAGAAAGGAAATTACATAGTCAGTGACCAGCTGAGACTGAGTATGGACAGAGGAAGAAGCTAACTTACACCTAAAGAGACCTGAAGTCAGGAGACATTTCTAGATAAACCCCTCAGCCAGATAACATCAATCCATGACTTCCAATACCATTGCTGAAGAGGTCACAGAGGAGAGAGAATCCTGAGAAGATTTTTAAAATCTGAAAGTTCTTGTATTAAAAGAAGTGGGAAGTTTCTTGGTATGTGTATGAAGCCTAAGATTGAGATAGTGGTACCGAGGGTGGCATGATACCACATTGAGGCTGGGAGTTTTATTTCTTTTAAGTCTTTCTGTAGGTATACCTCTGTGGGTTCCTGCCACTTCTAAACCATAGTTATAAGGCCAATAAATACATAAAACAATCTTCCTACTGCTCGCAGGCACCATGCTCTTCCTAATAGCTCTATAAGAACACTTTATTGCTCGTGACTCTGTGTCCACATTATGCTATCTGATTATTCATAATTTTTCTCGGATCTGCTTGATATGAAACATGGATACAGCCATATTTGAAGGAACATGTTACAGGAAAAGAAACCCCGACCTCGGAATCTGGGGATTTGTATAATTTGGACTTTACACAAAATAATTATGTAATTTTGGGCAAGTCCCTTAATACAGTATTTGAACTCAATTTTATTGCCCCTTTTAGGTCTAAACTCTCAGCTGTGAGTACTAATTTGTGGCGTGATGGTGAGGTGAAATGGCAGAGGCCCATGGCACATCACTGCAGAATATGCGTTAGACTTTCACAAGTCATCAGTCATGAATTTCAGGATCTGGCTGCTTGTCTTCATGGGAGACGTCAGGTACAGCTTGCAATTAGCTAAGGGGTTCATCTTACAATACCTCTAATTACTGCTTTAGCTAAAAGCCCCCATGAAAGACACAAGTTTACCGCATCATATGAACCCATGGTAAATATTTTGTGACCTGATACTTATCCAGTCAGTGCTCTGTTAGCCAGAACTAAATAGTTGCCAGAAAAATGAAAACTAATATTCATAATACTGGTCTTGAAATACTACAAAATCATGGGACAAAATCAGCTAGTCGGGAGACTGGAGTGGGAGGATCACTTGAGCCCAGGAGGCAGAGGCCGCAGTGAGCTGAGATTGTGGCACTGGACTCCAGCCTGGGTGAGTGAGTGAGACAATGTCTGAAAAAGAAGGAAAAAGAAATAAAGAAAGAAAGAAGGAAAGAAAGAAAGAGAAAGAAAGAAGAAAGAAAGAGAGAGGTAGGGAGGGAGAGAGGGAGGAAGGAAGGAAGGAGAAAGAGAAAGAAAGAAAAAGAAAGAAAGAGGAAAGAAAGAAGGAGAGAGAGAGAGAGAAGGAAAGAAGGAAGGAAGGGAGGGAGGGAGGGGAGAGGTTTGAAGAGGCTCACTCTGCCTGAAGACAGGAAGGGACCAGGAGCCGAGGAGCTCTCAGCCCCAGAAAGGGCAAGGAAGCAGAGCCCACCTCCAGCCTCCAGAACGAACGAGCCTGCCAGGGCCTGGGCTGTAGCTCCACGAGACTGAGCCAGGATTCTGACATACAGAACTGTACGAGAACACGATTGTTGTTTTAAACCACTACGCGTCGGTAATTTGTTACGGCAGAAACTCTTCTTAAATGTGCATTTCTAGGCCTTACCCGTATAAATTCGGATTCAATAGTCCCGGGCTGAGAATGTGAATTTTTAACAAGCGCCCCAGGTTACTCTGATGAGGTGCCAAGAATAACACTTTAAGAAAACATGGCTGACAGTAAGCAGCAGAAATATGAAGAAATAACCAGCACTACTAACTCTGCACGGACAGAAATGCAGGTTCCAGAGATTGATGAGGCTCTGATGATGAAGGGGCATCCGAGCCAGGATGGGTCTCACATTTCCAGCCAGAGAGGAAGGAGGAGGCTGAGTGGCTGCACAGTGGGGAAGCCCGCAGAGGGGAGAGTCTCCTCTCGGATGCCCTGGGTCTATGGCATGGCTGACCAGGTGCCCTAATGCAGGAGGCATCGGAAACCGTGGGCTCGAAGCTAAGCTATAAGCGGCGCACTGAAGATACAGAGTAAGAGTTCGCTGCACAAGTTTGATAGTCAAGGGGGAAAAGTTAGATCGGGTAATTGGAGTTACGAGGAGAGCAGAACGGGGCAAGGATTCCAGTACTGGAGAATGTCTGGTTTACTGTAGCCAAGATATTTTAGTTTAGGGCATAATTTAAAATGCTCCCTTGACTCCTCCACCCCATGGAAGGTCTCAGGTGGAGGGGTCCAGCTAGTCCTGAATGAGGTCCTCTGTGACCACCAGCTCCTCTTCTCTCCTTCCCTCTGCCACAGTGAAGCTCTCTATTGTGGGATTTGGGCATATGAGGGGCAGGCCCACCTCCCCTAGATGTCACCTCTCTGCCTTCTGAGTATCAAGTCAGTCTCTTTCTCCCTAAGCCTCCCAAACTGTGGGGACTTACGTGTCAGTGTCATTTCAGTTGTTGTATGATTATAGATACATGAAAAAGGAATATTTAAAAATTGTCCTGACCTCCCTCCTCCGGACCCCTGTAGGAACCCACCACTTAACCACACAAGGGCCCGACTCATCGAGCATTACAGCTTGGGGAAGAAACGCCAGCCGCGAGCCAGAGAAACAAAAACGAGGGGCTGTCCCTAAAATGCAGGATCCAAGGGCCTCGAGCTGGAGAGAAATCAGGCAGCACCTCACAGAATCCAGGCTCACAGAAAGTCTGTTTCGATCAGAATTTAAAACAACCCTCTTCATGCTGCAACTCTTCAGGCCACTGACAAGGTGACAGGATCACACTTTGTACAGGATACAAACATATTCCCCATGGGTGGACAAAACGACCCCGTAGCCCGTCTACACCAAGGAGCTGCACCTGTGCCCTGTGTAGCCAGATGCAATTTTCTATTATCGGAAAATCCACTTTAAGTTGTTCCTTAGCAAATTCTTCCCAAGTACTGTTTCCTTTCCTCAATTCCTGGCCTAGCAAGTCTAGAAAGAAAACAAAAAGAATGTAAAATGTTCTTGGTTGACTTTACTCTTAATTACTAAAAAGCAAACAGAGAAAATTAAAATCAAACACGTGCAAAAAATTCTTCTAGAGCCTTGCACACAATTCCAGTTCTTGAAATATTTCATAAAGCAAAGCTAATGAAATAAACAAAGACGTGGCTGAAAGGATATGCATTGTACTGTGCTTATGGAGCTACATTGCTTACTGCATCTCTCGCTCCACCGCCGCTGGGCTCATCTGCCAGAAGCCTGTTCCTGAGCTGATTGGGGTTCTGGTCCAAGGGTCCCAAAGAGCGAGGCCCAAGCTCAGGAGGACAAAGAACGACCACCTGGAAAGTGGCAAAATCTGTAAAAAAATAAAATCTGAGTGGGCCCAAGGGGCACCTGGTCTCAAGAGCAAACGCTGTGTCCAGAGCCTCATGTCTGGAGGCCCAGCCCGACTCCCTGGCTCTTACAGCCCCGACGCCCAGAGACCATCCCAGCCCGACTCCCTGGCTGAGACTCCCCGCCCCGATGCCGTGAGATCGTCCCAGCCCATGCTGGGGTCAGTTTGTGCTGTTATCTTTTTTTTTTTTTTTTTTTGAGGAGTCTCACTCTATTGCCCAGGCTGGAGGGCAGTGGCGCTATCTTGGCTCACTGCAAGCTCTGCCTCCCAGGTTAAAGCAATTCTCCTGCCTCAGACTCCTGAGTAGCTGGGACTACAGGCGCCCGCCACCACGCCTGGCTAATTTTTTGTATTTTTAGTAGAGACGAGGTTTCACCATGTTAACCAGGATGGTCTCGATCTCCTGACCTCGTGATCTGCCTGCCTCGGCCTCCCAAAGTGCTGGGATTACAGGCGTGAGCCATTGTGCCTAGCCTCGGGCAAGCCTATTAAAAACTTCCTAGTGTGCCTCCTCATTTGCACAAGGATGTGTGGTAAAGGGTTAACTCAGCAGGCTTGGGGTGTCCAAACCCTGCACATTCAGAGAAAGGTCTGGCCCTGTCCTTCTTCCCAGAGGATACCCTTTGAGCCCTTGGATTATCTTGCTTGATAAGAGTGTTTATGTTTACCTGCGGCCTCCAGCCATGACCAAGAGTTCATGGAGTTCATGTTAACAGTGATTTATGTGGACCCTAGAGCCACACTACATCAATTTGACCTCTGGGATAGCTGGACTGGGTGACTAGGATTAGCCAGCGGAATGATTCAGGCCTATGTGACCGGCTCCCAGGAGAAGCCCTGGACCCTAAGGCTCGGGGGCTTCCCTGGCAGGTGGTGTTATGTGCACACTGGCACAGTTGTTGCCGACAGAATTAAGTGCATTGGTGTCTCCTTCAGGTCAGGACGGCGGGCAGCTCACAGCTGGCCTCTCCTGGACTGTGTCCCAAGCACCTTTTTCCTTTGCTTATTTTAATCTGTGTCCTTTTGCTATAATAAACAGTAACGTTCTGTGAATCCTTCTAGTGAATCATTGACCCTGAGGGTTGTTGGGGGCGTCAGACACAAAGGGGATAAGGACACCTGCCTTGACTGCCTCAGATGGGCCACAGGGAGCTGAGATCCAGCTGTCACAGTGAGGCCATGCAAGTCTGGGGGTTCTTATGACACAGAATTCTAGTGAGGCAAATAGTACTTTCAGACTGAATAAAGGAGGGGTGTTATTCACTTCCAACGTCTGTCATCTGCCGAAAGCTACGTGCCCTCTCCACGGAAGATACAGGGGCAGGATCTCCCATCCACAGCAGGCACACAGACTCCCAAAGGCCCTGTGCACAGAGCTCTGGATTAGGAACAGATTCCCCCCCCACCACCCCCCGCCGCCGGGGAGAGCCCCACACTGCCTTTTCCTCTCAGGATGCCTGACACCATTTAGGGTGGGATGTGGGAAGCTGGCTTCAGGATCAGACCTGAAGACAAGTAGCTGACCTGGGGGTTGAGCCAGGGCTCACACCTAGGCCCTTCTCCAGGGGGGTTTACCAAAACCAGGCCCATGTCCTGTAGACCTGACTTTTGTCAACACACACATATATCCTCCCCTTATGCACAGGTGTTTATGTAAAAGCAATGTATGTTTATATGCCAAGGTGACTTAAAAATTACAAAGTGCGGTACAAACATGTTATTTACGTTGTGATGAGGATGACAAGGTTTGGATTTCATGCTGTGTGTAATGATGTCAGTTGGAGTTCTTCTTGGGATAAAGGAGGGCAGGTGGTCAGCACTGTTCCTGTTCTGTGAATCAAGGACCCTCATTCAAGCAGTCCTTACTGGACACCTGTGTCCTCATCCTTGCTAATACGCCAACCAGCCACACACACTGCTCCACAGAGTCCCTGTGTCATACCAGCCCTGCAGGCACCTGTTTCTTGGCACCAAGTGTCTTTCATGAGTGTGAACCCATCTGATGTTAGTGGCCAGTGGGGAAAATGCCCATAGGAAGTGGAGTGTCGGGGCAGCCCGAGCCTGTGGCCTGGCCATTCTGCACAGTGAGTTGCGGCCAGTACGTTATGTGCTGATGCAATTCATAGCTGCTCAGCACGACTCTGCCCAGATTCCGTTTATTATCCTACTAAATAATTATTTTCATTGTCTTCATCTTTTTAATTGCACTACTGATGTCTTTATCTTAAAATCTGAAGAAGGCTCTCTCCACGGGGCAGACTTTGTCATTTACAAGCTAACTTGTGAGAAATTGAAGGGGAAAGTGCGATGACGTAAGTGCCTTTGGAAGACCACAATCCGGATGCACAATCACTCAATTATAACTTGGTGGGAAGGGAAGCAGGGAGGTTTGAGGAGGTGAGAGGCGAGACTCTGGTTCAGAAACCTGTGCTTAGGCCTGAGTCCCTCTCATTGGCCGGGGGTCTTGCAGAAGACACGGCCTCTCTCTGAGCTCAGTTCCTGTATCTGCAGGGACCATGACCCATCAGCCAGTTGATATGAAGAGTAAATGGGGGAACCCATGGGACAGCGTGCAGGAAACTCCAGAACGCTGCATATTTCTCTGCATTTTGTGTGTATGACAAGCCATGTGGGGGTTGTTATTTCCATCAAGCACTAGATGAAATCCATTCTGCTCGATTCTATCTAGTTGTTGCCTTCCTAGAAACACAGGAATAACCTGCAGCACCACCCCCTTCCGTTCTGTGGCATTGGCACAATGAAGGAATCTACTTTTGTGCTTTTACACATTGAACTGACAGGTAAGGTCAGGCATCGACTGTCACAGGGGCCAGTGGAGAGGTAGGAGGGATGCCCACATTCGATGAATCCTGCATCACGGTGTTGGACTTCTTGTTCCACGGTGTTGGACACTAAACTTGTTCACATTCAATAACTTGAGCACGAATAAAGGCAGCTCACAGTAATAACACCTGATGGGTACAGGCCCTGTGCTCCGCTCTAAACACTGCTCCTGTTACCCCTACAAGACATGGGCCCTGCATTTCACAAACATGAATTCTGAAGACCATGAATAACTGTTCTGGCCCAGCTCTATTGGGCCCTAACTCTGTGCCCAGGGTCGGGATGCAGGTTGTATTTGGAGCCCGTTGCAGATGCGGATTCGTCTGCTCCACGCAGGGTGCTCTGACGTACTCTGTGTGGCCTGGAGCTCAGAAACCTGTGCTGGACTCAGTGCCTGCAGACGCTGCCCCTGGGTAGCTGTTTTCCAGGCGTCAGGAGACATGCTCCAGAGGCTCCAGAAGCACAGACGGATCATGAGGTCAGGAGATCAAGACCATCCTAGCTAACATAGTGAAACCCTGTCTCTACTAAAAATAAAAAAAATTAGCCGGGCCTGGTGGCAGGTGCCTGTAGTCCCAGCTACTCGGGAGGCTGAGGCAGGTGAATGGCGTGAACCCGGGAGGCGGAGCTTGCAGTGAGCCGAGATCGCACCACTGCACTCCAACCCCGGCCGACAGAGCGAGACTCCGTCTCAAAAAGAAAAAAAAGAAAAAGAAAGTGATGGAGAAAATGTTCACTATGGTGTCTCACATGTGGGTGGTGTCCGGTGCTGAAACTGAAAGAGGTTTCAGTTTTGTATGTAATATATACAAGGGTGAAAATAGTTTACATCACAAATCAGATTAAGGAAAATAAATGTATAGGGAAAAGAGTTAGCAGGTTGCTATATAATTAGACTAGTCAAATCGTGTTTCAACAAAAATCAGCAAAAACATTCTGTGAGCATCAATTGGTTATGTGGAGTTCATGATAGAGAGTGCAGCATATCTTATTATTTGTAAGCTGTATGCTACATATCCTTGATATCAGCAAAATTTATAACAAACTTACATCTGTATTTATATGCACATGTATTTTGGGAAAGCTATTGTTAAACATTTAAGAGTGTACCACTATCATGGCCGGGCACGGTGGCTCATGCCTGTAATCCCAGCACTTTGGGAGGCTGAGGTGGGTGGATCATGAGGTCAGGAGTTCAAGACCAGCCTGGCCAAGATGGTGAAACCCCATCTCTACTAAAAATACAAAAATTAGCCAGGTATGGTGGGGGGTGCTTGTAATCCCAGTTACTTGAGAGGCTGAGGCAGAGAATTGCTTGAACCCGGGAGGTGGAGATTGCAGTGAGCCGAGATCGCACCACTGCACTCCAGCCTGGGGGGTGACAGATTGAGACTCCATCTCAAAAAAAAAAAAAAAAAAAAATTAAAAGAGCATACCACTATCTACATAAATACATACACTGAAAATGCATAATAACTTCAGCTGCTCTGATACCAAACGCCAACATCCATGAAAATGTCCTACAAGAGAGGGAGGGAGCCGCATCAATTGCGCTGATGACCCTGGGCCGACTGTCCTAAGATCTGTTAGGTCTGTGATCTGGGAGGGCCCTGGAGATCCTGAGGCAGCAGGTGAGGCCTGAGGCCTGGGACCCCAAACCCAGCTAAAACTAAAAACTCAAAACTCTTAAGTGTAGAGTTCAGTGATACTCACATTCTTGTGCAACCATCAGCACCATCCATCTCCAGAATGTTTTTATCTTCTCAAACTTAAACTCTATACCCATTAAACAGTAACTCTCCATCCTTCCCTGCTGTCCCCAGCCCCTAACAACCATCATTCTGCTTTGTCTCTGGATCTGACTACTCTAGGAACCTCGTATAAGTGGAATCTTACAGTATTTGTCATTTGGTATCTGGCTTATTTCACTCAGCGTAATGTCATCAAGGTTCATCCCTGTTGGAGCATGTGTCAGGATTCCCTTCCATTGTAAGGCTGAATAATATTCCATTGTACGGATACACCACCTCTTGTTGACTCATTCATCCTCTTGTTGACTCATTCATCTGTGGATGGGCACTTGGGTTGCCTCCACGTTTGAGTTATTGTGAATCATGCTGCCGTGGACGTGGCTGTACTGCAACTGGTTTTGCATTTATTTGAATAGGTGGATTTCAAAGGTACAAAAGACCATCCTGTGAAGCGTGACTCCCTCCCAGCCCATCCTCCAGGCCCCCTAGAGTTTTAACCACAAGCAGCCACGGTCACCAGTTTCTTGTGATCTTTCTAAGAGTATGTGAGCATATGTGCTATGCCATGGTAGAGGCTGGACGCGGTGGCTCACGCCTGCAATCCCAACACTTTGGGAGGCCGAGGCAGGCAGATCACCTGAGGTTGGGAGTGAGACCAGCCTGGCCAATATGGTGAAACCCTGCCTTCACTAAAAATACTAAAATTAGTTGGGCACAGTGGTGCGTGCCTGCAATCCCAGCTACTCAGGAGGCTGAGGCAGGAGAACAGCTTGAACCCGGGAGGTGGAGGTTGCAGTGAGCCAAGATCATGCCACTGCACTCCAGCCTGGGTAACAGAGTGAGACCCTGTCTCAAAATAAATAAATAAATAAATAAATACAATAAAATTAAAAATCTAACAACAGTGCCCTGGTTCCCATGATCTCACAGTCCATCCAGGGAGACAGACTTGTAACCGAATGCCATGATTACAACCAGCTCAATGGGAGATGAAGAAGGAGGTGTGTTCGGAAACCTGGGAACTGAGGAGGGAGTGGGCTCTCAACCTTAACATGGGCTGCGGGAGTTGGGCAAGAATCAGAAACAGATTATGTAGATGATACTGGAACTGTGTGGTTTCCCATTTGCAAAAAAAAATTAAAATTATATTTTACAATGTTAGTATATTCTGAGCATTTTAAGAAGTAAAGTCCACTTTGATAAAAGGAAGAATGTCTATCTTCCTTGTATATATATCTATTCCTATAGAATACCCATTTGTGTCTTAGTTTGTAAGAGCTGCCATAACGAAATACCATGGACTGGGTGGCTTAAACAACAGACATTGATTTTCTTACAGTTCTGGAGGCCGGAGTCCAATATCACAGCATCGGCAGGGCTGGTTCTTCCCAAGGCCCCACTACTTGTGTTGCAGATGGCGGCCTTCTCCCTGTCCCTTTCCTCTGTGTACATAGATCCCTGGTGTCTCTTCTTCTTCTTCTTTTTTTCTGAGATGCAGTCTCGCTGTGTCACCCAGGAGAGCAGTGGCACGATCTCGGCTTACCACAACCTCTCCTTCCTGGGTTCAAGCAATTCTCCTGCCTCAGCCTCCCGAGTAGCTGAGATTACAGGCACACACCACCATGCACAGCTAACTTTTGTATTTTCAGTAGAGACCATGCACCATGTTGGCCAGGCTGGTCTCGAACTCCTGGCCTCAGATGATCCACTCGCCTTGGCCTCCCAAAGTGCTGGGATTACAGTCTCCTCACCTTGGGCAATTTAATCCCTCTGGACTTTGGTTTCCTAACTCGTGAGATGACAATAGTAGTTTCTTTCTAATTTGGCTGTTTTTAGGTATAAACGAAAAAATATATAGGTAAAGTGCTTAGTACAACCGTCTGGGAAATAGCAAAGTCCCCATAATGCCAGCTGCTGTTACTGTTATGTCTAGTATCGAACTTCTCCTGGAAATCAGCCACCTCTCTCCTTGAGCCCTGTCCAGGGCCAGTGGGTTTTTGGTAGTGTAGAGGGGCAACTCCTATCTTGCAAGGAACAGCAAGAGGTGGGGGCAAGCAGCTCTCTCTGGTCACTTCTTCAAGCGGGTGGTTGCTGAGGCTTTGGAAGGGAATTTAGTGAGCTCAGACCCTCTCAAGGCTACTGTGCTCCAAGTATGTGGCAGTTCATTTCAAGCTTGATGGCACACTCTTTGCAGAGCAGTTGCCAAGGAACGAGGTAATCTTGTGACAGAAATACTGCCTGATGCTGTCAGTTTGATGGTCGAAAAGGTTTTAGGTGGTGTCAAATTTTATTACTAGCATTCCTGGTCTCCATGAAAGAACCACATAAGAAGACAAGTTCTGTCAAAGGACAAAACCACAGACCTAGATGGGCACTGTGCATACAGCAGACACTTGGTTTCCTTTTGATATTGACTCAAACAGGGACTGGATTAAAAAAAGAAGAAAATAACAACAAGACCACAGACTTAAGCTGATCAGTGGTCTAACACTGGCAAGATTACTTTTGTTGATAAATTGATTTCTTGGGAAATCCTGGGAAAGTTCCTGGACATGACCCTGTGGTCCTACCACCACTAGCTACCTGTGACCTTGGGTGAGTCAGCAAGTGGACGCAAAGGGAACACACACAGCACGGTGCCACAGCGGGCACCACCTCCCCCCCGCCGTCACAGATGGCTTGCAAATAAGCTACTCACATACTTCCTGAGATCTGTTGCACCCAAACACACCAAGCTCAGAGAGGCTTTTGAGGCAGACAAGGGCAGGGAGAGAGGATGGTTCTTCTCGCATGGGTATTTAAGGAGTGTAGTGTCATGCGTGAGTGACTTTTTGGTTAGTAAGTTCTGCTGATTACACGAAGCAGTGGGATAACTATCATGGCCAAAAGAGTATTCCTACTGCAGGCTCAGTAAGACTTTCTAATGATATTGAAGTAGTAGTTCCCTGAGAAGAGCTACTATGATCACATGGCTTGGTTAACTGTTTCTTACAAGTCTGAGCATGAATTTAACACACACGAACTATACATTGACAAAGACAGGATGCTCCTGAAATAAAATCACAGCATCTTATTGCATATACTACATCATCCAAGGTCAAAACCTTTTCATAGAGACATTTAAAACTATAACCAAGTAAAAGAGAAAATAGATGCAAATTTGCTTTTACAAAATTTGAAAATCAACCAAAAGAGTAAGGCACAAGATGCAGTCAGCTACAAAGCACTTCGGAGAACAGCGCTCTGCTCTCAGGTCTGGGACCCACCCCCTGGGCAAGGCCGCCTGGCAGCAGGCAGGAACCAAACCCCTGCCACCTCCACTCACTCCCAGGGTTCCTCTTTGCAGGATGGTGGGGAGCGCAGGCACCAAGGCAGGAAGGCCAGGGCAGGAAGATGCCCCGCGTCCTTCACTTTCCCTCAGTGTGAGCACACCAAGTTCCCTCTAACCAGGAGAACAGGACCCTAGGCACCAAAAGTCAAGCATGAGGGAACGTCTGGGCCATTGCTGGTTGCCACAGGCAGTCTGGCAGGTGTCTTTCAGATGCTAAAGTGCCAGGGTTTGCAGGATACTTGGATGGTTTACAGTGATGATGAGTTGGAGTCTTTAAACTCAATGGTGTCCTAGATACTCAGTTAGGATGATAGTGATCCCATCCATCCCGTGGTTGGTCACTGAGCTGCGTACGAAGCTGGCCTAGAATCAGACCCCGCATCCATAGGGAGAAATCATCACCCTTTACCGGGATCTGGATTTGTTTTCAGGATCTATTCTCATGAAGGAGACTTGAGAAGCTGAGAAACTCCAGAAGAATTTAAGTTTCAAAGTCAGATGAGTTTGCTACTCAACCTTCATCATAGTTGTAGCTTTCGCTCCCAGAATACAAGGCCAGAGAGGCACCAACCAGGAGGCAAACTTCACCTTCAAGGCCAGGCAACGCCTGGCTACAGTCAGACCCCGCAGCAGGGTTAGAGAAGCCTCTCCAGCAAGGCTGGGAGTTCGGCTTCCAATAGATCTACAAAGAGGGCCAGGAGAAAAAGCACGCTGAGTGCCTGGCGGCATCTAGTGGTCACTGCCAGTCATCAGCTTTCCTCCAATAAACCAGTTATCATGAGAATATAAAACAATCAGGAAGAAAAAAAAGTGTAGTTTTTTTTTTTTTTTTTTTTTTGAGACAAGAGTTTCGCTCTGTTGCCCAGGATAGAGTGCAGTGGCAGTGATCTTGGCTCACTGTAAGCTCCACCTCCCGGGTTCACGCCATTCTCCTGCCTCAGCCTCCCGAGTAGCTGGGACTATAGGCGCCTGCCACCATGCCCGGCTAATTTTTTGTATTTTTAGTAGAGACGGGGTTTCACCGTGTTAGCCTGGATGGTCTCGACCTCCTGACCTCGTGATCTGCCTGCCTCGACCTCCCAAAGTGCTGGGATTACAGGCGTGAGCCACCGCGCCCGGCCAAAAGTTTAGTATTTTATCAAAGAAAACCATGACATACTAAATAGTCCTGAAACAAAAACGATTTACACATTTTCTTCTGACTAGGTATTTATTAAGTTCTAAAACCTTGAATAACTGCTATTTTAAAAATTCACACTAAAAGAAAACTAGAAATGTTAACACCTTTAACAGAGGGCAGTAAGTGGCCTTTTTTTTTTTTTTAATTATAATTGCCTAGGAGAAAGGTGAGCTAATCTCTTTGGAAGTGTCATCAGCTGGTGAACTTCATCTTGGTCTCCACTTTATGTCTTTCACTCCATGAAAATGTCTTTTCAAAGCAGTGTTATCCGCCCATGGTGAGTTTAAATAGGCATCATCATCATTTTCTTCCAATCTCTGGAAATAAGTATGTTTTATTCAGGCAGGCATTTCAGGAAAGTGTTTTGCACATAAAGGGACTGAAGAAAGAGTCCATGACTGACCTCCCCTTCTCCCTGCCCTCTAGGAGCAGGACACTGCCATGTCTAACACCAGGGGACACCTGGCAGGACCCCGACACACCTGCAGACAGAAGCTCTAGAAAGACCCCTCCCCGGCATTCTGCAGAGCTCACTGCTCCCCAGCAGCCCCAGGTAAGGCACACAGGCTATGTGTGGGCACCAGCACTGCAGAAAGCCCATCTGTCCCCCGCTACCTTGAGCTCCTCTTGTCTTCTGTGATAGTACAGCATCAGCTGCTTCTGCTCCTCACTGCTAATAATAGGCTCTCGGGCTGGAGCTCCCTGTCCCCTCTGCAAAGAGGAGAGCAGAGCAAATTGTGGATTAAGGTGTTCTTAGAGTGACAATCCTGAAGTTACAACAAATGTTTTACGATTGCCTTTGCCGGCTACTAAAGATAAACAGGTCCCCCATGTCTGATCACCCGAAGTGAAGCATCAAGGGAAGCCTTGGTCTTGAGCAGCCCTGAGCCCTGGACTCTCACTGTGTGGAGACCAGAGGCTGCACGATGCCATCTCTGTCTTGACCATTCCCAAGGCAGACACTGCAGGCAGGTCCAGTGGGAAAGGGAGGATGCTCAGAGCCACGGACTCTGGATCTACATATGGTGGAGGGCCCCATTTCCCCAAAATCACAGCCTAGTGACGTAGGAGCACCCACAAAACCAAGGCGGCCCCTCAGGTTACAGCGCTACACGATGTCCTTCAAAGGTCTCGAACCTTTCCTCCTCCCCCTCCTGTACACAGCATCAGCAGTTTGAAAAAGCCTGAAATCAGTGTCAGGCGAAATTTTACATTTCAAGGAACATATCTGTTTACTTGCAGCCCTATTTTTACGCTTGAAATTAACATAGTATATTTCCTCTCCCCCACATATTAAAACAAACTCTAGATATTGCTAATCAATCCATATTTTCTTCCAGTTTTTGTTGGTGTGCAGGAAGAGGATATTTTTAGTTTAAACCCGAGCCAATAAGATTAAAATATTTGTACCAGTAGTTTAAATCTTTCGGATTCACTGTACATTTTTATCAGTTTGAAGGGAAATAACAAAAACTACTGACACATTAAAGCAAAAAGTACTTACTTGCTGAATCTTGGCGATAATTTTGGTTTTTTCATTCTTCCCCACGTAGTCTGAAAGCTTCTTCGTTCTTCTCAGCTCCTTGGCTGCCCACCACAGCTGCGCCTCTGCCTCTTTAATGACGTTGAGCCCTGCCTGGGGCCAATCGTAAGAATGGCTTGACTGTGTGTTCCCACCCAGGGGGCAGAGCCCAGCTGAGCCCCTCCCAGCAGGGGGCAGGGGACAGATTTCTCCCCGTGCTCACCATGGGAAGCCTGACTCCCCCACCTCACTCTAAGTCCTTGCTGACTTTAGTACCTTCCCTGTTAAGTTTCCACTCATGCCCTGACTCAGTTAACTTCCTCCTCTGGACAACAGGGAGATCCTATCTCATTTGCACCTTGATCCATATAGTTCGTCTTAGACGGATCTGTAGGCCACTGCCAGGGAAGGGCACTGGCATCGTGCTGGGTGTTTAAATCGAGGTATAAAGGGGCTGCCTGTTTACTTCTGCATATTTCATTTATTTAACATGGCTTAGACAAAGAATATTGTCCAATAGGATAAGAAGTGAGAAAACCCAAGGAAAATGGAACATGAGGGTCAGAAAATAACACGAAGCAACAGGTAAGACTAGAAACACAAATTTCCATGCAAAGGGACTGATGCATTTGGGTAGAAATAGGAAGAAATTAGGTAGCTGGCTTCCTAGCAGCCAAAGACAGTGGAAATGTTTGCAGTCACTCCTGATGAGCGGCCTCACAAACTGCGTCCACTGCCTCCTGTGTGTGGGGCCAAACCCCTCACTCATGAGTACCCACTCTCAGGGGCTGCTCCTGAATTCAGAACTCTGCTCTGAAGCAGGGCATAGCAAACCTGAAAGCTGTGTAGGGAGCAAAACACTACATCCAGAAGAGGGGCATCAAATCTTAAGGGCTTTAGGGGCCAGGAACTCAACCTCCAGAGTACCCACTCACAAACTACGTACCTGTGTTCCCGACAAGTCTTCCTTATTTTCAAACTCCATGCGGATGGGATCATACGGTGGCAACCCCATGGGATAAACAATCATCACCGCGCCTCGAAGCTGGTCCAAGGCATCTTTCACCATCTCCATGGTAACACAGATACCGGCTTCCACTTGTTTCTGCAAGCAGAAAGCCATCGTTATCTACAGTGTGGCTAATCACTTCCATAAATTCGATCAAGATCTTGTACAAGACCCTTGCCAGATACTGCCAGAGCAACAAAAAGAAATCAAACAGTTCTTGCTCCCAGAGTGACTACCATCTATTTCAGGGGCTGAGCGAAGCACACCGTGGCCTGTATTATAAAGCAGACGGTGAGCAGCACTGAGCATGGAGTACAATGAAGTGCAAAGAATTCTCAAAGGAGAAAGAGCCCAATGCTGGCAGCACAGATGGCGGTGAGGATGGGGAGATACGGCAGGGGGAGCAGGCACCGCAGGTGGGCCTCGAAATGCAGATGGGCTGAAAAGGTACAGATGGCAGCAGGTGCTTCAGGACAAGCTGAAACAAAGAAAAGCAGGCGCCAGCCCCCTCAGCATGGGGCAGGAAGGAGAGGAGAAGATGAGGCCAGCTCTAGCTGGATCAGCTGAAGTTTGTTTTTGAATGGCCACAAAAGCCAGGCTGAAGAGTTCACGTTTCCTCTGTTAGGCCACGGGAAGCGACTGCCTTTTCTGGGAAGGAGTGGTAATGTTGAGAGATTTATCTTGTAGCTGATATAGAACAGACCTAGTTGGCCAGATGTGGTGGCTCACACCTTATGTAATCCCAGCACTTTGGGAGGCCGAGGTGGGCGAATCACCTGAGGTCAGCAGTTCGAGACCAGCCTGGCCAACATGGCAAAGCCCTGTCTCTACTAAAAATACAAAAATTAGCTGGGCGTGGTGGCAGGTGCCTGTAGTCCCAGCTACTCAGCAGGCTGAGGCAGGACAATTGCTTGAGCCTGGGAGGCAGAGGTTGGAGTAAGCCAAAATCATGCCACTGCACTCCAGCTTGGGCAACAGAATAAGACTCTGCCTCAAAAAAAAGAACAGACCTAGTTGGAGGGAGACCAGGTAGCAGGCTCTGAAGAGTACAGAGGAAGGTGTGATGAAATAACAAATATATCTGGTCTTTGCTACTCAGTTCCAGGCACAGAGCTCCAAAACTCTTGGAATTTCCTGAGTGACAGGAGTGTCTTGTTATTTATAACGAGCCCCTTCTCACCATACCTGAGCTTGTGCTAATACAGTAACCTGTAGTCAGCGCTGGGTTTCATGGAAGGGGCTGGCCGTGCCTGGGAGACCAAGCACATAATTAGAGGGTTGGAGCTTTCGGCCTCACTCCCTTCCTCCACCTCCAGGCGCTAGAGGTTGGGATCAAACACGTGGCCAGTGGTTTAAGCCATCATGCCTACTGAACAAAAACGCTATAAAAATCCCAGACATCATGGCTCAGTGAAGCTTCCTGATTGGTGAAGACGTTGATGTGCCGGGTGACACACATCAGTGGGGGCGTTGTGGGAAGCTCCAAATTTGTAGTCAAGCTGGACACAAGTATGGGTGGCCTGGGGACCTCACGTGCAGCTGGTGTCTGAAATAAGAGGAGTCTTGTTGGTGATCTCGCCCTTTAACTTTTGGGTCTGATGCTAACTCCAGGCAGTTAGTGTCAGAATTGAAGGATCTGCCCTTGACCTGTGGGGTCTGTGCTGTCTCTGAGTAGTTAGTGTCAGAACGGAATTGAATTGACTGGCAGGACCCCCAGTGGGCATGAGAATGCAAAAGGCTACAGGAGAGCCTTAAAGAAAGCCACAGCTGTGGAAGTGAAAGGAAGAGGTGGACTTAAGAGGCATCATGGGAGCAGACGGTACAGAACCCCACTTCAAACCTAGAGGTGACAGAAGGGAGAAGTGTTGAAGATGACACTGAGGATTTGCCCTATAAAACCAAGACACTGTGGTTCTGTTACTGGAAACAGAGAAGCTCATAGGAGGTGCTGATTCTCAGGGACAGAACAGAGAGGGAGAGGAGTGAGGAAGCAAAGAGCTCATTTCTAGAAAACTGGACTTCAAAGTGCTGACTGGGTGTTCAGATAGAATCATCTCACAACCAGCTGGAAATTCAGGTTGGAAGTGAAGCAAGATGTCAGGGGGAAAGGATGGAAGCTTCAGAGTTATCTGCAGAGGGTGGAATTTGCATTTGGCAGAGTAGATAAGATACTGAGAGAGGAAGAAGACCAAGGATAAAAAGTACTTTGAGAAGTACACAGGCAAAGGGGAGAAGTGAGGCGACCGAGAGAGGAGTTCCACAGCAAAGTGTGGGGAGAAGGGTGCAGAACAACAGCCAGACCACTGTTTTCTTGCCATGGCCTGAGACGTGCTCACATGCCTAGATGCCATCACCACGCAAACGACGGGCTCAACCAGGGCCTCTCCTGTAGAGCTTCAAAAAGCCTTTCCTATATTAACAGGCACAGAGCTTCAGGGCAGCCTTTGCTGAGGCTCTTCAAAGATTAGTCAAAAGCTTGGTAAGTTTGAGAAATATTGGTTTAAAAATAACAGTTCTGCTGAGCAAACCAGGAGAAGCAGAAGAAAAAGTGGTTATCAGTCGAGAGACTTGCAGTTGAGAGTGGTAGCAACTACTATCACCAACACACAAATACAAGCAACAGATACAGATACTACTTCTTTCAATAGCCTTAAATTCTCTTCCTCCAGATACACATTATCTGTATATCAATGGTATAAATTTACGCTCCTCCCTCTATAAACTAGCCTTTGTATAAAATGCTGAAGACAATTACAAAAAACCGATTTATATCAAATACATATTAAGTCAATCAAGTGTCTGGAGAGCTACTCGATGGCCACAATATTCAAATCTCCCCTACTTAACTTTGTTAAGTTCTTCAAAAAGGTAAAAGAAATGAAATCAACATTTGTATTATACATATTTGTATTATACATGAACCTATATTTACATAAGCCAACAAAAATTTGTGTCTGCCTGGAGGAACGGAGAGGCCTCTGGGCAACCGTCAGGATTATGAAAGGAAAAGCTACGGCCTACCCCAAATACGCTTGTTTCCTTTGCCTCCGGAAGGCTGAAAGAGAAGGCTGGCTGAGAGGCAACTCTGGAAGCCAGAGTTGGAGTTTTATCTCAAAAGACAAGTTTTAGGCCGGGCGCGGTGGCTCATGCCTGTAATCCCAGCACTTTGGGAGGCCAAGACAGGCGGATCACCTGAGGTCAGGAGTTCGAGACCAGCCTGACCAACATGGAGAAACCCCGTCTCTACTAAAAATACAAAATTAGCTCGGCATGGTGGTGCATGCCTGTAATCCCAGCTACTCGGGAGGCTGAGGCAGGAGAATTGCTTGAACCCAGGAGGTGGAGGTTGCGGTGAGCCGAGATCGCACCATTGCACTCCAGCCTGGGCAACAAAAGCAAAATTCCATCTCCAAAAAAAAAAAAAAAAAAAACCCGACAAGTTTTAGTGCATCATTTAAAAAAGCCAACCTTAGATATTATTGCTTTGGCTTCTTCTATAGTCTTCTTTAACACTTGCTTCATCTTCTCATTTGGAGCTATAAAAATAGAAGGGAGAGAGGGAGAAAGAGCTGTCAAATACAAAGCCTCTTCTGAAATACCTCAATCCCCTCTGTCTGAGTCAGGGGGTAAATGAACTGAGAGAGAGTGCGAGTGTGGAATTTAGGGAAGAGAAGCAAGAAACCTGGCTGCCGGAAGTTAGGTGAAGACCTCTCCCCAACAGCAGAGACCTGGAGTGTGCTTTACGCAAAGTGGCAAAGGCTACAAAAAACAGAAATGCATGTCGTTGGGTAAACAGGGCCCGTGAACTTTTTCTGGAAAGGGCCAGAGAGTAAAATTTGAGGCTTTGCAGGCCACACAGTCTTGTTGGGTGGGATAACTCAGCTCTGCCACGTAGCACAAGAGCAGACAATACTTAAATAATTGGGGTAGCTGCATCTCCATACAATTTTATTTACAATAGGCAACTGGCTAAATTTGGCCTGTAGCCCATAATTTGGTGACCCCTAGATCAGGAAAAAATAATAACTTGAAAGCTTAGAAGCGAAAAAAAAAAAAAAAAAAAAAAAAGAAGATGGAATGCCCAAACCTAGGGAAAATGGGGCAAGTTGAAACCATACATTCCTAGTAAATAACAGTATTAATTAGACATTGAAAATATTAGAAATACAAGATTGTATTATAATAGAAGTGGTTAGGCTGGGTGTAGTGGCTCACGCCTGTAATCCCAGCACTTTGGAAGGCCAAGATGGGTGGATCACCTGAGGTCAGGAGTTCGAGACCAGCCTGGGCAACATGCTGAAACCCTGTCTCTACAAAAAATAAAAAAATTAGCCGGGCATGGTAGCAGGCATGTATAATCCCAGCTACTCTGGAGGCTGAGGGAGGAGAATCGCTGGAATCCGGGAGGCAGAGGTTGCAGTGAGCCGAGATTGCGCCACTGCACTCCAACCTGGGTGACAGAGTGAGACTCTGTCTCAGAAAAAAAAAAAAAAAAAAAAAAGGTGGTTAATTTAAGAACATATTACATATTGGTTTAATGATGAATAATGAACTGTTAACTGGTTCTCGTATTTTTTTTCCTCATCTTACCACATCTTCTTAAGAAAGATGTGGAAGACAACCATTTTTCAGGTTAACATTGAAAGGAAAAATACTAGGAATTCTTACTATCCCTGATATTTAAAAAAATGTATTTTTGAGCTGCTAAAGGCCTTGCAGGAATACTGTTCTTTTACTCCTAACAGTGTTTTAGGGCTGTTCAATTACAGTGTTTTAAATGGAGCTTTTAATGCAGGTTAAAAAGAATAAGCTATCAAAAAGGATTATCATCAATTCCACATGATCAGCCAAACACTGAAAGGAGAGGAATTTCCTCAGTGTTTTGCCGTGTACTGAAGTGCTCTGCCCAGAGAGAAGCATGTCCTTGATCAGGGAAGTCCATGTGCTGACATGCTTTCCCTTTCCTCTTTCACACAGTCCATCTCGAAAGATCCCCCAACATTTGCGAACAGTAACAAAACACAACGCTGAATACATTGCAGTGAGGACCTGCCAACAATTATTAGGTGGAAACACATGAAATTGCCAATACTCAACCATTTTTGAGCTACAGAAGGGAAAGGGTCATTTCATCTGGTTCATCGAATACATATAAAAGCAAGCTGCAACTTATTAAAGAGCAAGACAAAAGCTTCCTTTATCTACCTAATTCATCCTAGATTAGAGTTTTACAACAGGAGCTACAGAGTACAGTATTTTGTAAGTTTGTAGAGAAATGATGAGGTCAATTTTTAAACGTAAAGAACTGCTTTCTCACACCTGTAATCCCAGCAATTTGGGAGGCCGAGACCGGCAGATCATCTGAGGTCACGAGTTCGAGACCAGCCTGGCCAACATGGCAAAACCCCATCTCTACTAAAAATACAAAAATTAGTCAGGCGTGGTGGCACATGCCTGTAGTCCCAGCTACTCAAGAGGCGGAGGCAGGAGAATCGCTTGAACCTGGAAGACAGAGGTGGCAGTGAGCTGAGATTGCGCCACTGCACTCCAGCCTGGGCTAGAGCAAGACTCCGTCTCAAAAAAAAAAAAAAAAAAAGGAACTGTTTTCATACTTATGCCTGTATCAAGCATGCACATAGAAGAGAAATCCTCACTTACCTTGCCCATTCCTTCGTCCAATATCATCCTTTTTAAATACTGCACCTCCGCTGGGTACACATTTTTCACCCCATTCATCCTTCAATTTCAATTCTTCAATCTGATCATCGGTCAGTCCTTGCATATTTGGAGGGAGAAATATGCCATGTTCGGCTAATTCTTCCATTTCTTAAAAATAAGTGAAAGACAGTATCACAATCATAACACCTCATACCCCATTGGAATGTAAGTTCCAAAGAGTCAGGGGTCTTGCCCATCTGGCTCACTATTTTGTGGAACAAACATTCATATGCCACTTGCTAAGTGCCAGGCCTGGGCTGGACCCTTGACAAAGAGTCACTGATCCATCCTCAGCCAACAGCACAGAGAGTTCAGGAGCTCACCCCATGTCCCAGGCAGTCGGCCTGTAGATTGAGTGCTCCAATCATTTGTGGTATGTTGTGTTTTCTGGAACTCAGGGAGGGCAAAATTACTATTCATTGAATGCCTGAATATATATTCACATGGGTTTTATGGTTTTCCGAGTGCACTCACATGGACTATCTCATTTAATTCAACCTTGTACATTCCCCCTACCTTCCTTAATTTACGATTGTATCATGTCAGGCTCGCTCAGATGACACATATGCAGCTGATATCTTTTTTTTTTTTTTTTTTGAGACAGAATCTCACTGTGTTACTCAGGCTGGAGTGCAGTGGCACGATCTCAGGCTCACTGAAACCTCCAACTCACGGGTTCAAGTGATTTTCCTGCCTCAGCTTCCTGAGTAGCTGGGATTACAGGCGTCCACCACCACGCCCAGCTAATTTTTGTATTTTAATAGAGACAGAGTTTCGCCATGTTGACCAAGCTGGTGTTGAACTCCTGACCTCAAGTAATCCACCTGCCTCGGCCTCCCAAAGTGCTGGGATTACAGGGATGAGCCACCGCGCCTGGCCTGAGACCTTCTATAAAACTTCATGTCAATGCTTCATAAATAATTTACACAAATCAGTGGGGAGGATTTAAAGCAGCTTATACCCCTCAAAGGTAGCAGAGATGGGACAAGGGACTTGGTTTTCTAGTATCATGTTCACTATTCAAATGCATGGCTATTTTTCCTAATTGTTATACATTCACCCCAAAACCAGTCCACATTTTAACCTTGCAAAATTGCCTTCCTTCCTTTCTCCCTCTCTCCTTCCTTCCTGTAAAGGAGGCACCTGGATCTCGGTGTTCCCATAATATTGTGTGAGGACATCACCTGACCTGAAAAAATACAGTATTATGAACAAATGGTGTAATTGAATGGGACGTTTATTGTCTCCCTCTCCACCACAGTCTAAGCTACTTAATTCTTGAAAATAAGGGAAAGTTAGACAACATCTATCACAGTTATCATCATAACACCTCACACCCCATTGGAATGTTAGCTTCCAGGGGTCAGGGGTCTTGCCCATCTGGCTCACTATTTTATGGAACAAACATTTATATGCCACTTGCTATGTGCCAGACCTGGCCTGGGCCTTTGACACGGGGGCATGGTACTGGTCTTATTCATCCTTGTCTTTTTTTTCTTTGAGACAGGGTCTCCCTCTGTCACCCAGGCAGGAGTGCAGTGGCGCGATCTCAGCTCACTGCAGCGATCTCAGCTCACTGCAGCATTGCCTCCCGGGTTCAAGCGATTCTCACGCCTCAGCCTCCCGAGTAGCTGGGACAACAGGCATGTGTCACCACGTTTTGTATTTTTAGTAGAGACTGGGTTTCACCATGTTGCCCAGGCTAGTCTAGAACTCCTAGGCTCAAGTGATCCGCCCGCCTCAGCCTCTCAAAGTGTCAGGATTACCCGTGTGAGCCACCACGCCCGGCCCCATCCTTGTCTTCTGAAGGCTGAGCACTGGTGCAGAATAAATACATGAATTTTAAGTTCACTAATGTGACTCTTAGCATTCAGCACATTTCCAATTTATAACGTTATAGGAAAAGAAGATGAATTCCTTTTCTCCTCAAATGCTTTAACTTAAAAATAACATTTAATATTGAGTTTGTGTTGGAAGCTCAATTAAGAAACTACACATAAGTTTCATGAAAAGAACCATGACCCTCAGGAATTTCTCCACGGTGCAAAACTCACATATTCATATAATGTAATCAATACATTTCATAATAAATCACATATTCATGCAATTTAATAAATCACATAAATGAATATACTATTTATTGCAAATAGTTACGTTTGTATATTCTATATATACACGATAGTTATATAAATAGTAATATCCTAGACCGCATCAGGAAGTATCATCCCGTCAAGTTCAAAAACTATGCTGTCTAATGCGGCAGCTACTCGCTCCACTTGGCGATTTAAATTTATTTAAATTAAAATGAGCCAGACGCGATGGATCACACTTGTAATCCTAGCACTTTGGGAGGCGGAGGCAGGCGGATCACCTGAGGTCAGGCGTTCGAGACCAGCCTGGCCAACATGATGAAACCCCGTGTCCACTAAAGATACAAATATTAGCTGGGCGTGGTGGTGGGTGCCTGTAATCCCAGATACTTGGGAGGCTGAGGCAGGAGAATAGCTTGAACCCGGGAGGCGAAGGTTGCAGTGAGCAGAGATCGCGCCACTGCACTCCAGCTTGGGCAACAGTAAGACCCTGTCTCTCACACACACACATACCATATATATATATATATAATTTATTTATATTTATATATAATATTTATTTATATTTATATATAATATTTATTTATATTTATATATTTAATTAATTAAAATGCAAATGTAAAATTCGGTTGCCTGGCCGCACTAGCCACATTCCAAATGCTCTACGGCCACAAGTGGCCGGCGGCTGCCCAATGGACAGCACAGATGGGGGCCCTTCCACCGCCGGAAAGTTCTGCGGCAAAGCGGGTGCCCTGGAACCTGCGCGGGGTAGGGAGACGGCGCCGCAACGCAAGAGGCCGTTTCCAGGGCGGGGAAAGATCACCAAGGCTTCCTCAACTGTAAGGGGCCGTCCCAAAGCCAGGTGGCTCGCTGCTTTACATCGGGCGACTAAAAATAGTAAATTCAGCTTTTAAAAGCCCACCTAGTTCTCATCTCACCCCTCACACGTGATTAATTGCACTAAGTCTGCTGTTCAGCCCGGCCTTTCGGCTCCCTCCTCCCTCCCCAGCCCATTTCCACTTATTCGCAGCACCCCAAATCCTGGCTCCGAGAGGCACCTGGGCCCACCTCCCAGCCCGGGGTGTCAGACAGGCCGGATCTTCTCCGGTTCCTTATTCATCTCCGGTTAACCCTAGTGTCCCGTTTCAACCCCGGCTGCTGCAAATCTCTTCAATAATCTTCACAAACCTGACCCCTCGGCCCACCCTGCCCCTCTTTCTCCATCCCACGCCGGTCTCTCGATCTGTCCTGGATGGGCCCACCCGCGAGCCGCACCTGAGCAGAGGCGCTGCACCTTGAGCCGCCCATTATAGACCCGGGCCACCTGCACCGTGAGCTCCTCCAGCTCGGTGCTCCCAGGCGCCTGCAGCAGGAACTGGCTCTCGTCGCCCCGCTTCACGTGCAGCAGAACCATGGCGGTCCCGCCGAGGTACTGAGGCGGTGAGAAGGCCCGGGCTGCGTGGCCCGCGGGTCCTGCCGGCCGAGGGTCGCCTGATCGCCAGCAGCGGCGACGCACTAACAGTCGCTCAGAGTCCGGAATCCCACGCTCCCTAGACCGCGGTGAGCGGGGGAAACTGCACTCGCTCCCGGAAGTGGATGTTGCCAAGAGCAACAGTGAAGCAGAGTTAAAAAGAGCCGCCAGCTCAAGCTCAGAACCCGAGTGGGGGAGGCTGGGGTGCACCGAGGCCCAGCAATCCACGCCCGTACGGAGCTGCGGCCGGGGAAACCACCCACACAGTCTGAGAGGACAGCTGATTCTGAGCGGACCCGCGGAAGGAGATTCGCAGAGCCCCTTCCCGGAAGTGACTGTTGTCGGGGCAACTGCCAAAACACAGACCAAGTCGCTGAAGGGGAGGGCGGACCTCCCAATCGACTGGTCTGGGGCCCGAGATTTCCACTCAGGGAGATACGTGGGCTGAGATGGGAGTTACTAGATGAGGAACGGGAAGTACGGCAGGAACCACAATCGCCGAGTTCCGCAGCAGCCGCCCCACAACCGCTCCACATTCCAGCGTCCCTTCCGCCGCTTTCAGTCTCCACTTCCGGCAACGTTTCCACGCTGTTTCCGGCCTGGGAAAGTTTGGCGGCAGCGACCTAGAACTGAGTCTTGCTGTTCGCTGCTGTTTGCGCGGGTCAGCTTTTCAGGACGGAGGGGCCAGGGCGAGTGTCCGCACTTCTTCGTTCAGGTTGATTTGGATGGCGTTGCTAGGGTAGCTCCAGCGGCTCCTGCCAGAGCGACCCTCCCGGAAATATCCAGCCATCCTCCAGCGGACTCTTGCTGAAGGCAGTCGGCGTCAGTCGCTGTTTATTCCGGGCCCCACAGATCCAGAGTCACTGCACTCATGGAGCTTATATTTTAGTGTGACAAAAAGAAAACAAAAATAAATGGACAGGCCGGGAGCGGTGGCTCACGCGTGTAATCCCAACACTTAGGGAGGCCGAGGAGGGCGGATCACCTGAGGTCAGGAGTTCGAAAGCAGCCTGGCCAACATGGTGAAACCCCTTCTCTACTAAAAATACAAAAATTAGCCGAACGTAGTGGCGCGTGCCAGTAATTCCAGCTACTAGGGAGCCTGAGGTGGGAGAATTGCCTGAACCCGGGAGGCGGAGGTTGCAGTGAGCCTAGATCGCGCCATTACCCTCCAGCCTTGGCGACAGAGTGAGACTGTGTCTCAAAAATAATAAATAAACAAACGGACAATACAAATTCAAATACAGATCTAAAGAAAACTAAACAGGTTGTTGGACTTCTTATGTTTGATGGTCAGGGAATGTACACCTTCTGCGATATTGGGAGTAATATTATCGTCTCCCGCCCTGAATATTTAGAAAAATATCACAGTGGGGTGTACACCCCTGCGATATTGAGAGTAATGTCATCCTCTCCACCCAGGAAATTACTAACAAGGTCACGGGGGGGTGTACTCCCCCTGTGATATTGGGAGTAATGTTTTCCTCCCCAAACCTGGATGTTAGCAACAAGATAACAGAGGGGGTGTACACACCCTGCGATATTGGAAGTAATATGATCCTCTCCCCCCCGGATACTGGGAAAAATATCACAGCGCGGGTATACATTTCCTTCGCTGTTGGGAGTAATATCATTCTTTTCCTCTCTGGATATCAGGAACAATATCACAGGGGTGGTGTACGTTTCCTTCGATATGGGGAGTAATATCATCCTCTCCCCGTTGGGATACTAGGAACAATATCCCAGGGGGGTGTCCACCCTCTGCGATATTGGGAGTAATATCATCCTCTGTTTCCCCGGATATTAGACACAATATCACAAAAAGATGTACACCCCCTGCGATATTGGGAGTAAGATCATACTCTCCTTCCCTGGATATTAGAAAACAATATCATCAGGGGTGAACACCCCCTGCGATAATGGAAGTAATATTTTCTCTTTTTTTCTTTTCTTTTTTTTTTTTTTTTTTAACAGAGTTTCACTCTTGCTGCCCAGGCTGGAGTGTAATGGCATGATCTCGGCTCACTGCAGCCTCTGCCTCCCGTATTCAAGCGATTCTCCTGTTTCAGCCTTCCAAGTAGCTGGGATTACAGGCATGCGCTACCACGCCCGGCAAATTTTTTTTTTTTTTTTTTTTTGTATTTTTAGTAGAGACAGTGTTTCTCCATATTGGTCAGGCTGGTCTTGAACTCCCGACCTCAGGTGATCCGCCTGATTCAGCCTCCCAAAGTGCTGAGATTACAGGCGTGAGCGATCGCGCCCAGCCACCACTTAGCATTTTCATTTTACATTTGTTGAAGTTACAGATTTATACACACATTGATTGCTGCTTTATTATACACTTGCATATACATAAAATGGGAAATAGAAAAGAATAAAATGGGTACAATATCCCTAAAGTTTCACATTCCGAAACATTTTTTAAATATTTGCTTTTTAGAAATTTGTTTCAATTAAGAAACTGCGGTATACACACACAATAAAGTATTATTCAGCCTAAAAAGGAATAAAGTCCTCTCCGCTGCAGAAAAAATGGATGAGATTGCAGGTCTGTATGTTAAGTGAAATAAGCCAGGCACAGAATGACAAATATTACATGTCCTCACTTACGCGCAGGAACAAAAAAGAAAATCTTGGCCAGGTGGCTCAGGCCTGTAATCCCAGCTCTTTGGGAGGCCGAGTTGCACGGATTACTTGAGGCCAGGAGTTTGAGAGCCGCCTGGCCAACATGGTGAAACCCCGTCTCTACTAAAAACACAAACAATTAGCCAGGCGTGGTGACGCGTGCCTGTAGTCTCAGCTACTCGGAAGGCTGAGGCCCAAGAAGCGCTTGAACTCGGGAGGTGGAGGTTGCAGTGAGCCTGGACTGTGCCTGTATGCTCCAATCTGGGCAACAGAAAGAGACTCCATCACACACCTACACACAAAAGGAATCTCAGGAAGGTGGAGAGTATAAAGGGGGTTAGCAGACGCTAGGAAGAAAAGGGGTGGATGGGGAATGAGGAGAAGTGGATAATTGGGTCCCAAAATACAGAAAGATGGAGTAAGTGAGTTCTAGTGTTTGACAGTACAGTATGAAAATTTTAGTTCACAAGAATTTCTTGCATATTTCCAGATGCTTTGGTAAGAAGCTTCCTAACTTTCTCATTATGCTGGTTTTTAAGCTCTTGTCTTCTGCTCTTGAAATCATGCTGGTTTTTTGTTTTTTGTTTTGAGATGGAGTTTCGCTCTTCTTGCCCAGGCTGGAGTGTGACGGTGCAATCTTGGCTCACCACAACCTCTGCCTCCTGGGTTCAAGTGATTCTCCTGCCTCCACCTCCTGAGTAGCTGGGATTACAGGCATGCGCCAGCATGCCCAGCTAATGTTGTATTTTTAGTAGAGACGGGGGTTTCTCCCTGTCGGTCAGGCTGGTCTTGATCTCCTGACTTCAGGTGATGCGCCCGCCTTGGCCTCCCAAAGTGCTGGGATTACAGGCGTGAGCGACCACGCCCGGCCCATGCTGTATCCTTATCTGTTGTTTGTTGTTGTTTGTTTGTTTTTGAGCCCAGAAATAACTTCTCACCTATGTGTTCAAATGATTTTTAACATGAGTGCTAAGAAAGCTCATTGGTGGAAAAGCAGCCTTTTCAAGAAATGGTGTTGGAGAAACTTGATTTCCACATGCAGAAGAATGAAGGTGGACCCTATGTCACAGCAGGTGCAAAAATTAACACAAACTGGATCAAAGACCTAACCCCAAGTGCTAAAAGTATAATATGCCTCAAAGAAAACATTGGCCACACTTTCATGACATCAGATTGGGCAATGCTTTCTGGGATATGACACCAAAAGCATAGGCAACGAAAGAAAATTAGATTCCTTGGATTACATCTAAATGACAGACACTTTTGTGCATCAAAAAACACTGTGAACTGAGTGAAAAGATAACCCATGGATTCGGAAAAATATTTGCAAATCATATATCTGAAAAGAGGCTGATATCCATCATGTATAAAGAACAGCTAGAACTAAGCAACAAGAAACCCAAAGCATCCCATTAACAATGGTCAGAAGACTCGAGTAGACGTGTCCCTAAAGAAGATACAGCAATGGCCAATAAGCATCTAAGATGATGTTCAAAATCACTCATCACAGGGAAGTGCAAATCAAACCAATAATGTGATACCACACATTAGGATGGATATGATAAACAAACAAGCATTGGTGAGACTAGAGGGAAGTAGGAATGCTCGAATATGATTGGAGGGAATGTAAAACCGTGAAGGAACAGTGAAAATAGTATGGCGTGTACTGGAAAAATTAGAAACAGGATTATCAGATGTTCCTGCAGTTGCATTTGTGGGTACCTACGAAAAAGAATTAGAAGCCAGGAGTGGAAGAGATATTTGTACACCCGTATTCATAGCAGCATTATTCACAACAGCCAAAATGTGGAAGCAACCCGAGGGTTCGTGGACAGATGAATGTAAAAGCACACTGCAGTTCATTCATACAATGGAAGACTATTCAGCCTTCAAAAGGCAGGCACTTCTGGCACAGTGTACACCCACTGTGATATTTGAAGTAATATCTCCCTAAGATATGACAAAAAATATCAAAGGGTGGACCCCGTCTGTGACATCAAAAGTAACATCTCTTGTGGATATTCCGAATAATATCACTGGGGAGTGTGTATTGGGGAAGGGGGCCTGTGGGGAGAAAGTGTATGACTGAAGGCCTGGAAATGCCCAAAGCCAATCCCGGCTTCATAGGAAGACTGATAACTGATAGTGGATAGAAGGGGGATTGAGCCTTAGGGGGAAGATGTGTTATTATTTCTAGTACTGTTGAGACAGGGATCACCTAAACGCTGGATCAGGCAGTACTGGTCTGATTGGCAAATGTCTATCTCACCGGAAGGAGAGATGGGCTACTATGTTTTCTTAGCTCCTGACTGCCCGCCATAAGGTCATGCCCTTTCTCTTGAATCCAATTCTGTACCCATCAACTTCTTAAAATTTTACAGTATAGCCTTCCAGATAGAGAGCTACATGTCCACAAATTTACATATTTTACAGGGTCTCAATATAATTTTTAATAATATTGAGAAATGAAGAAAATCGTTGCATAAGAACCCACGTACTGACCATCCAGTTTTGTTTAAATATGTAGGTTAGTAATCATCTAGTGATTATTAAAATCACCACAGATCAAGCCCGTGCAGTATCTTTAAATTTGTCAGCCCTGGTATTCGTTGTCCTCATGACTTTATTATAACTGCATTCTGTTCAGCATTTTCTTTTTTTTGTTTTTTCTCTTTTTTTGAGACAGAGTCTCACTCTTGTCGCCCAGGCTGGAATGCAGTGGCTCATTGCAACTGCTGCCTCCTGGGTTCAAGCAATTCTCCTGCCTCAGCTTCCTGAGTAGCTGGGATTACAGGCGCCCGCCACCACGCCCAGCTAATTTTTGTATTTTTAGTAGAGACGGGGTTTTGCCATGTTGGCCAGGCTGGTCTCGTGACCTCAGGTGATCTGCTCGCTTCAGCCTCCCAAAGTGCTGGAATTATAGGCGTGAGCCACCACCTGGCCCTGTTCAGCATTTTCTTAAGGTCCTTTTCTTCTCATACAGGTCTTGTCTTAAATATCTGTGGTTAGCTCTTTCTTGGTGTGGTTTCAGCAATCATAAATCATGCAAAGCCTGTTGTCTTGCCCTCAGGCACCCAAGTGACTTCTGAATCTGAAGACCAAGATGACATCTGGTGTGGTCTTGTGAGTTTTGGCTGGTTTTCTCTTAGTGTTTTAGGTGCTGTTTCTTTTCTAGGATGAAGAGCATCTTATGACCATTTGTATCTGTTAAGCAATTCATCAGTGATTAACGTCCTGGTCTGGATAACTTATGAGTCATTCATGATGGCTGCTGGATGTCAGGCAGCCAGAAAGAAAAAGAGAAAATTTAACTCTATTGACTGCTTTTTTTTTTTGTCCTAATACACTACAGATACAGTTAAAGCCCCCACATACCTCTTTCTAATCCCATTCTCTTCTTCCCCTTCTCCAGAGGTAAATTGCTATTCTAAATTTGGTGTTTATCATTTCCATTGCATGTTTTTTATACCATTAACGTGTATGTACCCCTAAAAATATATCCTCTTGTGTATTTTAAATTTAATTTATTTGTTTATTGAGACAGTCTCACACTGTCACCCAGGCTGGAGTGCAGTGGTGCAATCTTGGCTCACTGCAACCTCCGCCTCTCAGGTTCAAGCGATTCTTCTTGCCTCAGCTTCCCAAGTGGCTGGCATTACAGGTGCCCGCCACCAAGCCCAGCTGATTTTTTTGTATTTTTAGTAGAGATGGAGTTTCACTATGTTGGCCTCGAACTCCTGACCTCGTGATCCGCCCGCCTTGGCCTCCGAAAGTACTAGGATTACAGGCATGAGCCACCGCGCCTGGCCTTTTAAATGTTATATAAATGGTGTCTTACTATTTTGTATCTTGCTTTATGGCTACACTGTGAGGTTTTCTCATATGTTCTTTTCACTCACTTATTTTCACTGTTGTCTACAATTCCACTGTATGACTATGCCACTCCACTCCCCTGTTGATGTTTATTTGTGGTTTTCACCATTACAAACAATGCCTCTCATGCTCCACAGGTCCTAGTTTCTCTAGAAGTCGGATTTCTTATTGATAGGGTATATGAATTTTACCTAACATTGTTAAATTGTTTTCTTGAGCTGATGTGCCAGTTTACCCTTTCACCAACCATGTAAGAGTTCCCCTCTCTCCATATAATTGGTAATCTTTGATATGGTCAGACATTTTTCTAACATTAATAAATTGGTGTTTTGATTTATACATCAGTTTCTTGTGAGTTTGCTTATTACATGCCTATCACCCTTGCTATAGTTTCTGGTCCTGCAGAGCTCAGAATCTGGCTGTGGGTCATGTAAAAACGATGAAAACTAAGCTACAGACTGGAGAAGTATCTGCAAACCACATATCCAATGAAAGATGAGTAGAATCTGGAATATGTAAATAGTCCTCAACTGTAAAAACAAAATCAATTTAGATGATGGGTAAAATACCACAGACACTTCACTGAATATCAGATGGCAAATAAGCACTTGAAAAGATCTTCAGGCTGGGCATAGTAGCTCACACCTATAAACCCAACACTTTGGGAGGCCGAGGTAGGCGGATCACCTAAGGTCAGGAGTTCGAGACCAGCCTGGCCAAAATGGTGAAACCCATCTCTATTAAAAACACAAAAAATTAACTGGGCATGGTGGCAGGCGCCTATAAGCCCCACTACTTGGGAGACTGAGGCAGGAGAATCGTCGGAACCCGGGAGGCGGAGGTTGCAGTGAACCAAGACTGTGCCACTGTACTCCAGCCTGGTTGACAGAGCAAGACTCTGTCTCAAAAAACAAAACAAAAACAAAATATTTTTATCATTAGCTGTTAAGGAAATGCAAATTGAAACCACAATGAAACATCCACTGCTATAATGGCTAAAATAAAAAATAGCGACACCACCAAATGAGGAAAAGGATGTGGAGAAGCTGGATTACTCATGCACTGCTGATGGGAATGTAAAAGGGTAGGCACTCCAGAAGAGTTTCAGTTTTTAAAAAACTGAAGCATGCCATTACCACATAACCAAGCAATTGCACTCCTGGGCATTTATCCCAGAGACATGAAAACTTATCTTCATAGCAGCTTTATTTGTGATAGCCACCAAACTGGAAACAACCCAAGTGTCCTTCAGTGGATGAATGGTTAAATAAACGGCGGTACATCCATACCGTGGAATATTATTCAGCAATAAAAAGGAACAGAGTACATGCAACCTAGATGAATCTGCAGAGAATTATGCTGAGTGAAAAAAGCCAACCTCAAAAGGTTACATACCATGATTCAATTTACGTAACATTCTTGAAGTGAGAAAATTATACATGCGGAGATCAGATTAGTGGTTGCCAGAGGTTAAGGGCAGGGGAAAAGGAGATGGGATGAAAGGGCAGTGGGAAAAGGGCAACATGAGGGCTCCTTATGGTGATGGAAATGCTCTGTATTGTTCATGTCTTGGTCATGCTCTGGTACTGTAGTTTTGCAAGCTGTTACCCATGGGGGCAAGTGGGTAAAGGGGTACACGGGGTCTCTGTATTATTTCTTATAACTCCATATTAACCTACAAGTATCTTAAAATGGTTTTTGTAAGCCAATAATTCTGTAACTTCTTAATAAAAGGTTAATGAACATTAAGAATTAAGGTAAGAATTTCAAATATCAATCAGACAGGCCTGTAGCCTTGGCTTTTTTTTTTTTTTTTTTTTTTTGAGATAGCGTCTTGGTCCGATGCCCAGGCTGGAGTGTGGTTATGTGATCACAGCTCACTCACCGCAGCCTCGATCTCCTGGGCTCAAGTGATGCCCCACCTCAAACTTCTGAGTAGCTGGGACTACAGGGACGCACCACCATGCCCAGCTAATTTTTTTGATTTTTACCAGAGATAGTCTATGTTGTCCAAGCTAGTCTCGAACTCCTGGGCTCAATCCTCCTGCCTTAGCCTCCCAAAATGCTGGGAGTATAGGCATGAGCCATTGCACCTTGCCTAGCCTTGGCCTCTTTTTCTTTTTTTTGAGACAGTCTCCCTCTGTCCCCCAGGATGAAGTGCAATGGCGTGATCTCAGCTCACTGCAACCTCCGCCTCCCAAATTCAAGCTGTTCTCCTGCCTCAGCCTCCTGAGTAGTTGGGATTACAGACGCCTGCCACCACACCCGGCTAATTTTTGTATTTTTAGTAGAGACAGGGTTTCACCATGTTGGTCAGGCTGGTCTCGAACTCCTGACCTCATGATCCACCCATCTCGGCCTCCCAAAGCGCTGGGATTACAGGCGTGAGCCACCACGCCCGGCCCTGGCCTTTTAATTTGGGTCTCTTTAGGCAGTCCCTTTTTCTGTCTGGTTATTTTTGTCCCAATTCCTCTATGCCCCCCACTTGTTCCTTCTACTTTGGGTAAGAAAAATCATTCATATTTCTTGTATTATTTTCAAGTCAGCATGTTTTTGCATGAGGGCCTCTCTTACGGAATAAGTGCATGGACTTTTTTTTTTGAAACAGAGTTTCGCTCTTCTCGCCCAGGCTGGAGTGCAATGGCACAATCTCGCCTCACTGCAACCTCTCCCTCCCAGGTTCTAGTGATTCTCCTGCCTCAGCCTCCCCAGTAGCTGGGATTACAGGCCTGCACCACCACGCCCAACTAATTTTTTTTTCATATTTTTAGTAGAGACGGGGTTTCACCATGTTGGCCAGGCTGGGCATGGACTTTTTAATAATGATTAGTAATCTCGGAAAATCTTCTTAGTTTTAGAGGAAGCACTATCTGGATAAATGAAAATAAGGTCTTGAATTAAAATATCTGATTCGGCAATAAGGGTTAAGCTTATTTTGTTTGAACGTCACCAAACTTGTGTATGTAAAGTACAAGGAAAATGGCTGAGAAAAATTCTTCCCTTTCTAACAAAGAAGTCAGCATGGTAAAGACAGATATATTTATTTCATATGACAGCACGTTTCACAGGATATGTACAGAATGTCTGTGTACCACTGACTTTAATACTGTACTTCTATAAAGTTTATAGTTATAAATATTGTATGCCACATAAGCAATAAAATTCTTACATATAAACAGCAATCTAATATAGAGAACACAGAGTTCACAAAGAGATCCTTAGTGTCTAACTTCTGCTCTGCTTTTAACAGAACTAGTAAATATTTAATAATACACAGAATAATGGCTAGTTATTTGCAGCATACCTTTAACTTTCATAACTTTGTGCATTTTCAGCAACTTGCCAAGTATAATTTTCCTGATAAAGGCTGGGCTGCTGATATGTATATTTTAGACAGTAGTTTATATCCAATAGGAAACATTGCTCACAGATCTGCAATTTGCACTAGTGAAGTTTACCTAACAATGAATTATTTTGCTAATGGAGAGCAAATACCAAATACACTAGTCACATGGATGTTAAAGCCACAGTTTCAACAAGTTAATTCACATTTTGAAGCAACTGCTTATAGTAATACTGCTGTTTAAGACGCTACTGCTGAAATGATTAGAACCTCCAAAAAGCACAATATAAAACTCACAAGAGTTATTTCTAACAGCAAATCTTGGCTGTTAACAGAGAAGATTACTTCTATAAATATAGTATTTTGATAACATTTGAGCATTTAGAAAAATGCTTTTTTTCCTAATAGATTTGCTTTATGTCATAAGTGCAGTGCAGTTTGCTGTGCTTTTAACATTCTACATATTCGTAGCCATGAACGCTATTTTTTGATATTCCCTCAATGTACATCTTTAAAGGTTAAGTGTGGACATAGGAATTTAGGTGGACATATACAACTCTTTATATAAAAGGAATGTTAATGTAAGTCTTAATGGGTAAAGATGATTGTAACTGAAACTGACAAAGAAACAACTATTGCTCAAGGAGTTTTCTGATTGGTTTACTTAATGATATCAAAATACCACATTCTGTAAAAATTCTGTATACTTCTTCAAAAAATTAATAAAAGCGGGATCAGTTGCATATTGGCAGTGCAGGAGACAAAATCCGCAGCTACTTTGAGGTATAGCCTCTAAAAACTTAAAGCAGCATCATAGATGTGTTATGTAGCCTCATAAGAGAGGGGAGAACACACACTGGGTATATTCCCAATTCAAAGCACTCAGGGGACGGCTGCTTTCCCTGCTAAAAGCAAAGTTCCAGAGCAAAAGCAGCAAAAAGAAAATATGGGAGGGATATGGGCAACGTATACTCGAACGTACGCAGAGAAGAGAGTACGGTTAGCTCTACTATTTCTCATTGAACTTGGTGGTATGTGCCTTCCCTGCATATAAGGCCATAGTGCTTTTTTGGGAGCGCTAGAATATCCATCCACTTGACAGTGACCACAAAATAGGCTGTTTCCAGCTGTAAGAACCTCCTCCTGGAGAAAAGCGTATGAAGGTGCTGGAGTGAAAAGTAACAAGGTTGTGTGTATTTGAAGGGGTTGGGTGTGGAACGGTAGAAAATTCTGATTCTGTGGTGAGATTATTCTAGTTTTGAAAACAAAATTAATGAAAGGTCCAAATTACATTTGCAGCCATCTTTTTGGTAATGTGATATTGAAAAAGGGACTTTGTTGGAACCTTTAGGTATAATTTGGTCTGAGTTATAGCCTAGAAATTAAAGTATGAATTGTAAAAATACGTAAATGTATACAGAAGTACATGTGTTTGTATGTATTATATATGTACACATACCTATACTTTTTTCCTTTAAAGCAATGCCTTTCAAAACTCTGTTCACTGTAACCTTGGCAGCTCTTTGGTAAATACTCATAGATACCAATTGTTAACAAGTATGAGAGGGCTGGTGGAAATGTCAGCTGAAAGTTGGGTGGGCTTTTTGAGATTCTTCAGAAGACTGACCGAAAAGTTTCTGAATAAGGACTGTTTTCTAAAGTAGTTTTAAGTACTTTTTATGGCTACTACTGTCTCCTATTCATCCGAAGAGAAATACATCAAAACTCCAGTTAACAATGAGAAGGGTTTTTCCTTATTTCCAATATACACATAGTCCAACTCTGTACACATCAAATAGTGGTGTTTTGTGAAGATATCAGTGCACTTACAATGACTTATTGCACATAATGAAATACTAATGCCCAATTCTCTTGGCTCTATCCTGCCAAAAGCAAGTACCCACTGTTTTCTATTGCATGGCGTTATCTTTCTGTAAAGTCCAGTGTGGGTGAAGCCTTAGAGGCCAAGGTCGTGAAAGGATCTACTGGAGGGCTGGTGCCGGGCGGGAGCAGAGGGACAGGAGGTGGAGGAGGTCTTCTTGACGGCAACACACAGAAAGAGACATTTGTACCTTTATTCCAGTCGTCATTCAATGTCAGGTTGGAGCCAGAAAATGAACTTGGCTGATAACCCAGTAAGTCTGAACAAGCTGACTTTGACTTCCCTTTCACACCAAAATCCTCTTCTTCCTCGAAGGTTACCCATCCTTTTGGGTTGCTGATTTTTAATGTAGACTGGTCCTGTAGATCAAAACTGTCCTTAAAGCCATCAAGTGAAGATGAAGCCCTGCTTTTGTTATGACCAAGAGGCTGCAGAGAAGGGAAAGGACTGATAGTAACGGGCTGTTCTTTGGAGAACCATGAAGTTGCCTCTGATTCTTCAGACTTGGCTCTAAATGGGTTTCCAGGAGCAGCAGTCCTGTCACTGAAAGGATTTGTCCTGATCAAGCCAGTAATAAATGGGTTTGGAGAACTTCGCATATTTTCCTGGGATTGACTCCGAGCTGGAATTGGAGGCATTGTTGGCATGCAACTTACAGAACTCAAAGTATTAACATTACTTTGCGTTGCAGAAGGCAACTGAATCAACCTCTTTGGGTCTGGGGTGGGAACAGGTGACGTTTGAACAGATAGCTGAGCCTTTGATACAGCAAGCAGATTAAATGACAGATCTTCAAATGGGTCAATCTTTAATGGTGATTCTCTTTTGCCATCAGAGATTCCATTTGTTTTTACCTGCAAAAGAAAAGGAGCACTGAAAAATCAGTTTATATTTACTCTTAATACCCCCTATTCTTCCTGTCTCAATTATTCTTCCCTTTTAGGGGCAAGCATGTAAATTTAGAAACTAAAAAGTAGCTTTGTGTAGTTTGTTACTCCGGTGGTTTAAATAAGATGAAACACCTACAGTCTTTAAAAACTTCTTTCTAAATAAATCCTTTCTAATTAAATCCATTTTTAAATCCCTCAAAATCAAATAGAGCTTATTTCATTCATGCAAGTTTTGAAATGGTAAGAAGGAGAATTGTATAGAATTAACAAATTTGTTCATGCCCAGTTCTATCACATTTCAGCATGAACTTAAGAAATCCATACTTATAACTTATGCTAAATCTATATAAATAAAATTCTAACACCCATCTATGATGATGATGTGGTTTCATTGTTCTTTTAAGTGTGTTTTCTAAAATTAATGTTACTATGGAAATTCAATTTTATACATAAAATTAATTCTATTAGCATATTTTATTCCTAAGATGAAGACTCCATCTTTCTGTCTTCTACTTGGAAAAATAAATTTTGAGAGTTCTTTGCCCACCTTCCCTTTTTTTTTTTTTGGAGACCAAGTCTTGTGCTGTCACCCAGGCTGGAGTGCAATGGCATGATTTTGGCTCACTGCAACCTCCACCTCCTGGGTTCAAGTGATTCTTGTGCCTCAGCCTCTGAGTAGCTGGGACTACAGGCGTGTGCCACCAGGTCTAGCTAAGTTTTTGTATTTTAGTACAGATGGGGTTTCACTATGTTGCCCAGGCTGGTCCCAAACTCCTGAGCGCAGGCAATCTGCCCACCTCAGCCTCCCAAATTGTCAGGATTACAGGCGTGAGCCGCCACGCCCGGCACAGCTGACTTTTAATGTAAGCTCTCCTTTGTTGAATAAACTGAGTAATGTGAGGCTGGGCGCGGTGGCTCAAGCCTATAATCCCTGCACTTTGTAAGGCTGAGGCAGGTGGATCACCTGAGGTCAGGAGTTCCAGACCAGCCTGGCCAACATAATGAAACCTGTCTCTACTAAAAATACAAAAAATTAGCTGGGCATGGTGGTGCGCGCCTATAATCCCAGCTACTCAGGAGGCTGAGGCAGGAGAATTGCTTGAACCTGGGAGGCAGAGGTTGCAGTGAGCTGAGATCGCACCACCGCACTCCAGCTTGGGCAAGAGCAAAACTCCGTCTCAAAAAACAAAAACTGAGTAATGTGACAACTTTCCGTAAAAAAATTGACCCTCCTGTCTTGTAAAAATATTCCAAAACAGATACACTATTAGTAACCAAATGCAACCATTGCTTAAAACCAGAGGAAAAAAAGTTCCATTTTCTATTTGGTTTATGAAGTCTACAACCACAATGATGTGCCTAGAGTGGTGCCTGGTCCCTTCTATGTGACAGAGTTGGCTGTGAACTGTTATCAGTAGGAAGAGTGCTTGGAATTCCTTCACTCCTGCCCTAAATCCCTTGGTCCCTACTCCATAAAGAAGGTGGTTGGAGTGGAGCACAGCCAAGGGACTGAGCAAAGACAAATGATCGGATGAAGGAAAAGAACTATGATTCTGGCCTCACAAGCAAATTAGCTTATCAGGCATACATTATTAATTTTGAAAAAAACGTATATAATTCTTAAAACTAGGGTAGATGACTTGGACACTTATGCTAACTTAAGAAAACTTCAGGGTTGGATACCATAGGGCAAAAAAAAATTCAGTTCAAGACTGGCAATGTAATAAAATGAGCACTGCCCAAAAGGAATTTGGATAGTTGTTAAAGCAACATAACTATACTTTCATGAAATATATTGGGAAAAAACAGCAGCAGTCTCAATAAAATGTAACTGCATACTATGAAACACTTAGTTACTGCTTACGAATAAGGAAGGATGTTCACTTGTAAAAGGAAATGGATGACTTAAGTGAATAACTTTCAAGTATCTGTTTTATTCAACTATCCTAGAATATGCTTTATAATTGGTTGAAACAGTACATTTTTTTCAAACTTAGTGTGATAAATTTGTACAAAATTAAAGAGAAAACATGTCACAGACTTTAAACTGTACTCTAAATGTCTTAGGTAAGTAGACCTATATGTGGAAATGTACTTAAAAGGAAATTTATATAGATATTATAAAATTAACTCTATATTACCAAAAATCTCTGGACTATTTATAGTTAATACAAAATGGAAATACTTCTGTCTGAGACAAAATTCTCCTATGGCAGATAGAACCGTCTGCAACACAGACATTATAGGAAAGGAGAATTTTGTGCTCTGCCAGCTTAGAACAGAAGTCACCTGCTGCATCAGTGCTATACATTTAAACACCTTTATTTTCATATATAAGAAAATTTTTATTTCAAAATAAGTTAATTTGATAGAATCAGGATCATTTTTCCCAGACTTGAAATTACAATGACAACCACATCACCATTCATCACATTAGAATTAATTTGTAATCTAAGCAGGATTTGTGATGACAATATTAAAATTGGTGCTATTTTTACAGAGAAAGGTGTTGGAAGGACCTTTAGATAATCTTGTTATACTGGTAACTTTCATCTTTCTAAACCATCAATTCTTCCTTACCAATAACAATCTTGCTACTAAAACTATTTGAAAAAATATTTCCCCCAAATATTTTTTCCTAAAAAACATACTGAATTTTGTGTTTATGTAATTACATAAATGCCATTGTTAAAACCAAGAACCGATCTGGTTTTGCCAAAAAGGCCTTCATATACCTAAATCTTACTTTCTTGAAGTTACACTTTTTAGTTTTGTTAATTTTCATAAAAAAATGAAGCAAAAAGTGGTAAAGCATTAGCAAGAACAACTACATGGTTCCTAAAATCCAAAATACTAAGAAAAAGAAAAAGCAGGTTTTATGGTATGATAGAATTTATTAATGGAGACAGGTGGTTTTAAAAATGGGTGAAACTTTAGATGTATGAAGCAGAGATTCATACATCTAATGTGTTGAGACGGATGAAAACACATGTAAGATTGATAAATTGTCAGATACCTGTTACCCTGATGGTTGCTCCTGCTTTGAGAAAGGAAACAGACATCAAAGGAAAGAGTTAGGAGGACAATCCGAGATCAACCAGCAACCCTAACAATTCAGTCAACAAAATACTTTCTGTTCTAAGTTACAGACAGAACCGAAGAGCAGCAATATTTGCAGGTTGTAACATAAATTCAAAAGACAATTCCAATTCCTTTTATAATTTTGTTGAATTAGGGTCCAGACTTTAGTTTTGTCTAAGGTTGATTACTAACCAGTTCAGTTTTGTTATTCCAAAAATAATACTCCAAATGATTTCAGAGTTCTAAAATATTTTAAGCAATCTGTTATGGACTGAATATTTGTGTGCTCTCCCCTCCCAAATTCATATGTTGATTCCATAAGCCCCTGTGTGATGGTATTTGGAGGTGGGGCCACTAGGAGGTAATTAGAGTTAGATGAGGTCATGAAGGTGGGACCCCATGATGGAATTAGTGTCCTTATGAGAAGAGACACCAGACAGCATGTGCAAGGGTGTGTGCATGCTCTCATTCCAGGCACCACATGCAATGAGGCTGTGTGAACACACAATGAGAAGGTGGCTGTCAGCACACCACAAAGAGTGCCCTCACCAGAACTCAACCATGCTGGCACCCTGATCTCAGACTTCCAGCCTCCAAAACTGTGAGAAAATAAATTTCTGTTGTGTAAGCCACTCAGTCTATGGTATTTCATATGTCAACCCAAGCAGACTAAGACACAGCCTTAGGATAGCCTAGGGATGTCATTATTAGAGAAAATGGCAATGTAATGGTACAAAATGGTACCATTTTTGGTACATACTATTTTGCAAAAAGACTACCCTACTGAAAATTAGTACTCATCTAGCTTGTTTTATCTTACTCAAATTTTCTGAAGGATGATACTCTTAATATCATTAATTTACTTCATAATGTATTAGTTGGAAGGTACAAGAAACTTGTACCTTACAAGAAATTTGGAATTTACCTTTGTTTAAAAATGAAATCATAATCCCTCTATAATATACCATTATTTTTAAAAATCTAGTATCCTCAAGCAAGTTTTGAGGTAAATCTTCTCCAATATCTAAACCTATTACTAAATAGCAAAACTAATTTTGACAATTCAGAGACATCACCCTGAAATATATTAAGTACTTTAGAATTTCCTGCCTAGTAAACATGAGACTCTTATTTAACACTCAGAGTTTTATGTATCAGCTCTGGCAGTGGACAGGAGATCAGGAATAGGTTTATACTGAGAGGTACAAGGTTGCTGTATCCTCCATTAAATGGGTCTAGAATGCTGCGATTTTTCTACCAGGTCTCACAGTAACAGTACAGCAGTGAGTTTGGTTCCTTTACTTCCAGTTGCATTTCCTTATTTCTGGCTCTCAGCTGATACAGATGACTAAGATGCTAGAAGTCAGATAGATAAGTGAGGATTTTTTATACTTTGTAAAGGACGTATAACATGTTATATAATCACTCGAATTAAACGAATCTCTTCTATACAAAATTATAAAGTCAAAGGATAAATAATAAAAAGTAAAACTGGGTCATATACATTATGTTTTAAATACCTTGTAGATTTGGAATAGGATAAGTAAAGACTTGTAAAAGTTACAAATGTTCAATTCTAAAACTATTCCATGTCATTACAAAATATCAAACTTGTCATATTTAAAAATCTCACCATCAGGTTTGAAAATCTTGTAAATTGTTCAACTTAACAGCTACTTCCAATAATTTAAAAAATTTTTTATTATTTTTGAAATAGGCATTATTTTATGGTTCAAAATTCAAAAGGTACAAAAAGATAGAAAGACTCCTCCTCACCTGCCTCCTGGCCCCCAGCATTGGGCATTCCCTGGAGGAAACTGTAACCACTTTGTGATCCCTCACAATGACACTCTGCATGTAAACAAGACCCCACCCTCCAAGAAAGAAAAGTGTGTCTGTGTATCTAATATTAAGGAGTTTGATATCAATGACTGAGGCAAAAAGATACTTCAGGATTTGAAACAAATATCTTTGTCTTTTTGATGAACTGACAACCATGAGATTCAAGAACACAATCTAAGGGGGCACACACAAAGCATGTGCCCGTCGGCCACCAAATCGCTATACTCACTTCAATGAAAAACATAAATCAAAACAATGGAAAGTTTTCTGAGAAAATGATATGTGTCTTAGAATGATTTTATAATGATAACTACAATCTCAGCTAACAGTTTGCACCTCCAGAAGTTTTTCAGAGTACTTTATCTACTTTCGTATTGGTCTAAGGACACTTAAACCATCAGAGTTTTAGTAATTATGGCACGCATCTACAATGAGATGGATGCCCTAAAACAGTCCTAGAAAGCTCAAAGTGGCTAGTTGAAAAAGTTTTTTGCCCTTCAATTAACATTTTAAAAACTACAAAACAGTATACAAGAAAATAAGAAAAATTCACGATTCACTAAAAATGGATTAGCAGAAAAAAAAATCATTTGAAGGAGTTCTACCATTATTATATATTTTCACCATCCTCAATTTTTCTTTTTTCTTTTTTTTTTTTTTTTTTTTTGAGATGGAGTCTCGCTCTGTCACCCAGGCTGGAGTGCAGTGGTGCGATCTCAGCTCACTGCAACCTCCACCTCGCAGGTTCAAGCAATTCTCCTGTCTCAGCCTCCTGAGTAGCTGGGACTACAGGCGCACACCACCACGCCTGGGTAATTTTTGTATTTTTACAAAACAAAAGAGACAGGGTTTCACCATATTGGTCAGGCTGGTCTTGAATTCCTGACCTCAGGCGATCGACCCGCCATGGCCTCCCAAAGTGCTGGGATTACAGGCATGTGCCACCGCTCCCAGACTTCATCCTCAATTTTCTAAACTAAAAAAATATAGAATTCTTTTTGGTATTAACCAGCTTAAGGGAACATTTATTTTTCTGTATTATATATCCTTCAACTTTTACAAATGTGACTTAATAAATGCTAACTGCTAACTTTATTCATATTGTATTGAATCATATTTACTTTAACATCTGTTTTCACCCTGTAAACACTTAAGAAACTGCTCACTTCTGCCAACTAGCTGGACATACCTATATATCTGTAAAAATAAATGTAAACTATTACTTATAAATGTGTAAAAGGGACATTGCCAATACGTATTATTTCTGTATTTCAGATCTTTCCAAAGTGTAAAAGAAGACTTTTTATTTATTTATTATTATTTTTGGAGGTACAGGGTCTCACTGTGTCACCAGGCTGGAATGCAGTGGAGCGATCATGGCTCACTGCAGCCTTGACCTCCTGGGCTCAAGTAATCCTCCCACCTCAGACTCCCAAGTAGCCAGGACCACAGGTGCATGGCACAACACCTGGATAGTTCTTTAATTTGTAGAGACAAGGTTTCTCTATGTTGCCCAGGCTGGTCTTGAACTCGCAGGCTCAAGGGATCTGCCCACCTCAGCCTTCCAAAGTGTTAGGGTTCACTCATCTCACAGTTTTTTCAAAAGAGTTTAATGAGATACTTTTAAGGAAAGATCACTTTGAAAATTCAGAGTAGGCTGGGTATGGTGGCTCACGCCTGTAATCCCAGCACTTTGGGAGACTGAGGTGGGCAGATTGCCTGAGGTCAGGAGTTCAAGACCAGCCTGGCTAACATGGTGAAACCCTGTCTCTACCAAAAATATAAAAATTAGCCGGGCATGGTGGCAGGCACCTGTAATCCCAGCTACTCAGGAGGCTGAGGCAGGAGAATCGCTTGAACCCGGGAGGCGGAGGTTGCAGTGAGCGGAGATCATGCCACTTCACTCCAGCCTGGGAGACAGAGCAAGACTTCGTCTTAAAAAGGAAAAAACAAACAAACAAACAACAACAAAAACCCCAAACATATATATATACACATATATATGTATAATAACAAATATAAAAAGAAAATTAAAACTCGTATTTATTTTTACTTCTTATAACAGGCAATAATTAAAATAGGTATGTTCAAAGACTAAATCATATGCATCAAAGATAATATTTTGTGTAACAAATGAGACTTACTTGCGGTTGTGAGGAAGCTTCTGAAGGCAAGCTATGGGATGACCTGCTTCGAGGTGGTGGTTGTGGTGGGGTTTCCAAATTTGGCTGGGGGCCAGACTGAGGCATAGGTGCTGCCACAGGGACAAGAGGCTCTTGCAACCTTTGAGCAGGCGGGGGCAAAGAAGACTGCGGAGGAAAAGCAGCCTGAGGCTTCAGTGGTTCAGGAAGGAAAGTTGAACCTAAAAAACCAGTGGTTGTCAGATGTTAGGTGTATTCTAGAAAACCATGTTTTTTTCCTTCTTTAGTGAAATGTTAGGAGAACATTCTAGTTATTTCTTCCCCCAATAAGTAGCCTCATTTCTTGTGGTATAATGAAGGAAGGATATAGCTATCTGAATATATGTTGTAGAAGGTGGGAGATGACAGAAGGAAAAAGAGAAAAATATACAACAAAACCAGTACAGTATTTCTAATATAGTATCTACCTTTCTTTTCTCTCAATTTTTAAAAATTTTTGATTTTTGAGACAGGGTGTTGTTCTTTTGCCCAGGCTGGAGTGCAGTGGTGTGATCACGGCTTACCACAGTCTCAACCTCCCAGGCTCAAGTGATCCTCCCACCTTAGCCGCCCGAGTAGCTGGGACCACAGGCATGTGCCATCACCCCTGGCTAATTTTAAGAGTTTTTAATTTTTTTACAGGCGGGTCTCACTATGTTGCCCAAGCTGGTCTCAAATTTCTGGGCTCAAGTGATCCTCCTGCCTCAGCCTCCCAAAGAGGACCTACCTTTCGACGTTTCTGATGTTTTGCTTTGGCTTTCAGGAGTCAGTCTTCCAGCAGATGCCCGCGCGTGGCTCTGTGGGGCACTGATAACTCCAGCACGAGGAGGAATCGTCTACAGATAGGAAACATAACACTTGAGACATTTACTTACCTTCCACAGGTAAAATTCTGTGAAAACATTTGCTTTTGCATCTCATTTACTTTCTTCTATGGTATTAGTCTCTAATTTGTCATTTTAAGTGCTCTCTACTTGAAGCCATTATAATGATGAATTTTAAAATCTTCCTGTTTACTTCTGACTATTTACTATGTGCCAGACATTATGTTAATTAAGTACTGTACAGGCATTTCCATTTCATCTTCAAAATATCCCTCAGAAGTAGGTATTATTTTATCATCTCTATTTTAAATTAAGATGAAGAAATATATACAACTTGCCCAAAGCCACACAGAAAGCAGAGCCAGGATCCAAACTCAGGTCTGACTGGCTGCAGGGCTAGGGTTCTTAACCATGTGCAATGCTGTCTTTATGGGGAAAAACTGGGATGATTTTAAAATATACAAGGAGATAGAGAGATATATACCTGAGCAACTAGGAGACTTTGGGGAAAAAAACACCCTGAGATTTGTTTTTTTGCTTGTTTTTTTTTGAGATGGAGTCTCACTCTGTGGCCAGACGGGAGTGCAGTGGCACAATCTCTGCTCACTGCAACCTCTGCCTCCTGGGTTCTGGCACTTTCCTGCCTCAGCCTTCCGAGTAGCTGGGACTACAGGCGCCCGCCACCACACGCGGCTAATTTTTTGTATTTTTAGTACAGATGGGGTTTCACCATGTTGGCCAGGATGGTCTCGATCTCCTGACATCATGATCCACCCGCCTCGGCCTCCCAAAGTGCTGGGACCACAGGCGTGAGCCACCGTACCTGGTCAAGATTTGTTTTTTAAGAGATGGGGTCTTGCTATGTTGCTCCAGCTAGACTTGAACTCCTGGGTTCAAGCGATCTTTCCATTGTAGTCCCCTGAGTAGCTGGGACTACAGGTGCATGCCACTGCCACCCAGCCATATATATTGTTTTTAAACACAGAAGTACAACTTTTGAATGACTAACTCAATATTCCGAATTAAATACACTGAAAGACTCATCAGTGAAAAATATTTTTTCTATTTTCATATGTTTGCTGAAGGATCTAAGCTAACAATATTTATTTTAAGCAAAATATGAACTTTCAAACTCACAAAAATCCTGACTTTCTTTTCCTATACTTATGGTATTCAACAGAATCAAGAAAGTTCTTGTGCCAAGTGTGGTCATGGGATCAGTGAATGGCAAATTTCCCTTTTTTTGAAAAAAGGAGGAAAAATATTTGAAGAGTAATATTACATATAAAAAAGAACCTTCAGATTGTTAAGTGGACAGCTACAACAGAAAAGACAAAAAACTTCTATCTTCATAGGAAGTGGTTTCCTCAGTTCTCACAATCTTAATAATCTTAATTTCTAGGTACCGTAACAGCTCTCAGTTTCCTACTCTTCAGATATGGGCCTCTCAGTAGTCCCAGCTCCTACTGGACTAGCCTAAGTCACTGATTACTGGTTTCTATTTGCTCTTTCTCTCTGTTCTTGATTACCTGTTATAGTCCAGAGAAAGTTTTCAAATAATAAAAAACCTATGTGTATAAGAGAACATATAAACATACAGAAAAGACACATTCATCAGGTAGGGAAAAATCCTGTAACAACATCTACTCTCCTATTTCTAATACCTTTACGGAATATGATGAACCTGATCAAGAAAAAAACCAAAAAGAGAAAAAAACCTTTAGAACCAGTTTTACTATACCGAATTTATCATTTTTTTTTCTGAAATGTAATTAAAATCCTTTTTAATGAAGGATTACTTTATATCTTCATTAATTACTCAGGTAAAATGATAAAAAGCTGCCCAAATCCATCATTTCCTCATATACTGAGACTCTTAAGATATTTATTTAGTGACCATAATTGTTTTAAGTGTATCACTTTTATCCAAATAATGAAGTTTGTTATTTTTGAAGAGTATGCTAAAATAATGTTAGAGTCGGAAGATCATCAAGTGCAATTCCCTCATTTTAGAGATGAGGAAATTGAGGCCTTGAAGGGTCACATGATTTCTCCAAGGTAACAAAACTGACGAGTAGTAAACAGGACTTAGAACCGAGACCCCTTGGCCCCAGGCGAGGTTTTACCTACCGGTCTGGCTGTACTGTATCCAGCAGGTCCTGGGCCTGCAAGTCCTGCTTGAGGTGAAGGCTGACTGCGTCCTGGAACAAAGACATCATATCATATATTTAAGTTTAAAAAAATAAACAAGAAACCATGTACTTATATTCCAAGTGTCTATTTCACGGTCCAGTTTTAAGGGTGAATAGCTACATTCAAGTGTTTTTACCTATATTATCTTTCCTTGTTGTTCCAGGGCTTTTGGGTGCTTTGAAGCAAGAAGGGAAAAAAAAATTAGTTGTAAGTTAACAATTAAGCAATATTGCATAACATCAGCTTGCTGTTCTGCTTCATTACCAGCAGAAATGGGGGCATGAGATGGTAACAAAACAAAGCACTTTGCTTTGTATAATGATGAAGGGTATTATCAGTCCTGAATGAAATACTCCAAAAGAGAGAAAAATTACAATATTTAGAGAGACCTTTATGGGAGACAAGTGGTGACTTTAGTTTGATATCTCACTCATGGGACCACTTTTAGGGTGGCATTCCCCATAGAGCTCTCTCTTGTGAACCTTGAAAACATACAGTCAGCTGTGTGAATGGTCACAAGATGCGGCACTGCTGCCCCTTAGAGTCTGGCAGACAAGTGGCTTCTGAGCAACAGACAGGACTGCATTTGTCAAATTACACAAGAGGCTCCTAGTAGCAATACTTTAGGGCTTCACGCTGTAGATGTCACTGTGGATAAGGTTATCTTATGATGAGATCTTTTGGATTTCTATAACAAAATCCCATCATTAAGACAGAAGACAGGCATATGTTATTACCAAATATCTGCCTTATGGAAGACAGTGTTAAAAATATGTTCAAACTCATTAGAAAGGTAGCTGAAGGATAAAATGAAATAAATTACTCTTGGAGCCAAAAGGAGTAGGAGTGACTATCAAGGGCAGTTATCTTAGATAAACTCTCCTTTTTGTAAATAAATTCAAGTACAATTGTTATAAGAAATACATCAGCCTTTTAATAACTAAAATCATAACAAATGGCCTCTAGTCTTAAAGGTCTTTTAAACAAATCTGGCTCAGTGCTAATCTATAAAATAGCTATGTTATCTGAAATCAACTACAAAATACTATATTCTTGGATCTGAATTAATAGGGTTTAATTATAATCATTAATTTTTAAAACTTCAGATTAGTAAAGTACATTTCTAAATATTTTACTTATTCTGAAAAGAATTTTGAAGACATTCTTAAACAGTAATTTCACAACCTGGGCATATATAAACTATATATGAAACAGAGTACAAACAACATCAAGGATCTCAGGGAAATTAAATGGATATCCATTAGAAACTATAGGTGACATAGAATGAAGAGAGGAAAAAATACAAGGTATACATAAGGAGGGGAAAGAGAAGTTCACAGCTGGACCAAGAAAAGATTTAGTATGCCTGCAAACACTGGGGGGTGGGGAGGTGGGGCGCTGACACTGAGAAATAAAATGAGAGAACCACTTCTATAATGCAAGAGTCTTGTTACCTTCCATCTCTCTCCTAGCTACCCCAGGACTGGGAGGGGCTCCAATACCTTTTTAGAGAAAGAACAGAAACTATATATTGTTCAGGGCCCACAGCACAGAATGAAAGGCAGGCACACAAGACAATTTCCATAGTAAACTCACTTTTGCAAAAAGGCTCTTTTATTGCTTTAAATTTCTTCAAAGATATCAATACAAACCAAAGTGACTTTAGATGCTTGGCTCAAATCTGAATCCTCCCTTTACTCAAACAGAAGAGTAGAAACAGGATGACAGTTTTCTTTTTATGTATGCAATTACTACCAGTAGGGAATTTAAAAAATATGTTTAATGAAGACCTTTGCTTTAAAAATCATCTTACTCCTTATATCCAGAGCAAGTAAAAACTCTGATATTTGATAGTCAAAAGGAAAGAAATCATAAATTTCTATGAGACTACGTAAGTCTTTTGAAGTTAGTTTTTGATGCATTAATTTTAAAAACTCTAATGTACTATAGTGACGTAAAGGAATTATTGTTTATAGGATGAAAAACATGTTGCAAACACTACTTACAAAAGAATTATGAAGGGGAGCAATTTTTAAAATTAAGACAGATTTCACTGTAATCCACTGGCTTGCTAATATAACTTTTGACAGATTCATTTTAAATTTATTTTCTACAGGATGTTTTCCTAATTAAAGCAGAAGATAAGCAAAAATTATCATGGAAATTTAAATAAAAGCAGGAGCTTGAAAAGGGAAAAATTAAATGTTTTCTATAAAAGCAGGAGCTTGAAAAGGGAAAAATTAAATGTTTTCTGTAGGTCAATGGAGAAATGATCACTTAGCTGTATTCGGCAGAAGCTGTAATGCTGAAATAATTTAGCTATTCTTATCACACGCAGTCAGTAAGATCTACACACAGGCAAAGTCAGTCTGTAGTAAGACCTGAATTGCTCAGCCATGTCACTAGGCAAGCTACAATAGAAACAGACCAGGCTACACATGCACAGTGAGCCTTAGTAACACTGGATTTGTAAAAGTTCTTCTGAGGAATTGTGAAAACTCATCTCATCTTTTCTTGAGATTTAGATTAAATAAACTTGTCAAATGTATAACTCCAACTGAGCTCTGTGAGTTTTCATGTAAACCAAATAAACTATACTTCAAACAAAAAGTGACCCTTTGTGAATAAAAATTTCCTTATGAAGAAAGGAAAAGAAAATCATACAGTTCTTTGCTAATCCAAAAGCTTTTCCACTAGAAAATAAATGTATCACTAATCAGATACTTGGGAAATGTTCTGTATTTACTGTACCTGAATGACTTTTAAAATTAATATAACTTTTGGGTATTAAATCTTTGTAAATGAATCAACCACATTTATTAAAAAAAAAAAAATTAGGCCTGATGAACAATCCCAGCCTACCTGGGAAATGAAAGCCTTTATTAGTTTTATTTGTGGATTAGTTTTAAACTAGAATGTCATTCATTTTGACTTTTATCAAACAAACCTAAAATGTCTTTCAGGTGTAAAACATTAATGAACCACGATTCACACATGCTAACAAATGTAAATGGTTACCTCCAAATTCCTTTCTAGTGGGTGCAGGACTCCTAGCCCCTTATAGTTCATAAGAAAATAGGCAGCAGAAAGGAAATGACATTAAATACAGAAGTGAAATGTCAAAGATTGCTATAGTATCCATGACATCAAGTATCATGCAGGAATTACATATTATCTACGTACTACAAAAACTATTATTCAATGCATATGCTTATAATTGAAGTAACAGCACTATATTTAATTTAAAAGAACATTAAACAAATACATACAATTGTACATTAATACGTATGCTCTCCAGTTTTATTATACTTTTACAGAAATTAGTACATTTTAATTATTTTATGCTTATAAATCATCCAGAAATGAGGATTTTGAAAAAAATTAAACCTAATTTTACCTAAGAACAGTTTACATGCCTAACTAGATCAAATTAGCAAAAACAAAATAAACCTCTCTGGTTGGCTGGTGAGAAGGCAGCTAAAGGCAGCTGTGAAAACACCTTGGAGGAATCTACTCTGCAAACACTCTACCTTGTCTGTTGCGCCTACCATGTTCTTTAGAGAAAAGCTAAGAAATAGCAATAATGATAGAAAAAACAGTAAAATCCAGAAGCTAGAGATCGGAAAACATGCAAAACATTTTAAAATAGAGTGAAGAATTTTACATCTAGCAGAAATGATAATAAAAGGTTGTCACCTGAAGGCGGAGGAGGTCTCTGTGGGGGAGCCGGGCGTGTGGGAGGGGCGACCGGGCGGGGCGGCGGCGGCCGCTTCGGCTCCAAGGGCTGGGCGGGGTCTTTCTGCGGCAGCGGCGTTGCTGGCTGCGCGTCAATAGGAGAACCTAAAAAGCCCACAAGAGGTAAGAAGATCAGGTTCTAAGTAGCTGTTGACAGAAGGGAACAGTCCTTCATATATATGTGTAATGTTCTATAAAATGTGCACAATAGTGTAAAGAAAGGGCATGTATTTTCAGTATGAATAACAAAAGCAGTCTACTATTAAACTGCCCTTTGGTACCATGGCAGCAATAATGCTACCTCTGTGCTGACCTCTTACCTAGGCCTCAGGTGCTGAAAGCTAATTTACTAAGTGGCCCTATTGATATGCACAAAGTATTGTTTGAGTTAAGCCATTTTGTAGTCTGGCCAGTAGAGAGAAGAAAAAGCTCAAATAGTTAATGGGTTCATACCATAGAAAATCATCAGTTATAAGACATAGACAAACCTAACCACATAGAAAAAAGATTAAGAACAATTGTCATCTAGTGACAGTTATAGCAAGTTTCCTTTCCATTGAGAGCTTATCATCTACAAGTTTTCCTATTCTGTACCGGAGAAAACAGGGTGCACTTTATCACCTAGGTATGAAACTTAAACGATGACTCTCCAACATCAAGCACATTGGCCACAGGAAGCCATACAAAACTTTCAAATAAAATGCATACTCTGTGCACTGGGAGGCCCAGGAGTTCTTGACGGTGCTCGGCTTGGTCTGATGGGAAGGGAAGGTACAGGACCCTCTGATATCGTAGGTGACTGGCAGGGACTAGTTCGGGGTGAAGAGCTGGGGGAAGTACCAAGGCCGGAACTTGAAGATGGCTGGAGATGCTGGGGAAGAAGTTCCTCCACTTCAGCACTATAGTCATCAACATCACCTAAGGAAAAGCAGGCTTGATCAGAGATAACTCCATTTTAACTTGCTCAGAGATTTTTTTCACCTTAGGTTTTAAAAAGTTAAAATACACAAAACAAATATGAACATTATGTCATTGCAAACACACATGGATTAAGCATGAAGGCATGTATAAAACCACAATTAGTAGAAATGCTTGTTTCAGAAGATGTAAAGATATCTATTGTCTCTGAGCAATAAGATGTCAGGTGACCAACCACTTGGAGCTGGGGTGACCCAATGGGCTTTCAATATGCCCCAGAGCAGCTTCTCCAGTGCAAGCCAACTCAAGTTTCCTGCTCTCCTTCCAAACCTGTCCACTGTGCTCTGTGGAACTGCCCCACTCCCTTGCCTAACCCAGGTCCAGCCTCAGAGTCAACAAGCTCTCAGGAGCCACACAGTCTTCCCCCAGAAGGCTCCTCCCTGCAACCCTCACCCCACAAAGACACGCTTTGCTTTAATTAAGTAAACACTGGTTCTCCCCCAGGGTCTCCTCATCTCCACTTACTTCTGGGTAGGAAAGTGGGGTCAAGGTAACCCTTGCAACCTAACTGCCATTCCAGAACATTAGTCTTCCAACCCTGAACAAAAAGTCCTACTGCTCTGAGGCTATGCCATCAGGAATTTATGTAACACCCTCTACCCCCACTTGGTACAGTCATCTCCAACGTCCATTCTTCCATTTCCTGAACCCACTCACTGAGGACTAAGCAGAGAGCAAGACTGTAAGTCAGGTCCCGCACCATCTTTCTGCGTGGCATCAAAGTCCATGTGGACAACTCGTTCAATAGCAAAATGCCTTGGTCCTATCCTTATGGACATTCGCCTTCACTCCTAACCCACACCCCTCAGAACTGCACTCTTCTGAAATAATAAACTCAAAAGCTTCATTCTGACTTTGGCCTCCCAGCTTTTCAGTTCTCTCCCTTGGCTACTCCTTCTCTTTTGATTTCTTCAGAAGCCAGGGCTTGATCCCTCTAACTTTTACCTCCATCTGATTCTGCTTTCTTCTGTACCTACCTTCAGATTCTATGGTTCTTCATCTCAAACATTACCCTACTTCACTCTTCTTCCATTGCACGTGCTTGACATAACCCCATCCCTGCACTGATTCCCCTGTTTAATCTTTCTGTGGTAACATTTGGATTGCTGACTGCCTCTGCTAAAGAAAACCACCCAGTCCTGACAACTGCAGTCACATTTGAAATTATGCTTTTCAGTCTCTTCTGGCCTAAAGTGCCTGGCAATTCCATGATTTGCTGGTTTGCTCTTCCCCTCACCCTTTGCTCTTCAGGAGCTTTACTGCAAAACTCCTTAACCCTCCTGAAACTGTGAGCTGTCCCACTCCTGCAGATCACTTCAACACTTCACAGAGAAGAGGGAAGTCTTAAGATGGGAACCCCTACTTCAACAGCCTGCCCCCAAGCTGGAGTCTCATTACATGGTTGTCACTTGGGTATCTGAGGATGGAACAAATGGGCCCCACCCAGCCTAATTTTCTCAGTGACACTGCTCTACTATTCTGCCTTGCCCTTCCCCCAAACCATCAGCCCTTTCTCCTCTACTTTTCCATTAGCACTGTGCATTCTCAAGCCTGTCCCATCCAAAACCACCACCCTAGGACCTCCAATCTTCCTAGAGCAATTGCCCTCTTCTCTTTCCCCCCAAACTTTCTTAAAGAGTTGTCTACAGACACTTTTCTCCACTTCTTCACCTTCCATCCATATCAATTTACCACTATCTGACTTCATCACTTCCGAGATCACTCTCATGAAATGTCAACAACAGCTTCCCTTCCTGTTATTAAATCAGAAGGACACATTTCTGTCCTCATTTCTTCTCATCTTTCTGTGTTACAAGACACCACTGACTACTCCCCTTCCATGCTCCACTTTCTTTCCTTGATTTTTAAGCCATGAATTTCTCTTGGCTCTTTGACATTTCTAGAAACAATTGCCATTGTTCCTTCTCATTTTCTTTTCACGGGCAGCCTTCTTCTGTCTATATTTAAACTCTGTGTTTCCACATACTCAATCCCAGGTCTGTATTTCTCCATATTCGATTCATTCTCTTCTGTCTCGTCATAATCCTATTGGCCAAAGTTATATTAACAAATGCCCATGACTTTGCAGGCTATTAGAGCTGCCTTGACTCCAGAGCTCTTTCCTGAGCACCAGACTCATGTTTGACTGACTCCATGAACATCTCAAATTCAACATATCCGAAACAAAATTCATCTTCCATCCCACACCTACTTCTCTCTCTGCATTTCTTTTCTTCATTTACTCCCTCACAAACATCCCTCCATAATCCATTTGGATCCTCTTTATCCCCACTTAGACTGTGCACATGCTTTCTTCTTGGATCACTCCTCTATAGCATTAATTCCATTCTCCCTGAGTCTTTGGATTCTCAACTTAAATTTCAATTCCTCTGGGAAAGCTTGCCCAATTTCCCAAATCCAGGTTAAGCAACTTTCCCATGAGCTACCACAAAACCATTCATTATCACATTTATGTCACTTTATTATAATTGCCTGCTTACTTACATGTAACACCCAATAAGCTATGAGTTCTGGAAAGGCAAGAACCACAGCTGTCGAATCTCCAGCACCCAGCTGTATCTGGCATAAAGGTACTACATAAATATGTGTGGACTGAGTAAACAAATGAACAGATAATGTGAAAATGAGATAACCTTGTAAGACGTTCAACTCTTAAATGTGGTACCTAGCTATACAGGGCATTACAGTATTATTATAATCTAAGGTATGCATTTTAATGAAAAACTGGCTAGAATAGCATATTGTGTTAGAAAACAAATGCATTTAAAATTTTTTTCTTTTGATAATGTTGCCATCAAACAAATGCATTTTTAAATCATGTTTAAGGAAATTTTCGGCGTAATTACTTAAATTCATTTCTGTTCTTAGAATACCCTTTTGGAACTTCTACTTTTTTACCTCAACTTTAATTATTGGGACTAAACCATACACCAACAATACTAATTTGGGTATTTATCCAATAAGAATATAAATTAACATTTGTAAAGGTCTTAATATTTGAATGGAAGAATGGTAAATACATTTAAAGTATACGCAAAATAAACACAATATGATGTGAAATAAATTTGTTTTGTTTTGTTTTGTTTTGAGACAGCCTCGCTCTGTTGCCCAGGCTGGAGTGCAGTGGCACAATCTCGGCTCACTGCAACCTCTGCCTCCTGGGTTCATGCGATTCTCCTGCCTCAGCCTCCTGAGTAGCTGGGATTACAGGCGTGCACCACCACGCCCAGCTAAATTTTGTACTTTTAGTAGAGACAGGGTTTCGCCATGTTGGACAGGCTGGTCTTGAACTCCTGGCCTCAGGCAATCCACCCTCCTCAGCCTCCCAAAGTGCTGTGATTGCAGGCATGAGCTGCCGCACCTGGCCAAAATACATTCTAATTAATAGTGCTATGTACGTCCCAAGAAGAAGAAGAAAGATGAACTTGGAAAATAAGACTTTACAGATTGGAAGAAAACATATCTAGAACTACAAGAAGTAAATGTGTTTAAGAAACAAACCTTCCATATCAAAATCTGCTGCAACCTCTGCATCTTCACCAAGCAGGGTAGAGCTTGTTGATGATGGCAATGCAATGCTAATTTTCTCTAAACTCATTTCTTCTTCCAAATTTTTGATCCAGTCTGGACTTTTTAAAGCAATAGTTATAGTCCGATTCAATAACTAGCGGAGTAAAAGAGATATAAAATAAAGATTAACATGAAAGCTAACTATTTTGGAATAAAGAGGCTGACTTCGTTAAACTATGCAATGGTATAGACAGTTAATTTAGTTAGACAATTCAGCATAGTTCTTTCACATATACTAAATTTCAAACTAGTTTAAAGGTTGTTCCCAGTTCTCCCTTTAAACACCTGTGGTGATAAACAAAGATCTTTTCTAGGCTGCCCAGAGATGCAAGTTTCCTTTGCTACAACCACTATGTTTTCCTGGCCAGATGTAAATTCACCAACAACTCTGCTACATAACTTTATACTTTCTTAATTTTGATTCACAGATTAAGTAATTGTTCCCAGGTGAAACAACTACAAAAGAGACAGCAGAAAATCTTTAAAATGCATTTCCTGTTCCTGTTCATTTGGTCTTTCCTAACTTGGCATATGGTCCTAAGAGCTGCTATATTGTCAGCTGCTAAGTGCTAACCTATACAGTTTTAGCATTTCAAATGTCAGAAGAATATTAAGAGAACTGAACACCATTTTAAATCTTCAACAAAAATTAATCATTCTAAAAACAGAATGACTTCTACCTGTGAAACTGGCACTCTGCCTTCTCTATAAATTTGGGTGACTTTTAGACTAAAGTATAATCTAAGACAACCAAGACATTATAATCAAATTATAGCAGATCGTGTCAATGTATTTAAAAAATACTCTCAAAAAAACTTGCTGATAACAGCAAGACTCTTTGGTCAAGGATAAAATGTGCACTAGAAAGGAGTTCTCATTTAAAACCCATATTCTTATAACAAACTTGCTTTCTAAATTTAATCTCTCTCCCACATAGTTTCAATTTCCTTTGTTTGAAGAGTTTCTTAATGTGAACAAGATGTGAATATTTTTGGTATTTGCAAATGAACTGTGTAGCTGTGATCAATATGCTGTGCTGACAGTTGGCACCTTTGTGGGTACAGATCTTCCTTGGCTCAAAGTGTTACTGATATTAGAATTCCTTGAAGGCATAATAATGGAGAGGTTGAAAGTTGCTGAACTGAGTGGCACAGCTGTGTTTATTAGTAATGTAGCATCCACACTGAGCTTTAAAGTCAGAATCCTAAGAATTCATAATCCTTTACTTGCCAAGTAGATATGAGTACTAAAATCAATCCAATTTCAGAACTTAACACGCTTTACAAGTCATATATTACTTTTCAAAGTCAACAAAATTCTTTTATATTCATCAAAAAATACTAACAAGCATTCTTAAATACCTATCACCATAATGGCCAATTAAGATGTAATTCCTTAGGAATATCCCCTTGGTAGAGACCAGGGCCAAATGAAAAGGAAGAAATTTAGAAGACCAAAAAAATATTCAAAAAGATACATAGAGGTTCACTGGAATATTGGCTTTAATAATTAAGAATAGGAAATAATCTAGATGTCTATAGGAGTTTGGTTTAATAAATGTATATATTTATTCACAAAATGAAATTAATGAAGCCATTAAAAATGACATATTTGTTTAAGATGTCCCTGACACAGTCATAAGAGGTAGTAAGAAAATAGCTTTATAACACGGTTTCAATTTGTGTTTGCGTATATGCATATCCCATTTGTGTTAATGTGTTTGTGTGTATATAAAATCCCATTTGTATTTACATATGTATATGCTAATATGAAGGTTAAGAGAAATTACTTCAGAATGGTAGCATTATGTGAGTGGTCTTATTTTTAATTCTTTTCCATGTTTCCTGATACATGATTTTACATGAGTATACTAGTATTACATTTAGGAAAACAAACAAAACTCTACAAAACCTATTTCAAAAGCAATACACACAAAGAATTTTTTTTTTTTTTTTTTTTTTGAGACAGAGTCTCGCTCTGTTGCCCAGGCTGGAGTGCACTGGTGCAATCTCGGCTCACTGCAACCTCTGCCACCCAGGTTCAAGTGATTCTGCTGCCTCAGTCTCCCAAGCAGCTGGGATTACAGGCGCCCACCACCACGCCTGGCTACTTCTTGTATTTTTAGTAGAGACAGGTTTTTGCCATGTTGGCCAGGCTGGTCTCAAACTCCTGACCTCAGGTGATCCACCTGTCTCGGCCTCCCAAAGTGCTGGGATTACAGGCGTGAGCCACCGCACCCAGCCTAATACATACAAAGAATTTTTTTTTCTCCAAAGAAGTTGATGTGACAGAAGAAGCAGCTCAGGACAGTGCTCACAGAGTTGCTCAGTGCTGCAGGAATCAGGCCTAGAGTACAATCCATCCTGTGCACTGACTATATACTTAGAAATTTAGGATTTGGGTCTAAAAGAGTTCAGAAAAAAATGACAGATGAAGCACTTCAGAGAAGTAAAACTATTCCAGGCCAACAATGTAAGTTTCCGTCATCAATGACTTTTCAAATCACAGGTTAGGAATATCTCCATTCGTTAAAAATTTCTAAAGTACTTCAATGGGATGGATCTGTTATCTCTGGAAATTAATTTAGTTATGTTTGAAGAAGATAACTAGGTAAGCCAAGCCAATGAAACAAATTCCTAGGAATAATGAGCACCTCTCTCCCTTGTTTTCTGGTACATAATGCATTTTCTTCACTTGATAGAATGTTTTTCTACTATACAGATAAGCCAGACTACCCCTAATTAAAAATTTAAAACTTTTTGCATCATAAAATGTAATAAATCAAATTAGGTGCTAAACATGTTTCCTTCTTAGTCTATATCAACAGTTAATATCTCTGGGGAGGGGCCAAAATACGCCTAGGCTAGTCAGAAATCCAGTCTAAATAAAAAACATTAAATAACTCCTCGAACATACCATAAGGTCTTTCCCCCTCCCATTTAGATAATCTTGCTGCATGTCTATAAAAATATCATACCATCTTCAGACATTTAATTTCAGAATGGTTTAGAATCAACAAATGCTACCTTACCTCTTTACCATTTAGGCTCAGAACATTCAAGGCAGAGCTTCCCTCCAAAAATGTAACCCACATTTTATCTTCTACAAATCTTTAAGAAAAACAATAAAAAACCATAATTAATACCATAGACATAACAAGCTCAGTGACTACTCCCATGATTATTGATCATTAACAAGGGCCACAAGAGGCCAGGAAGTAAAAAGTAAAGGAGGGAGCGCAGGTAGGGCTGGTGGTGACCTGGAGAGGGCACTCTTCCCCTAAAAACACTCTAACTCCAATTTCAAATACTATGTTAATGGAACAGCCACAAGAAATGAGTCTGTGCACCTCCATTTGTGATCACTGCTAATCCAGTCCCATCCAATCCTCCATTTCATTGACAAGGCAAAAAGGGACAGAGGTTAAGTGACTTGTTCAAAGTGACTCCATAAGGAGAATAAGTTACAGGGCTGGGATCCAAGTCTCCTGACCCCACAACCCAGTACTATGTATTTTCACTGTCTCAGTGACTTCCCTGAAGAAAATTTCCTATGATCAAAAAAGATGAGAGTTGCCAGTGAAAGAAAACAAAACCAGACTGGCCCCAAGAAGCCTTAGATAAGTTATGCTCCTTGTATTTCGTCATTGACAAACATTTACTCTTTTGGGACTTCAATGGTCTTTGATAGGATTCCAAGTTTTTACTTTTGAAATAAAAAAACTATCAAGAGGAAAAAAAAATAAAAAGGACAGAAGAAGTTCTGAAGAGGGTCGCGGGTATATAATGAAGTTATTATTCAAAAAAGAACAAATTATGATGTTATCAATCTTATTACAGAAATAATTTGGTGAGTTAAACCACAAGTTCAGAAATCTTTACAGATTTTTCCACAATGAGAGGAAAACATGTATACACAAACACACACACACACACATACACACACACACACACAGTATCACTCTCCCCCTAACCCCCTACTTAAACTAGGATTCCAAAGTATGAATTATGAATATTAAGAGGAAAAGGCCAAAACAAAAGTGTGCATAAGTACTTCACCCTGGTAAAATCAAGGGCCTGGAGGGAACCGATTTCTACAATCCAGATATGACCAAGGCAACTGACTCAATTTCTTTGGCATAAAACTAAATTGCAGGATGCTATCCTTTGAAATACACAGGGAGACCATTCTTACCTAACTACACGAAGGTATCTTTTTCAGATTGTTGGCAATGGAGACTATCCCTCCTCCAAAGGTTATAATCACCACTGTAAGCATACATTTATGCTGCACCAGTCCCCTAAGACCCCAAACATTATTTGTTCTTTGATAGGTACCAACACTTTTGTCGTCCTGGGTTAGGGCTAATATCTTTGTCCTTATTCTCAATCAGCAATGTGCCCCTTACACATTTCTAACTTTAACGAGGGATTCTGGTTCTTATATCTATTGATTTATGTAAGTTCTTTTGGAAGCTATATTTTCTTCCTGCTTTCACTCACTACAGTAAAAGCTTCTAGACTCTTCCTTCAATTAATGTAAGCATCTATACGTATTTAAATTTATCCCATACACATTTCCAGGGAACCTCTTATTTAAAAATAAAGGGGTTCACAGGGTTTACTCACTCCTTAATGGCTGTCTTAATCTAGACTAAAAGGTAATAATCAGTTTCTTCTCACTACTTATAGAGATCCTCTCCTTGTTGACTTTCAGTGTTTGCTTTTTCTCTTCCAACTTAGTCATCTTGGGGTTTAACAACCAGAATATTCCAGGTTGGAGACACCCCATGGTTTTATAATGTTAGGTTAATGCCTTAGTTTCTTCCCAATACTTTTCCTAATGATGACAAACATTTGTGGGAAACCTTCTGGCTTCAATTTAACAAGTTCTTTAGAGGTTGGGTTATAAAGACAGGTCCCTTTCCTGTATCAGAGTCTTTCATCCCTTATACAGTTTGGATTCTTTGTAGCTCAGTGCAGTATTTTACATTTGCTCAGGAAGACATTTATCTGCTACTCTGCTGCCCACTCACACAGTCTACATGATGCTTCTGGTGGTTTGGCATTTCTGTACTTGGCAAAGTATACTGTCATCTGTACACTTGCAGATTTCACTGTGTACTTTCAAGAACCTTAAGATTTTTGAAATGTTTTGATTTGTTTAATTTGAAAGCTTTGGGATAGATCTTTGTCAAAAGATTTGAGGAAAGTCTAAACACAATTTCTTCTCCATTTGTTCATTTACTCTCTGAAAGGACTTGAGGTGTCTTTGATTTTCACTCTGTAGAAGCCATACCATCTTAATTCTGTGGACTACGCCCTTTAGGATCTGGGGGTGTCATTACACACAAGCTGACTTTCCCTACTAGATTACAAGCAGGAGTTGTATCTTCCATTTCTCCTCTGCTCTTCTACAGCAACTAGTGTAGAGATCTGCCCACCAAATATCTATCAAACATACCTAACTAAGCAAATGAATGGTATTTAAAGGGATTTAATGGTACCTCTTTCCCTATGAAATCCAAACACATGCACACATGCACATCATTCAGTCTCTCAAAACTGCTGTATAGTTGGAAGAGAACGTTTTTAAAACAAGGAAACAGGCATCTGGTTCTGCAAAAGGCAGATGGCTAGATCAATGAGGGAAACCAAGACTAGAAGGAATGACTCTTGACTAGTCATCACATCTCTGTTAGAAATTAAACATACTTAAAATTACTCAAATTTCTTTAACTGAGGTAGGGAGGGAGTCATTCTTATCTCTCCTTAAAAAAAAAATAGCAATCACAGCTTCATTTTGTTATAGGGTTTTGTTACATGTTCTATTGTATAGGAATCGTGAGAGTTCATATCTGAACTTGCACCTATTTTTGTTTTCAATTGTTCACATAAAGTTTCACTGTTTAGCTGGGTATGGTGGCTCACGCCTGTAATCCCAGCACTTTGTGGGGCTGAGCTGGGCAGATCGCTTAAGGCCAGGGGTTTGAGACCAGCCTGGGCAACATGGTGAAACCCTGCCTCTACAAAAACAAAACAAAACAAAACAAAACTTAGCCAGGTGTGGTGGTGTGCACTTGTAGACCCAGCTATTTGGGAGGCTGAGGTGGGAGAATTGCTTGAGCCTGGGTGGTTGGGGCTGCAGTGAGACATGAACACATGACTGCATTCCAGCCTGGGTGACTGGGTGAGACCCTGTCTTAAAAAAAAAGTTTCACTATTCATTTAAGCTTTCTAAGTTGAGAATTCAGTTATAAAACCTACAGAATAATATCCACAGTATGATCTTGCTTTAGTTTGGAAATAAAAATACTCATATACTAAACACTAAATAAGGTGGTATCTTTCTTTTTTAAAATTCTCTCCTTCCCCAAATAAGGTGATTTCTATATAGAAATGATTGTTTATGAATCACAAGCTACTTTTGCATAATAAACATCTTACCTTATAAGTATAACTTCACCAAAACTTGCAAACTGCTGCAGAAGCTCATCAATCAAGGCATCATCAAAAAAATTATTTTCTGGTAAAGAACTTTTGATTGAGACCAATACTGTACCATCTGGTGGACCCTGAACTGCAATTACTTCTTTATAAATGTTTTGCCTCTCTTCAGCTTCAACTTCAAATATATCTATATCAATCAGGGCAACGACAGGCCTTAAGGCATAAAGGAAGATAGATGTATTAGAAATGTTTTTAAAAGGGTGTATTTCAAACAAATTTCAAACACTATTAGAAAAACTGAGACTGCTTAAACCTGTGGTCAGAAGTCTTCAGCTCAGCTCTTCCATAGTGCAGCAAAGTGCCTGGAGTCCACGTGTACAGAATTTTGCTTTCATCTTGAAAACTAGCATTTAGAAGATCTAGATCTTCAGCTGCAGTCAGAAGAAATGAAAACACAAGAGAAGCTGTATGAGCAGGACAGATCGTGTAGAGCAAAGAGGCATTCTCCTTCCTTTCATGAGCTTCAGTGGTTTGAGGCTGGAATGCCAGAAACACTTGGTAATAGGCAGGCAGTCTAAATACCTTTAAATTCGAAAGGTTTTGGTAAAGTTATCATTTTATTCTTTATTTAGTAAAAATTAAGATCTGGCTTTATTTCCAAGATTACTTAAAGGACTGGGACTAAATGGTGTTTCATGAACAATTTAAGAGACAAGTGGCAGTTCAAAACATATGCAAACCACTAAAGTTAGCTTAAAAACCTAAATTAGCTTCAATTAAAAATTTCACAAAAATATTTCCTTGCTTCTCTTTACATGAAATTATATGAAAACAGGCTGAAAAATTAAATAAGTTATTATAAACAGATCTGATAATATTTCTAAAAATCTGACATATTTAAATTTTATTTATTCTATTCCAGTTAACGTTTCTTGAAAAACAATATTCTCCTCATTTGATATTATGTCATTCCCTGCTTCCTCATAAGTTTACATTAGTTCATTTAAATAAAGAAGCCCATTTCCCAACCTGATCTATCAAAAGGCCATTTCCTCCTTCTCCAAAGGACACGGTCTGTCCATGCAGGGGTGCGGCACTTTTCACTGGTGTCATAGTCGTCAGAAAACAAGTCATACTTATATGTCGGAGCAAAGGTTACCTTTCCTTCTAAAAATCCTCTAAAAATCTAAAATAAACATATACAAAGTAAGTTATTCCCAAACTGCAACAAGTTCTGTTTTCATTCAGACAGTCATCCATTAAATGTCTATTACATGCTGGATGCTCTCAGAAGAAATCTGTATGCGTCTGATGAACACTTCTAGCTGAATGGAACAAAGCTTAGAAAAATAACCTGAGACATAGCATTTTTCATACCCATAGGGACAGGAGACAGGGAAATTCTGGGCAGAAGTGGGTGGGTCCCCTTGCTGGGTCCCACCCTCAAGCCAAAAAGTCTGTTACCACAGCCCCAAATGAGAACTTATATCCCTGTTTTCCCGCTCGAATGTTGCTTTTTCCAAAACCACCCATGGCCTGCCTTGCCCCCAATCCTGTGCCCATAAAAACCCCAGGCTCAGCTGGCAGAGAGAGGAGAGGCAGCTGGATGTCAGAGAGAAGCAGCTTGACTTCAAAGGGACAGCTTGGCAGCATAGTTTTGGAGAGGAGTCTGGCCATGGGATGGCTGGATTTCAGGGGAAGATTATCTTATTGCTCTGTCCCCTTTTCAGCTCCCCTTCCTGCCAAGAGCCATTTTCATCGGCAATAAAATACCCCATATTTACCATCTTCAATTCGTTCATGTGACCTCATTCCTCCTGGACACCAGATAAGAACTCGGGTGCCATGAGTGTGGGAGCATAAGGCTGTCGCACTGACCCTCCACTAAGCTGTTAACACTTAAGCCATCTGCAGGCAGCAGAGCTACAACAGCACTGTAACACTTTCTGTGGGGCTTCAGGGGTTGGAGGCACCCTCCCCTAGACACTGCCACAGGCCTGGTACAAAGTTCGCTCTTGCCGGTGCCCAAAAGCGCTCACCCCAGCTCCTGCACTCACTCACCAGAACTCCCCCTCCTACAGGGGTGGAGTGCAGTGGGTCAAGTGAGCCGAGTTCGCCCCGCCAGTGCCCATGCACTCCAGTTCCCACCTGCGAAGCAGTCAGGGAAATATCCTGCTTCAATACCACTTGTTTGACATTTGATTAAACTAACTACATGAATAAGGGAATTCTGCCTGATCTTTGAGCTATATGAGACATTTGGAACTGTAAATGGGATTCTGGAAACATCTAGCCTGATATCTTATTCTCAATGAGGTGCTGAGGCCTGAAAAGGTAATGCGGTGCCCAAAGATTCAAGTCTGGTGATCACCAGGCACCATACCAGATGGCCACTGATCCTTTTACCTAAAAAAAAAAAAAATTTAATAAATTCTTCCCAAATTTTGTGGTCATAAGCTTTAAGAAGTGTTTCAAAAGTCAGATGACATAGAAACAAAAGAAAAGTCAATAACCACAGGACTTAACCCAAAAAAAAAACAGCCCTAAAGATGAAGATTCTAAACTATCACCAAGGAAAAAAAAGTTTATCCTTCTATTTGAAAGTGAATCTTATAGATACATAATATATTTTTCTTTATGGGAATTATTATGGGTTTTCTCTTTCCTATTTTTATTACTTTTAAGGGAGGATACCACCCCTCATATTGTCTGATGCCCAATTTCTGCCTCCAAAGAAAGAAGAAGTAAAAACTAAAAGGCAGAAATGGAAGCCACAAGCAGATAGCCCAGCACTGCGCCCTGGGCCTGGTGGTTAAAAATCAACCCCTGACCTAACTGTTTGTGTTACCTATAGATTTCAGGCCTGTATGGAAAAGCATCATGAAAATCCCTGTCCTGTTCCGTTCTGATTACTGGTGCATGCAGCCCCCAGTCACATACCCCCTGCTTGCTCAATTGATCATGACCCTATCACGCGGACCCCCTTGGAGTTGTAAGCCCTTAAAAGGGACAGGAATTGCTCACTCGGGGAGCTCAGTTTTTGGAGACGCAAGTCTGCCGATGCTCCCAGCTGAATAAAGCCCTTTCCTTCTACAACTCGGTGTCTGAGGGGTTCTTGTCTGAGGCTCGTCCTGCTACATTTCTTGGTTCCCCGACCGGGAAGTGAGGTGATTAACGGATGGTCGAGGCAGCCCCTTAGGTGGCTTAGGCCTGCCCTGTGGCACATCCCTGTGGGGGACTCCGGCCAGCTTGAGCAATGCGGATCCTGAGAGCACTCCCGGGTAGGTAATTGCCCCGGTCGAACGCCTCACCACAGCAGCGCATGGCAGGCCCCCATGAGTTAAAGGAAAAACTTATGTTGGCCCCAGCCCTAGGACTACCAGATTTGACAAACCCCTTTACACTCTATGTGTCAGAAAGATAAAAAATGGCAGTTGGAGTTTTAACCCAGACTGTGCGGCTCTGGCCAAGGCCAGTGGCCTATCTCTCAAAACAACTAGATGGGGTTTCCAAAGGCTGGCCCCCATGTCTAAGGGCCCTGGCAGCAATGGCCCTGTTAGCACAAGAAGCAGATAAACTAACCCTTGGGCAAAACCTGAATATAAAGGCCTTCCATACTGTGGTAACTTTGATGAATACCAAAGGACATCATTGGCTAACAAATGCTAGATTAACCAAGTACCAAAGCTTGCTATGTGAAAATCCCCGCATAACCACTGACGTCTGTAACACCCTAAATCCCGCCACCCTGCTCCCAGTATCAGAGAGCCCAGTCAAGCATAACTGTGTAGACGTGTTGGACTCAGTTTATTCTAGCAGACCTGACCTTCGGGACCAGCCATGGGCATCAGCAGACTGGGAGTTATACATGGACGGGAGCAACTTCATCAATCCACATGGAGAAAGATGTGCAGGATATGCGGTGGTAACTTTGAATGCTGTCATTGAAGCCAAACCATTGCCACAGGGCACTTCAGCCCAGAAGGCTGAGCTCACTGCTTTAACTCGGGCTCTAGAACTCAGTGAAGGTAAGACTGTAAACATCTACACTGACTCTTGATATGCCTTTCTAACCCTCCAAGTGCATGGAGCATTATATAAGGAAAAGGGCCTGTTAAACTCTAGGGGAAAGGACATAAAATATCAACAAGAAATTCTACAATTATTAGAGGCAGTGTGGAAACCTCAGAAGGTGGCAGTCATGCACTGCAGGGGACACCAGCGAGCCTCCACCTCAGTGGCCTTAGGAAACTCCCAAACTGACTCAGAAGCTCGAAAAGCAGCATCTACCCCTTACTGTGCATCAGTAGCAGCCCCCTTACTCCCTCAAACACCTGACCTGGTACCTACCTATTCTAAGGAAGAAAAAGACTTTTTCCACACAGAAGTGGGGCAAGTAATAAAAGAAGGATGGATCAGACTGCCACATGGGAAGGTAGCTGTGCCACAGTTGCTGAGAGCCACAGTCATACTGGCCATGCATGAAACCACTCATCTAGGTCAAGAGTCACTTGAAAAGTTGTTAGGCTGGTACTTCTACATCTCACACTTGCCAGCCCTTGACAAAGCAGTAGCACAATGGTGTGTTACTTGCTGACAACGCAATGTGAGGCAAGGCCCCACTGTTCCACCCAGCATACAAGCTTATGGAGCGGCTCCTTTTGAGGGTCTTCAGGTGGATTTCACAGAAATGCCAAAATGTGAAGGTAACAAGTATTTGCTGGTTCTTGTGTGTACTTACTCTGGGTGGGTGGAGGCTTATCCAACACAAACTAAAAAGGCCTACGAAGTAACACGTGTGCTTCTCCGAGATCTTATTCCTAGGTTTGGACTGCCCTTACGAATTGGCTCACATAACGGGCCGGTGTTTGTGGCTGACTCGGTACAGAAGACAGCAAAGGCATTAGGAATCACTTGGAAACTACATGCCGCCTACTGACCTCAGAGTTCTGGAAAGGTGGAGCGAATGAATCAGACTATCAAAAATAGTTTAGGGAAAGTATGTCAGGAAACAGGATTAAAATGGATACAGGCCCTTCCTATGGTATTGTTTAAAATTAGATGCATCCCTTCTAACAGGATACTCCCCTTATGAAATACTGTATCATAGGCCTCCTCCTATACTAGGGGGACTTCCAGGCACTCCCCGAGAGTTAGGTGAAATTGAGTTACAGTGACAGCTACGGGCTTTGGGAAAAATTACACAAACAATCTCAACTTGGGTAAATGAGAGGTATCCCGTCAGCTTATTCTCCCCAGTTCACCCTTTCTCTCCAAGTGATCGCATGTGGATCAAGGACTGGACCATAGCCCCTTTGTGGCCACAGTGGAAAAGACCTCACACCATCATCCTGACCACCCCCACGGCTGTAAAGGAGAAGGAATCCCAGCCTGGATCCACCACAGCCGTGTGAAACCTGCAGCTGCTGAAACTTGGGAGGCAAAACCGAGCCCAGACAACCCCTGAAAGTGACTCTGAGGAGGACGACAAGCCCTGCTCCAGTCACATCCGGAAGCTGACTGGTCTACGCACGGCCGAGGCATGAGGAGAATCATCGTGGGACTCATTTTCCTTATAATTTGGACTTGTATAGTAAAAACTTCCACTGATTTTCCCCGCATAGAGGATGATGCTCTCAGTGTATACATCAGGTTACTGAGGTAGGGTAACAAGTTAAAACAATCTTTCTGTTCTATAGTTACTATGAATGCCTAGGAACTTTAAAAGGAACATGTTTATATAATGACACTCAGTACGAGGTATGTAGCCCAGGAAACGACTGCCCAGATGTGTGTTATGATCCCTCTGAGCCTCCCAGGTCCACAGTTTTTGAAGTAAGATTAAGGACTGAAGACTGATGGGGACTTGTAAATGATACAAGTATTAGCCAAAACAGAAGAAAAAGGGGTGCCCAAATGCATAATCTTGAAATTTGATGCCTGTGCTGGCATTAAGAGCAATAAGTTAGGAAGGGGTGTGGCTTTTGATTGGGAAAAAGGCTATATGACCAAAAATAAGTATATTTGTCATGAATTAGGACTGTGTGGAAATCAATGTGGATACTGGTGTCATTTGGGCCACTTGGATAAAAAATGAAAAGGATCCAGTGCAGCTTCAGAAAGGAAAAAGTGGCCCTTCCTGTACTAAGGGACAATGTAACCCCTTAGAGCTAGTAATAACCAATCCCCTTGATCCTCGCTGGAAAAAAGGGGAGCGTGTGACCTTAGGAATCGATGGGGCTGGACTGGATCCTCGAGTAAATATCTTAGTTCGAGGAGAAGTTTACAAACTCTCTCCTGAGCCAGTGCTTCAAACTTTCTATGATGAACTAAATGTGCCAGTACCAGAAATTCCAGGAAAAACAAGAAATTTGTTTTTGCAATTAGCCAAGCATGTAGCCTAGTCTCTCAATGTCGCTTCACATTATGTATGTGGAGGAACTGTAATGGGAGATCAATGGCCACGAGAAGCCCGAGAATTAGTACCTACAGACCCAGTTCCTGATGAATTCCCAGCTCAAAAGAATCACCCTGATAATTTCTGGGTCCTAAAAACCTCAATTATTGGACAATATTGCATAGCTGGAGAAGGAAAAGAATTCACTCACCCCGTAGGATGACTTAGTTGTCTGGGACAGAAACTGTATAATGGTACCACAAAAAACAGTCACTTGGTGGAGTTCAAATCACACAGAAAGGAATCCATTTAGTAAATTCCCAAAGTTGCAAACCGTGTGGACCCATCCGGAGTCCCACCAGGACTGGACAGCCCCCACTGGATTATACTGTATATGTGGGCATAGAGCTTGTGCCAAATTACCCAACCAGTGGACAGGTAGTTGTGTTATTGGCACTATTAAACCATCTTTCTTCCTACTGCCCATAAAGACAGGCAAACTCCTGGGTTTCCCTGTCTATGCTGCCCGAGAAAAGAGAAGCATAGCTATAGGAAATTGGAAAGATGATGAATGGCCCCCTGAGAGAATCATACAATATTACAGACCTGCTACTTGGGCACAAGATGGCTCGTGGGGATACTGGACCCCCATTTACATGCTCAACCGAATCATACGGTTACAAGCTGTCTTAGAAATAATCACTAATAAAACTGGCAGAGCCTTGACTATCCTGCCCTGGCAAGAGTCTCAGATGAGAAATGCTATCTATCAAAATAGATTGGCTCTCGACTACTTGCTAGCAGCTGAAGGTGGGGGTCTGTGGGAAATTTAACCTTACTAATTGCTGTCTATACACAGATGATGAAGGGCAAGTAGTTGAAGACATAATTAGAGATATGACAAAACTGACACATGTGCCTGTGCAAGTGTGGCATGGATTTGATCCGGGGGCCATGTTTGAAAAATGGTTCCCAGTGCTAGGAGGATTTAAAACTCTTATAATAGGAGTTATAATAGTAATAGGAACCTGCTTACTGCTCCCTTGTTTGCTACTTGTACTTCTTCAAATGATAAAAAGCTTCATCACTACCTTAGCTCACCAAAATGCTTCAGCGCAAGTGTACCATATGAATCACTATCAATCTGTCTTGCAAGAAGACATGGGTAGTGAGGATGAAAGTGAGAACTCCCATTAATGAGTGAAGTTCTCAAAGGGGGGAATAAGGGAGGAGACCACCCCTCATATTGTCTTATGCCCAATTTCTGCCTCCAAAGAAAGAAGTGAAAACTAAAAGGCAGAAATGGAATCACAGGCAGATAGCCCAGCACTGTGCCCTGGGCCTGGTAGTTAAAAATCAACCCTTGACCTAACCGCTTGTGTTATCTATAGATTTCAGACATTGTATGGAAAAGCATCGTGAAAATCCCTGTCCTGTTCTGTTCCATTCTGATTACCAGTGCATGCAGCCCCCAGTCCCATACCCCCTGCTTGCTCAATCGATCACGACCCTCTCACATGGACTCCCTTAGAGTTGTAAGCCCTTAAAAGGGACAGGAATTGCTCACTCGGGGAGCTCAGTTTTTGGAGACGTGAGTCCGCTGCTGCTCCCAGCTGAATAAAGCCCTTTCCTTCTACAACTTGGTGTCTGAAGGGTTCTTGTCTGCAGCTCATCCTGCTACACTTTAAGGAAAGATAATTCTATTATCTGTTTACCTACAGATGCATATTTAAGTACAAAAAGACCCCAAGAAAATTTTAAAACATCTTGATTTAAAAAGGCATGTTTCACGACCCAAAATCTTAATGCAAGTATTTTCTCAAGTATAGATATACCTGTCCAGCATTTTTCTGATTGATAAGTTGATCTCCTGCTATAAGAGAATCCCAATTTTGCTGTCTTATGAGCTCTTTAACTTCTTCGTTAGGGAGATCGATTCGATAGTTGAAATCACCACACCAAAATACATAGTCATGGGAAAACAGCATCCTTCCCTGAAAGCAATGAGATAGAATTTTAAATTCAAAACAATCAATGTTCAAAAATGTTTTACAACTATTTCTTTGCCTGAGATATGCTTGTCTCCTCCCATGTCCTGTTTCTTTAACCCAACAGTAATAACACATGTGAAACGAAAATAAATCTCAGGACCCCAAAATCACTAAGCCCAGAGAAAAATCAAGCCAGGAACTATGACAGGTAAACCTGCCTCCCATTTTACTCCTAAATAAGATAGCTCCAAAGATAAGAAGCTACATAACTCCCTCACAATTTGCCCACAGGAAATTCCTTGTGGACAAAGTATAGACTGAACTCAAAGTCATCCCTCTGAGACTCACCTGAGACAAATGCACATCTGACTGCTTCCTCTGCCCTATTGTTTATGCAAAAATGCAGATTCACTGAGCCACACTAAATTGTGTATTCAGTGGAAGGCTGATCTAGGACTTAAAAGAATGCAACCTTTTGCGTCTTATCTACTTATAACCTGGAAGCCCCCACTTCGAGTTGTCCTGCCTTACCAGACCAAACCAGTGTACATCATACACATACTGACTGATGTCTCAGGTCTCCCTAAAATGTATAAAAGCAAACTGTACCCCCGACCACCTTGGGCACATGTCATTCTGAATTCTGGAGGCTACATCATGGCCACATCCTTAACCTTGGCAAAATAAACTTTCTAAATTGACTGAGCCCTGTCTCAGATATTTTGGGTTAATACACATGAAATATCTATTTAGGTGAATATTCTTAATGTTTCTAGGAACTATCTTAAATTTTCAAAAACACTGATGTAGAATTTGGGGCAAATTAAAATATATTTCAAAGCTTTATCTTCAAGAACAAGCAGCAAGAGCTTACCATAGGAAAACTCAATTTTCGTGCTATTTCTATAAAATCTTCATTTCTTTCTTTGACTTGTGACTGCCCTGCAGCAAAGTGGCTACAGACGAAGCAAAGGCTGGTTGTATGGAAGAGCATTCGGATTGCAACTGCTCCCTTATTTCCAGTTGCACCTCCCATTCCAGTCTTCACAGTATCAACTGCAACATCCCTTTGAAACAAAGAATTCTAAATCGCAGATTTGAAATTTCAAGAGTTCCATGTGCATAGGAAATGAGGAATATACATAATCATTTAAGTACACATGGTATGGTACTTTGAGGGCAAGCCTTTGAAATAGTACAGTGAAGCTATTGGTGAGTCTTTAATCAAAACCCCCAAAACCCCATTTTAAAACAAGAACTATGGATAGTTTTTGTTTGAAGAACTGAAACAATAAACATTCTAGGCTTTTTTCTTGTTATTTAATGGTAGGAAGTAGCCTTAGAGGAGTGTTCTGTTTACTGACCTGATAAAAGGAGCATGCTGTGGTCTGATAAAAACAAACAAACAGACGCCCACCAACTGTTCAGAAGCCAGCAGCACATACTTGTTGTCTCTGGAGATTGTCTTCTGAAGTTCTACAGCCCAGAGCTTCTGATTTGTTGTGCTACAAGAAAATATTAAAAAGAGAATTTTTTAAAAAGGTATTGACAATAGCCTATTTTATGACAATTGTCAATTATACCTTTATCTACCCAAATATCCTAAGACTCTGAAGGAAGCTTAGGCTGTTTTTGTTTCCTTTAAAAAGGAAAATCTACAATTTAGCCAAAAGAAAACCACATTTCCAAATCTAATCTATTACTTCTTTACAAAGAAAATATAAAGACATTAAATGGCTACTCACTGGGTGAGTAAATTCAAACTTATACATTTTACTTTTTCCTTAAGTATTCATTAAGATCACAGAGAAGTATAGAAGTATCTGTGGGAGATTGGTTTCAGGACCTCCCATGATACCAAAATCCAAGGATACTCAAGTCCCTTACATAAAATGGAGTAATACTTGCATATAACCCATGTAAATCTCTTGTATACTTTAAATCATCTCTAGATTACCTATAATACCTAATACAATGTAATTAGTTGTTATATTGTAATGTTTAGGGAATAATGATACAAAAAAGTCTGCAAGTAAAAAAGACAAAAAAAAAAAGTCTACACATGTTCAGTATAAACACAATTTTAAAAAATATTTAATATTTTGATGAGTTGAATCCAAAGATGTGAGACCCATGGATAAGGACAGCTAACTGTGCACATATATGTGACTACATGTGCTTCCAAATACATTTCCCCACTTTTCAAAATTTTTCTAAATTATAACTAATGTCTTTTTAAAAAATCTTGCTATGGGAAATTAGAAGACATAATCATTAAATAAACCACCATATACCCATTTCAAAATTACCAACATTTTGCCAATCTATTTTTTCCATCCTCTTCACCTTATCACATTTAAACATTAATAATTCCTTAATATCATCTAATAGTTTATACTTAAAGTTCCCCATTTATTAAAAAAAAATCTTCTAACAGTTGGTTTGTTTCTTTTTTAAAAAGGGTCCAAACAAGGTCTACATATTGCATTTGCTTGTCATGTCTCCTAATCTCTCTTTTTTTCTTGAGATGGGGTCTCACTCTGTCACCCAGGGCTGGAGTGCTGTGGCAGGATGTCGGTTCACTGCAACCTCTGCCTGAGCTCAAGCGATCCTCCCACCTCAGCCTCGCAAGTAGCTGAAACTCATTCCTCATCTTCTCAATGAACCTTATCTTGATCATTCATTTGAGACTTCCAACACTTCCCTGTGTCCCTATAGTTGATCCCCTTTTCCTTTCTTTTCCATTGCACTTTTCTAACATGCTGTATAATTTACTTATTGTTGTTATTGTTCACTGTCTGTTTCTTCCCACTAGAATACGAAGTCCATGAAGATAGGGATTTTTGTCTGTTTGATTCATCGGAGGTACTTAGAGTGGTACTCAGTAGGTACTGCTTAAATAAATGAATAAATATTCACCACTTTATTAAAGAAGTATATGTGTGTGTGTGTGCATGTGTGTATATATATATACATATACATATTTGAGACAGAGTCTTGCTCTGTCACTCAGGCTGGAGTGCGGTGGTGCGATCTCCACTCACTGCAACCTCCGTCTCCCGGGTTCAAGCGATTCTCCCTGCCTCAGCCTCCTGAGTAGCTGGGATTACAGGCACGGGGCACCACGTCCAGCTAATATTTTTGTATTTTTAGTAGAGATAGGGTTTCACTATGTTGGCCAGGCTGGTCTCAAACTCCTGACCTCAAGTGATCCACCTGCCTTGGCCTCCCAAAGCACTGGGATTACAGGCATGAGCCACCACACCCAGCCTAAAGAATTTGATTAAACCTAGCCTAAAGAAGAATTTGATTAAACTCTATTTAGACAAACAATTGATCCATGCACTTAGTACTAGGAACCCTCAGAGTTATAGTCTAGTTTAGGACCTGAATATATTTTTCAGGAAACATAATCAAACAACAAAATGGGTGAAGTTGATTTCTTTCCAATTTTCCTGATGTGAATTGTTTTTCATTTTGCCTAATAAAATATTTGTCACTTGCAAGATTGATGACTATTTCAGCCTACAATTTTCTCCTAAAAATCTTTAAAAATGTCATAAAAGATGGGAAACTGCTGAAATTTAAAAGCAAGCATACTTTGTTAAAATAAAACACTGAAGTTTTAAGCCTCACTCATATAATTTGTATTTATAATATGGATTCAGAACAGTGTTCCCAAAGTGTGATCTGTAGACATCTTTGAGGGTTCCCAAAGCCCATGGGGTCACAACTATTTTCATCATACTATTAAGACATCTTTCACTGTGTTGACTAACATTTGCACTGATGGTGCAAAAGCAACAATGGGTAAAAGTGCTGGTGCTTTCACTCGAATTCAGGCACCAAACTATACTAGTCATCATTACAATCCCCACTGCCATATACTTGCAGGAAAAAAAAAATGCCACTTTGCCTAAGAATGTCCTTGATGAAGCAACAGACATTATTAATTTTATTAAAGCTCAACCCAGGTCACATCTTTTTAATATTCTGTGTGATACACAGGAAATACATACAAAGCACTTGTGTTGCATACTGACTTATGATCTGTAACTCAAAAAAAGAAAATGCTTTAAATTGTGAGTCAAACTGCCACTTTTTTTTTGGAATACAATTTTTCCTTAAAAGAACTAATGACAGACGGTGGTTATTCAGATTTAGGTTATGTGGCATTTTTTTCAACTAAGCCTGTCTCTTTAAGAAAAACAACCAAGAGCATTTGTTTTCAATGGAAAAACTTGAGTTTTCAGGCAAAAATTAGTATTCTGGAAAACTTGTATCTGCTACCATGATCCTTACAGCTTCCCAACAATTATTTTCTGATGCAGTTACCAATGATGGTAATTAACCAATATGATGCTTTGATATTATATAATGAAATGTGTTAAAATTTGGAAGTGCTACATAACTTAGGGAACCCAAGTGACCAATACATGATGTTACAAAATCATGCAAAGGTAAAAGATGAATTTTAGATAGATAATAGAGCAGAAAAAGTTTCTCAATATGGTTTCAGATTCCATTTTGCAACTAACCTTTAAGACACTACCATTTGGTGTAGTGTCTTATCCACACACTACACCAAGATAATACTTCTCTGTTATCTATACTACAGCAGAGAATAAATGATCTGTTTTGGTGTAGTATCAGAGAAGAAATTATCTAGAAAGGTTATTAAAATATTTCCTTTTCAAACTACATAGTTATGTGATTTTTCTTCATATACTTCAATCAAAACAACATACTGCAGCAGACTGACACAGAAGTAGATGTAAGAATCTGGCTGTCTTAAACTAGACATTAAAGAGATTTGGAAAACTACAAGACAGTGCCACCCTTCTCAGTAAATTTTTTGTTTTGAAAAAGTTATTTTTCAAAAAATTTATTTTAAGTTAGCATGTAATAGGTTTATTATTGTTTTTAAGTGAATTAAATGTTTTTAAATTTTCATTTTTAATTTCTAATAAACAAAGATATAAACAACATTAGCAGAAGTTATTTAACATTCTCAATATTTTTAAGTGTGCAGAGAGATCCTCAGACCCAAAAGTATGAGAAATGCTCTTTTACAGTTTTACGAGCACCCTTCCATTTATTATTTCAAACTATCCTTGCAACAATTACTTAATTATCTGTCCTCCATAGTTTCCCTCAACTGGCAAATTTTTCAGTGGATTAATGTGGCTAGCTTACCTTGCACTCACAATGTTTCCAGCATTCAATTCTACCATTTCTTCAAAACCAATTGCAAATATATCAGTTGGCTTACTTCTTTTATCTAAAATTAAGCATCCAAGAAATACTTTTAAATATAGCCTCAGGCAAATGGCAACCCCATCCAACACAACATAACACCAGGTCTCATAAAGACTGATTTCTGTGTTTTGAGTTTAACCAAATTCATATTAAAGGCAAACACTCTTGAGTGGAATGAAATTATTAAAATTTACTTTCTATTAGGGTGTCCTAAGTTTGCTTCTTTAAGACGGTTATCCTTGAAGATTCTTAAGCCCTTTCAGAATTCACTTTGAAAAAACTCTTGCTAAAGTTTTTACCAGGGACAGCACAGAAACAAATCATTTCTCAAATCAAAATCTCACATAAAACTGGAGAGAGAAATTATTCAGAAAAGGCACAAAGAATAAAGTGACTGAGAAACTACCTCAAATTGCTGGTAACAGTTGGGAGGAATTTTTCACATTCAAATTTGAAAAACATAATCTTGATCTTTTTGCTATTTTCTGGGTGAAAGAAATCCAGGAAAACTAGGAGAGATCCAGAAAGTAAGACACATCACTCTGTCTAGCTGCTGGCACTCTGGAAACTACAAGGACTAACGGAGAACAGAGCTGCCTGAGAAAGCAGCCCAGGGAGACTTCGGGTGCCCCAAGTTTCTAGAAATGAGGACAAATAGCTAGAAAGAGCCTATATGGCCAGATGCTACAGCCCCTGCCTGTAATGCCAAACACTTTGGAAGGCTGCGGTGAGAGGATCACTTGAAGCCAGGAGTTTGAGACCAGCCTGGGCAACATAGTGAGACCCCCATCACTACAAAAAAATAAAAATAAAAAAATTAGCTTAGCATGGTGGCATGCCTGTAGTCCTAGCTATTCAGAAGGCTGAGGAGGGAGGATCTCTTGAGCCCAGGAGTTTGAGGTTATCGTGACCTATGATATGGAGACTGCACCCCTGCCTGGGCAACAGAGAAAGACCCTGTCTCAAAAAGAAAAAAAAAAGAAGAGCCTATAAATAGTCTGAACTAACACTGAAATTAAAAAAAAATTATTGACTGCTATTATGTGCAAGTCTCATGCATACATCATCTTATTTAATCTGCCACAAAAACATCTTCTAAGAAAGATTATTTTTATCTTTTATTTACAAACAGGAAGCTTGCCCAAGTTCACACATAAAATGCAGCCTGGCATACACACTCTAAAGCCAAACTGCCTGAGTTCAAATCCTCGCTTTGCCACTACTGCACAAACATGGGCAGGTTCCTTCCCTTTCTATGTCTCAGTTTCCTCATCTGTAAAATTGGAATAATGGTGTCTATGAAATAATAGGTCAGCTCTGAGGATTAAATGAACACATGTAAAGTACATAGAATTATAGTGTTAGCTGTTATTTTATTATCATTACTATCACAACTTCAAGTTAGGTTCAATTAAGTAAGAAAGGGCATTTTAGGCCAGGTGCAGTGCCTCACGCTTGTAATCACAACACTTTGGGAAGCCGAGGCGGGTGGATCACCTGAGGTCAGGAGTTTGAGACCAGCTTGGCCAACATGGTGAAACCCCATCTCTACTAAAAATACAAAAAATTAGCCGGGCATGGTGGCAGATGTCTGTAATCCCAGCTACTCAGGAGGCTGAGGCAGGAGAATCGTTTGAACTCGGGAGGTAGAGGTTGCAGTGAGCCGAGATCCTGCCACTACACTCCAGCCTGGGCAACAAGAGCTAAACTCAATCTCAAAAAAAAAAAAAAGAAAAGAAAGAAAGGTATTTTAATAAAAAGTTTGGGGAGAATCCCAGGGTTTAAGATGAAACTGATGAAAAATAACTAAAAAAGAAAAATTTTATCTCACACCATTTCCTATACACATCACCCTCACATATAAAACTTGGTAATTATATACTATTTTAAAAAGGAATTAAAGTTAATTTTTAAAAAGAAGAAAATTAAGTTCATGATTCTAATCAAAATCTTTTTCTTTCTTTCTTTCTTTTTGTTTTTTTGTTTTTTTGAGAAAGAGTTTCACTCTTGTCACCCAGGCTGGATGCAGTGGCGGGATCTCTGCTCACTGCAACCTCTACCTCCTGGATTCAAACATTTCTCCTGCCTCAGCCTCCCGAGTAGCTGGGATTACAGGCGCACACCACCACACCCGGCTAATTTTTTTATTTTTAGTAGAGACGGAGTTTCACCATGTTGGCGAGGCTGATCTCAAACTCCTGTCCTCAGGTGATCCACCTGCCTCGGCCTCCCAAAGTGCTGGGATTACAGGCGTGAGCCACCGCGCCCAGCCCAAAACCTTAATAAAAGTATCCTCTGCTCAATGTTTGGTTCTGGCTATTTATTAACAGTTTGGTGCAGAGAACCCAAACTGAATGCCAACAAAGTTTTTCAAGGATAAACCAGTGCTCTTAAGTTATTACATAAGTACCAATAAATATCACAAGTTTTATAAGGCTGCTCAAGACCCACTCTGACATTTCTTATCTTAGTAACTAAATAGAGGATTAAGAATTGAAAAATGGGACATAGCAGGTTTGAAAAATAAAACTCAAGCGGGCAATTATATTTTAATTATGTAATTTTAATTAAAATTAATAAATGATCAATGTTAAATGGACATAATCTTGGTTTATGTCCATTTAAAATAAAAACAAAACTAGATTTTCTTATATGTGTGGTTGCCTTCAAAGAAATCTATGTGTGAATTCCTACTTCCTGAGAATCAATTATGGAAAAAAGATTTTTTTGTTTTACCATCATATATTTTTATGAAGTAGAAAATAATGGTCTAGAAATTTTAAAAAGCTGAGATTTTAATAGATGTGATCTTTAAAGATGTTGGTCTTCAAATGTATAGCTCCAAGTTTCTTTCATCAATTAATGCATCCTCTGAAGTGCTATATTTGTTTTCTAGATCAATACAACACAGTCAGGATTTATTAACTAAATCCATATTATAAAAAGCCAACCTTGAAACTCCTGGATGCCAGCTAACTTGGGTGCATCAAGAAGCCAGTCAGTGAGTGTCTGATTCTTAAAAGCTATGCTGCGAAATTGCTTCCCACCATTCACATTCCAGGTTCCGACACATACTCGAATTTTCTTGGGCTTTGAATATTTGTAGAAATTCTCACACATGCTCTTTAGTACTTTAGAAGATGCTAATCAAGAGAAGACACAATAGAATTTTAGCTGCATCAAACCATTTATAAAAATTGATTTTCATAACTGAGATACGATGTCCGCTGGAAAGCACAATTATTATCATAAGCACAAACAAGCAAAAGATACAGGCACAGGCACAAAAAAAGATCAGCCTTCAATGCAAAGCCTGGTATGAGGCAATTAACCAACACATCTTTAAAAAAAAAAAAAAGTCAACATTAAATACAATAGCCAAAGTAAAAAAAAAAAATACTACACATACAGAATTATTGCAGCAACATGCAGAACAAATAGTTCTGTTTCAATGAAATGGTACATTAATGTACAAATCCAATGAACTATACATTTTTAGGAATATAGCAATTAACTGTCTACAATTTTCATTAAGAGTCTGGTAAAAATATAAATTTTATCTTTCTCCAAACAAAAACATTTAAGAACATTTACATTTAAGATTGTAGCTACTGACAGGCAGCTTGATGAATAATGGCTCCTTGAGAAAAATACAAGCTGATATTTCTGAAAATGAAATCACTACTAAATGCTTCCCATCTCACTCAGAGTGGAAGCCAAAGTGCTTAAACAATGGTCCACAAGGCCCTCAACAATTTGTCTTGTTTTTCCACCCTCATCTTCCACTCTCCCTGGTGCACTCACTGCTCAGACACTGGCCTTCCTGCTGTTTCAAAAACATATGAGGCCTGCTTCCACCACAGGGCCTTTGCACTGGCTGTGCCCACAGCCTGCAACACTCTTCCCGCACATCCTTCAAGTCTTTACTTTCCAATGAGGCCTTCTCTGACCACTTTATTTAAACTGCACTCTGCCCTTAACTTTCCATTATCCCCTCCCTGCTTTATTTTTCTCTATAGCATTTATCACATTTATAAACTATGTATTTTATTTATTTATCCTGTAACTGTCTCCCCTCATGAGAATGGAAAATCCATGAGGGCAGACATGTTAGTCTGTTTTCTTTATGGGAATACTCCTAGTAACTAAAAGACTACCTGGTACGCAGTAAGTGCTCAATAAATAATTGTTAAATGAATGAATGTTCAATACATTTTGAATCCTCAATCTCTCCCGTTTTTTTTTTTTTTTTTTTTTTGGTCTACAACCCATCTTTTCCCTTTCTAAACCACATTCTATCTTGGTTAAATTCTCAGCATAGAACCTTAAAAGCACCTCAACCTAAAAATCTGTACTTCATTGGTAGCTAACCGGTAACAGGAAAAGGACATCAAAACTACTTTCACCTTTTACCACATGATCTTATTTTATTATGATATTCTCTTATGATACCAAGATATAGCAGTCTTATGAGGAAATGAGAGTGAAAAAGGCGAGTGATGTCTTAGTATTCTTGTAAAGATAATTTTGACCTGTGGAACTGCTGATTTAGATAAGTATATCCCCATTGTTTCCAGGGGCAGATATGCAGATTTCTCACCACCTAGCTGTTTGCTTTGATTGCTTGTATAGAGGTGTCTGGGTGGTAATGAAAGCAGATTACTTGTCTGGCCTGTTGGTATGGTTAATTCAAAGCTGACTGTACCTAGATAAAAATAATTCTCTACGATTATGGTTTAACATTGCTCTTAAAAATTGAAGTCACTGCTTGTTACCAATGCGAACATAGCGTCTATAATCCATTCTATATCAACACACAAGTTCTATAATAATTACACGGCTTAAAATATTCAGCAAGACAATGAACTGTGTGAATAAAAACGTACTGCCTCACTGTATGAACTAATAAAGTCAAGTCAGTTTTTAAATGAAATAAAAAGGTAAAAAATAGTCCTAGTTTATTCTTAACTGGTGGCACCTTAATGTGCTTAAAGAAACAGAGAGTCAAAAAAAAAAATAAAATAAAAAATTTTAAAAAAGAAATGAGTCTATGCTCAAACAACAGATGTCCATCCCTAAATACCATACTATTTCAGAAAATGGTGTTCATTATATAACTCAAAAATATATCTAGGTGCTCCCTTCCTCTACCCTTCTCGAGAAAATAATCAACAGCTTCTCAAAACATTCAGAACAATAACTAAGCCAAACAATTCTTAAGTGATAGCAAATCCTTTTCAACTAAATTTCTGGCAAGAGTTAAGCTTTCATTCCTTTTGCCACAGATTCATGTTTAAAGACAAGATCATAAACCTTGCCCAGAGAATGAAGACGTGAGATTCCTAGGAATAAATAGGCAAGAAAAATAATAAATAGTCTTTAGGTCTCACACACTTAACTATTCTTTGTTAGAAATCTTGGCACTTTTTAAAATTAAAAGATTTCAGATCATATTTTAGTGCAAGTCTATAGTTTTGAAACTATTTCATTCACAATAAGGAAATGCAACAATGGCTTCTTAAATATTATATGTGAGAAACACTGTTGAGTAGTCGTAAATATCACGGATGGCACTCAGAAATTAATTCAAAGTAGTTACATCTGGATTTTTTTCCATCAGCCTATTAAGAGTAAGGCATAACACTAATAATATTTGTTCAATGAAATGTAAAAGTGAAATTAAAACTAGCTGAATTATCTTTAACTGGAATTAAGCAATTGCTACAGGAAGACAAAGAGCACTGCACATTTTCTTCAGAATGAAGTACTTAATTTTCTCAAGCTTGAAATTCTTTTCTCAGATTAAAACAAGATATCAATTTATCCTGTTAGGATCTGATGGCAAAATGAGAAAGTTTCCAATATATGGCTTTATTTGTTTACAATATCGACTTCAGAAAAAACAAGAAAAAATTGCTTTTATTTATAGATTGATTTTCTATACTGTACCTGACTGTAATGTCTGTTCAGAAACTATGGATGCAACAAGAAGAAAACAAAGAATCATTAGTAAAAACAAGTTACAATTAAAATGTAGAGTATAGTGACAAAACATTTTGAGAAGACCTCACTTAAGTCAATTTGATGACTTAATTTTTTTCTGATAGCTATAGAACACCAAATGTTACAAATAAACGACAATGATTGATACAAACCTTCTGCACCTAAGAAGAATCCTACAGTGACTCAGTGATATCCACCGTTTCACCATCAGAAGCTCCTAGGCCTGCGCTTCTAGCTGCTCCTGTGTGTATGTTATGCATGCATGCGCACATGTTTGAGAATATTATGAATATAAATATGAAAACCTAAGAAGATGGAGGATGTTGAAGATATGGAAGATACTGCCCTAATACACACCTTTTAGTATTCCTTCTGGGACTTAGCAGTTGATAAGTATAATCACTTCAGCTATAACAAGAAAAATGCATTCTAAAAACATCACCATGCTATGCAAATTTTGGAAATTCCCACAGCCACAGGGCTTATGGGAAAAATGGGGTTGGGGTACCACATTCAAAAACTTCAACAATGACACATCAAAAAAGATAGGAACCTCATAAAAATAGTAGCAAGACATTAAACATGTTAAATGGTTATGAAATGCATGAATATAACCATTAATAAGGCACTTCATCTTGAATGAAGTTGGCTTGTAGAAATGGGCATCAGGCAGAGTGCAGCTTGTAATATGAATAATGGAGAAAGGGATATCTGAAATTCAATGAAAAGTTGAAAGAACAGATGTGAATGGGTATGGCTCATAACACACATAGTGAACTGAGGCAGGGGAAGATGTTTGAGGTGTGTGTGCGTATGTGTATGTGTGTTTTATATGTTGTACATATTTCTAGCCATCTTAGTTCTGCTGGGTGCACTTTTCTGCATTTACCTAGTGTTGCTTCCCAGCAAAATCACGCATAAGCTCATGCAAAATTGGCCTTATGCTCAAACAGTTCCCTAATATATCATATTGGAACAAATTCCCATTCTCAGAACAAGCGTTACAGCAGAACTGACTGTACTTTTTTTTAAAGGTATGATTTTACTTATAGTAAAATGCGCAGGAAACTAAAAACACTAATGCTGAAGTTTGAGGATTACATAGGTCCCTTGTTTCTCCTCTTCTTTCCTTCAACCACTTACTTTCAATTGTTGCTTATTAATGCCTCCACATCAATGTAGGCACAGGTGGAAAGAGGTGACAAAACACAAATCAGTCAAGTCTCTACTTTTGGAAGCCAGGAAGAAAGCCTGAAGTTGAAAGTAGTAGCTAAGATCAGACATTTTTTGGAGTTTTAGTAGGTCTAAGTTCCCTAGCCCACTTACAGGTCCCTGAGGAACTGTCCGTAATTAACTACCTTTAGGCACCATGCAGAATTCTGAAATAATCCATAACCTATTTGACCAAGTAATTACCCAAGAATACATTACTTGATGCAGAAACAATTTTCTCCCACTTGAACAGGAAACATTAAAAAGTTTGGTTTAGGGCTAACAGAAAAAAAATTTCTTTTTCAGAGTGCTAAAAAGTTAAAATGGAAAAAATTTATTTTTTCAATTATACCTCAATACATTTTAGAGAAAGAAAAGGTAAGTCTAATCTATTAAGTTCTACAATGAATGTTGAGTTTTCCCGTCATGCTACTTTTATGTGCTCACTGATAGGAGAAGTTTTTTTTTAAAAGGCACAGTGGAAGGTGAAAACCTATTCTGAAGGTCATATATTTATTTCAAATATTAAAATTGGTAATAGCAGTTAGTGCCCAATAATTAGCACTACTTTAAATTATTAATATGATTTAATGCTTATTCAAACAATAGCAATTAAAAGTTAAGACCAAGTTACAGAAACTTTTGGGATAGTGATTTAAAAAATAACCAATATAGGCATTAGTTTTCCCAGTAAAGCATTTTTCTGCATAATTAGATTATTAAATGCTGTATTACAAGTACTAGCTGAATATTCTATGAAATACTGCCTTGTACAAAGTTAACAATGCTTAATTATTTACCCCCTCAATCATAATCTATAGAAGAAACCATGCATGGGCCTCAGTTTACAGCTTAGTAATACCACTGATTGTACAAATATTTTAAAACAGACAAACTTCCCTTGGAGAATGTAATTTTCAAAAATTACCTTTACAGAAATCCCTTCAAAAACTATTTTAACCAACTAAAAATTCTGTGTAAATAAGTTTACATTTACCTCTTGGACCTTTAGGAATATAAATAACAAATAAAATATAAAGTGCACATACCACGCAAACTTCCAGTAGTTAAAAGTGCTCGAGCTTTGTCAGCTAAATCACTATTCAGAGTATTTCCCAGTAGCAAAACATCAATGGCCTCTTGCTTGGAGCTGTCAAAGAAGTTATTCTGAATTGTTCGGGTAACAGAACGAGCACCATCTTTTAACTTTCCAGCCTGTTAAGAAAGGAGCGCAGATTTTCATTTTAAATATTACTGATTTTACTCATTAGGTTTTTTGAAATTTTAAATCAGTTTTATACGATTTTAGTATAAAAAAGGACCTAATTGTTCTATTTTGAATATATAGTCATGACAATTAAAATGCCTCCAACATGTCACTGTTTCCTTTCTTCTTTTGGATTAAAGCTCTGCACAAAGAAATGAAAAAGCTCAGTGCTACAACCTCATCCAGTAATTACATCTAGGGCAACAAATGTTTAAAATTGCTTATTACAAAGGAAATAAACTGAAGTGAACTTATTTAAAACAAGAAAATTCCTTCTTACAAGGTAATTTGTAAACTTGGGGATAAAATGGGTAAGGAGAAATGGGAGATAAAAGAAGATACATTGAGCTTAACTGCCCCTAGAAAAACTTCAAATTACTTTGGTAGTAGAAAAAGAAAATGGAAATTGCTCCCAAATAGCTTACATGAGTTAAAATGAAAACTAAACCTAAGAATGAAGGTCTAGTCTCAAAAGAAATTTACAAGTACAGTTCATAAACGAATATTACATGTAAACTACAGTTTGTATATTTTGAGTCATTTTATTGCCCATGCAAAAATACATCATAAGATAATAAACTTATTCCTATAGTGAGATTCGATTATAACTTTTAATGAATATATATTTTACTTAGGCATGTTAGTTACCATAATGATTTATTTTGATCTTACAGATTTTGATGATTGTCAAAACAAAAAACTTGCGCCTTTTAGGAAATAACTTTAGTTTGCAATATGTAATTTTTATTCTTTAAAGAAATAACAGTAACTCAAGGCTTCTTTTTAGAATAAAGAGCCAATTTTCTTAAATGCCACTAAATGAAGAACCAGTTTTCTTCAATGCCATTAAATGAATGCTACTATATTTAATAAGCAATTAATGTTTGGCATTAAGTGTTATTTCTTTCTATATAATAACATATGCAAATGACATTATTTGAAAAGACACTCACCATTCACATTATCAGGCAATTAATCAAAAGGAACCCAGAGAAAAGGAAAAGAAAGAGCAGTTCAGATGTTAGATTTTAGTTCAATTCAGGCTAGCATATTTAATGTATAAAATTTTATATCTATATATTATGTTAAAGATAAAAGACCACTGAAAATATATGTAACCTCTGTACATATATTGTAGTCACTGCAGAAATGAAAAGGTAGAAGTATATAAAAGAATATTTTAAGCAATAGTTTGAGAATCAGCTTTTAATAGCAAGAATTATGTTATTTAAAAGGAATAAATCAAAGTTTAACAATTTGATGTTTACAAAAATAGGGACCACTTAAGAAGTAAATATTTGTAAAAGTCAATACAAATTATTTCTATGAGTTGAACAAAAGAAACTTTGCAGGTAAGGCCAATACCTCTGGGCAGAGGCATGGCATATTATGAGACACAGAAGAGGAAGACTTGGAAATTAAAAGAAGACTTGGAGACCATGAATGGTCTTTAAAGAATTTCAGTTGCTGTATGGAAGAAGCTGAATGAGAACTATAAAAGTGATAAATGTTCTCATTTCTATTCTTGAAATAATTTGAGAAATTGTGGAGATTTAGAAAGTTGATAAATTCAAGTGAGGCCAGGATCCTTAAAAAGTTAAACAATATTTAAGAATATAAAATAATGAAAACTATCTCAAGTATTGTTCCAAACTCCCTCAATAAGGGACAAACACTTGAGAAGAAAGTAGTCTGTAGATAATACCCGGAAATAAAAAGTAATGATCAAACAGACAATTATAATTAAGTCCATTCTTTTTTTTTTTTTGGAACAGAGTCTCACTCTGTCACTCAGGCTGGATGGAGTGCAGTGGCGTGATCTTGGCTCACTGCAACCACCACCTCCTGGGTTCAAGTGATTCTCATGCCTCAAACTCCCGAGTAGCTGGGATTTCAGGTGTGCACCACCATGCCCAGCTAGTATTTTGTATTTTCAGTAGAGATGGGGTTTCGCTATGTTGGCCAGGCTAGTCTAGAACTCCTGGTCTCAAGTGATCCACCTGCCTCAGCCTCCCAAAGTGCTGGGATTATAGGCGTCAGCCACCACACCTGGCCCATATCTCACACTTCATTGGCACATCTTGATAGCCACCTTTCTAAGGTAAGATAAGTAAAGATCAATTATGCCCTAATCTTGGGTTCCTAGTAAGCACTGCATAAGCTGTTGATGGACTTACTTGTCCAAGTGGCATACGTCACACATCTATTAACAGTAGGCACTGTGTTAAGTGCAGGGAACGCAAAGCCAAATAAGAGAGAACCCTTTATTAAGAGGTCTATGGTTTTAAAAATCATATTTGTAATCAAAACAAACAATACAAAAAGTAAAACAGATATACAAGGGAAATCATGAAAAAAAGAGCAATATATATCATCTTAGTGGATTGTCACTAAATGACTAGATACGTTATATATACATACTTCCCAAACTTAGGGAAATATCTATCTTCCATTTATTCACTAGTATCCACTGTGAAAGGAAGTATCAAAGAAGGCATAAAAGCACATTAAACAGAATTCTAAGACACATCTATTAATTTAAACCATCTATTAACTTTTAAAAGGCCATTTAAAACCTTTATGAAGAGAGGAAAAAGAGGATATTCTGTAATGTTATGATAGATCTAGATATACCTTCGCTTTCCCTTCAAGAGCTCCAGTTCCTGCATATATCTTACTGATTGAATCACCATTCACGGACCACATTGACCGAAAAACTTCTTGAAAGCGAGTCACCAACTGAGGCTTTTCAGCTAAACCAAGAGCTTCCAACTGTTTAGCTAGCATCTAAAAAAGCAAACAAGAAATTTTTATAAGTACATTAATATATTAATTGTAATATGGCTTTTAAGAACTACCAGAATCAAACCAAAAATTTATCATTATAGCGCTATTTGGGACTAGCTTCTGAAAACATAACAGTTTACTAGGCTGAGTTATTTCCCATCATTTCAATTTTTAAAACAAATACTGTATCAATGGAAACTACACGTATTGATAAGGACTTCTTTCTGGTTAAATGATAAAATTTATCTTATTAAAGTATCCCTATAAATCAGAGTTGTTTACCTTGCCCACCTAAAAGAATTCATCAATCAACAGCCTGCATTAGAATAAAAAAAAGTTTACTTAGTTTACCTAAACATAAATAACTAGGTCTCTTTAACTTTTGGATTTGGCTTTATAAGTTTAAGTAATTAAGGTAAAAAAAATGAAAAAAAGGAGTTGCTCTTAAATTGTCACAAAATAAAGAAAATAAGTAAAACTTCTGAATGAAGTCATGACAGCTTTTTATGCATAAAATCCACATCGGTAATATATATAAGGGAAGAACTAGGGGGAAGAGCATGCAAGAAATTCAAGGACCTCTCGGCTTCCACAAGTCCTTATCACATATAACAATAAAAGTGTTCCAAAAAGTTATTGATCTTTATATGCAAGAATTCTAGCCTATAAATCTGACAGAGTCAATGTTCGATCTTTATCCAATCTGTGTATTTGGAATCTAGTCATATTCTATGCCTTGCATTTTAACTTAACTCTTTCCAATTTACGTTTTATTTTATCATGTAAGTATGGTGATCATCCATAATTACAGAAGAACCAAAAGCTAAAATAAGATTAAAAAAACCTTAAACTGGGTTCATTTAATTACCTAGAGACTTACACCAGAGCTGTTCTTTGCTAGCATGGAGAATAAAACAAAATGAGCCCCAGGGCCTCCTTTATCATTTAAATCTTTCTTCAAGGAACTGGGCAAAACTGATCTTATTCCTCTACTAGTTTGGCTTTGTCTATCTTGGTGTCAAACTTTGTAACCTGTCAACCAATTGCTATCCTAGGGAGTTTTCTAATTCCTAACTATCAACAGTGGAGAATCAGCTAAGTCAGATCCTGAAAACTAACATCTGTTATAATTTTGACGAAGAGGTCCAAGTACTTCAATAAGCTTATTATCAGAATCCATGTACATTTATTCAGCCACTTAAAACTTGAAACAAATCCAAGGCATGTGATAAACTCTTATCTAAATGACCAACATGCTTGCTTTCATTTTCTTGTTTCTGTCAAATTTTCTAAATAAATTACAAATAAACATCAAAAACATACTCAAAAAATCCAAACAGTAAAATTTGTTTAGTTACATGAAAAATATATTCTGTAGTAGAGAATTTTATACACTGTACTTTCATTTTTGAGATAAAGAACCTCAGCTGCAAAGTAACTAATTAACCAATACTCAGGTCAAATTTAAGATCATTAACTAGAGGAAATAAGAACATGTAACTTCCTATTGCTGTTTTTTTACAGTATTTGAGAACTATGTTAAGTTCTGATGGAACTAAACGTTTAGTCACAGCCTTATAACCTTAACTTGCAGAGGAGGGAAGACTTAGAAAGCTCAGCATTGCTAAATAGTTTGTCAAAGAGTTGAGACTATGTTTATCTTAGGCTGAATCTGATGGATAAGTAGTAAAGAGAAAAAAAAAGAAAAAACGTTGCAAACAGCGACCTTATCAGAGAAGTTGAATTGCATTCATTTTCATTCTCACTAACTATGGCATTTTCATCTGATCCTGTTTTTTTATAGCTACTAATTTGAAAACACCAAACAAACTGGATTGGGTTACAAATTGTCAAAAATATAGTCCTATATAATTGTACATATGAAAATAGACCCTTCTTATCCTAAAATAGATTTTTAAAAGACAACACAGAGAATAAAAGGCCAAATACACACATACACCCACACATATATATTTCCTCCAAAAGACAGGGAAAAAATTGTTGAAATACTATAAACAGCAGATTTTAAAAGGGAGAATAAGGAACAACAGAAGTAGATAGAGAGCTACCTAAAGAGAATATCAAGATCAGGTAAAGGAAATATTTAAATCAAAAGAAAGTTTGGCCAAAAAAAGAGACAGAGATTAGAAGTACAAAATGAAGCATAACATTACATATACTTTCTGGAAAGTAATAAGAAACATAAGTATTCAAAAAGCACTTAAAGAGGCAGATGATACAAGGCACATACATTTTAATTTATTCTTTTACCTCTAAGCCAAGAAATGCCTGCACACTATTTGTTCTATCAAGACAATCCAAGCAGTTTGTTCGAACTGTACCACTCTGGCATCTGTAACCAATAAAGTTAAATATCCAGTTTGGAACAAAAATAAAGCTAAAACAAACAGTGAATAATTGAGGTAATTAAAATGTAGCATCCACCTTCCCTCTCCAACTTTTTATTACAGTATTCAAATATACAAAAAAAATTATACTGTGAACATCCATATACCCACCATTTAAATTTGACAACTGTTAACATTTTGTCACATATGCTTCATTACATTATCTATCACACACTTATTTTTAATTAGGCCAACAATTAGAAACTAAATATACATTCAGGTTTATGCTCTTACAGTTCTTTGCACATAAAATAAAAATATTTATAGAACAAAATTTTTTTAAACCTAAGATCTGTTATCTCTAATGACTGTGTCTACAGCATTGATGCTAAATAAAATACAAATTGAAAAATTAAAAATTTGAGCTTTCTGCACTAAAGTTTCCCTTAACCTATATTCTGAACTTAACTCTCTTAACATTTACTTTTCTCCTCTATTTCACATACAAAAACTGAATATTTAAATTATACTAAAGCAGACAGTAAACAAAGCCTTTCACTTCTATTTGCATTTAATAATCTTTACTGGCATCAAGAAATATTAAAACGTAAGTTTTAAAAGAGAAGCAAAACAGTTTCATATATAACAGCATGAAGTATGGAGCCAGACGAATCCCAGTTCTAACACTTGCTAATTATGAGACTTGCAGCAGATGGAAATGGGCATAATAATAGAGTCTATCCCTATAATTGTTATTGATACATGTTAAGACTTAAGTACGGCCGGGCGCGGTGGCTCACGCCTGTAATCCCAGCACTTTGGGAGGCGGAGGCGGGTGGATCACGAGGTCAGGAGATCGAGACCATCCTGGCTAACACGGTGAAACCCCGTCTCTACTAAAAATACAAAAAAAAAACAGCCGGGAGTGGTGGCGGGCGCTTGTAGTCCCAGCTACTCAGGAGGCTGAGGCAGGAGACTGGCGTGAGCCCGGGAGGCGGAGCTTGCAGTGAGCCAAGATCGCACCACTGCCCTCCAGCCTGGGCGACAGAGTGAGACTCCGTCTCAAAAAAAAAAAAAAAAAAAAGACTTAAGTACACTGCCTGCTCCATAAAATGCGCTCACTAATGTAACCTCTCATTATTATTTGGTGAATACTAAAGAAAGAAAAACAAGTTTAAAATCAAGTATAGGATGGGTGAGATGGCTCATGCCTGTAATCCTAGCACTTTGGGAGGCTGAGGCAGGTGGATCACTTGAGCCCAGGAGTTTGAGCCCAGCCAGGGCAATACAGGGAGACCCCCGTCTCTACCAAAAAAAAAAAGGCCAGGCATGGTGGCACACACCTGTAGTCCCAGCTACTCAGGAGGCTGAGGTGAGAGGATCTCCTGAAACCAGAAGGCAGAGGCTGCAGGGAGCTGAGACTGCACCACTGCACACCAGCCTGGGCAACAAAGTGAGGCCCTATTTCAAAATAATAAAAATAAAAATAAAATGAAATATTTAAAAGATATTTAATTATAAACTTTAATTTTAAAAAGAAAATTTAAGAGTTCAACGTTAAGAATAATTTTTAATTAATGTTCCAATTCAAAGAACAGAGAAACAGAACAGTCAAACCTTTGAACTTCACTTCCATTGAAATAAAAAAATCCATAATCTAGAAACTTCTGGACTTGAGGTTTAAGAACACTATGTAATTTTTCTGCCTTTCCTCCCTTAACCATTTGATGATAGTCAAAATTCACCATCTGGATATCAGCAGCATGTTCAGAAGCTTTCAAATGACTCTGAAAGTAAAAAGGCAAATATTCATCTAAATGAAAGTAAAAAGGCAAATATCCATCTAAATATTCATCACATTTCATTGACACTGGCAATAAATCTTTTCCCTAAAGCCTCAAAAACTATCCCTGAGAGATACGGTGACACAATTAACATCAGTGTACTTAAATAATATTCTCATCTGGCTTAGGAAATAAAAAATTATTTCCAATTGCCAGCATTTTATTTTTACAACACAAACTTACTAACTATTTAGACCTATTATAGAATCTCAAAGTTATCTAAGACAAAGCCTATCAAAGACTGAAAGATTCATATTTTATAACTTCATTCAATACATACAAATATTCTTAAATTTTACCATAAAGTCACTCTGTAAAGTATAATCTGTTTATTAACAATATTTATTTCACCAGATTAAAAAAAATAGCTATAAAATCAGGATGCTTTTGGACTTAGGAGACTGAACTTTAGAAAATGTTTTCTAACGATCTTGTTTAAGTTTATAATCTTATGTAACACCATAATTTATATTAATTCATTATTAATTCAATAAGTGTTCATTAAAATATTTTTTCTTTAGAAGTCAGGCAATTTGGGGGTTCTTTTTGACATGAAATTCTCAAGTTTTCTCTCATCAGTACAAGAAAGTATAGTGTTGCACGTATATAAATGCATCATTCACAATTCCATAGGTGAAAAACAATGACTATGGTTCTAGGAAGCAGGCAAAGCAATCAACAGATGAAGAAGGAAACTGCTATTTCTCTACTAGTGATAGATAAACATTTTTGGCAAGGAGGGTATTTTTCTGTTTCTCTACAAAATAAAAAAGCAGATTAGAAAACAGTGTCATTTGCATTGAAAGCTTTTTAGAATCCCAATTTCAGCAACATTAGCCTAAATTGTTTCTTAATAGACCCAAAGAGTTCAAGTTTCCAACAAGTACCCAACCTTTTTCTTGGAAGTAATTTACTTCCTGGAAGAATTTGATTACTGTATTATTTTATTTTTTAATACCATTCTAGGTGTCCATGGGCCAGAATGAAATAAGAAATGACCATACTTACCTGGAAAGCTTTACTTAGCATATGTTCACCTTCCTTAGATCCAAGCAAATTTACTATTATTTGTTTACCATATAAGTTCTTAAGTGTTCTAAAATGCCTATTTAAGAAAGAAAGGAAATAAATACATGTCAAATAAGAAGCCCAATTTTTTCAATAAACAATAATCCATTATTAAATATAACTTACATGGCAGTATTTTAAACACAGAATTGGAAAACTGGGTGCGAATTCATTGTACATGGTCTCAAAGCCGAAATTTACGAAAACTCATGAATGCAATTTCCTCTCTGACTTATGGGTACTGAGACTTCCACCCCTGTTGGAGCTGTGGAGGCATCCAGCTTCTGCCCACTCTGTGAGGCTGGCACCAGACAAGACAGACACCAGCCATAAGCTTGACTGGGAAGGCAGTAAGGGCAGATGGCAAAGGGCTGCTGCTCACATGTGAGGACATCACATACTCCGTTGAGTATTCAGAGGGACCTCCTTACTAGCTCCAGTCTTCAGAAAAACGGGCCCCAAATACGAGTCTTTTCTCTTTCCAGCTTCTAACCATTCCAGAAACTATGTAGAGCAATGCCACACAAAGAAATGTAACATAAACCACACCTATAATGTTAAATTTTCAAGAAGGTGCATTTATAAACATGAAATTAATTAGACTTTCTTTAACTCAACATGTCTAAAATATCATTTCAACATGTAATCAATATAAAACAACTACAGTTAACCTTTCAACAACACAGGTTTGAACTGTGCAAGTCCACTTATATATGGATTTTTTTCAACCAAAGAAGAATCAAAACTACAGTATTCCTGGCATGCAAAACCCATGAATATGAATGATGACTTTTCATAAGCATGGGTTCCACATGGCCGACTGTGGGACTTGAGTATGCACAGATTTTGGTATGTGAGGGTAGAACCAATACTCTGAGTATACCGAACATGATTTTACTAATGAGATACCTTACATTCTTTTTTATTTTTTAAGGCAGTCTTTGAAATCTAGTGTGCATTTTATACTTGCAGCACATCTCAACTGAGACTAGTCACATTTCAAGTGCCCAGTAGCTACATGTGGCTAGTGGCTGCTATACTGGACAATGCGCCCACAGAGGAAGTTTTAAGGTGAAGAGATCAAGACCCACGCTTCCAGCACTACCACCCCCAGAAGTCATAACACTAGGTGTCACTGTCTTTCAATTAAATTAGGAGTCAGAGGAATTTTATTTAAAGCCAAAAAAGTTTGAAGTGAATCAGTAAATACAAGCAGTCCCACTGCTTAGCAATATCAAAACTTAAAGCACTATGTAAAAATTGTCTTACCTGTCAAAAGCAGGTGCATTGGCTTCAAATCCCCTTGACATACGGACACGATGAGATCCCACCTTAGACAAGAAAAATATATTTAATCAAACCAAAAACCAACATATAGACGAAAGAAATATCACTGCTTACAATATCTAACAATTTCTTTGCTGAACACACAGTCGTTAATCAAATAACTGATTTCCATTCATGATATGCTTTTAAAAAAACAAGTTCCAGGGAATTTCCACCCTCCACCTTTATTTTTAAAAAACCAACCTCATCAAAAAAAGAAGTTACATCATTATGAAATACTCGTAAACTAATAGGAATTTTTATTGATGAAAACTATTTTTAAAGGTGTTTTCATATATGGTACTTTGTTTTAAGTTCAAACTACATGCCCTGTGTAACAGATACTATTACCATTTGGGTAATTAAAAAAACCGAAATACCAACAGGTAAAATAACTTGCTATCTGAGATCAACATAACCAATTCCAAAAGAGATTCAGATGAGACTTTATGTCTCTGACCTAAATTCCTACTCCTCCAAGCTGCCTACCAATACAAATGTCTATGTGTTTTCTTCTCTACTATGTTGAATACTCTATTCACACCAAAGTTCCACCAAATTGAGAATATCATTCCTTCCTGGAAAAGCAGACTTTCCAAGTCAACCTTGCCATCACCCAACTATAGTATTTGCACATTTTGCAGAATCAGGAATTTTGGGTTAAGCAAATTAAACAAGATGGAAAATATCTACCTATTGTATATTGTTATAATTTTTCTTTTCTTACACAGGAGAATAGCAGAGAGATGAGGCATAATTGAGAAAGATATAACATGCCAAGAAGAAATATATAGGTGAGACCAGATTATTTCCCTGAACTTCAATTTAAACATTTCTCTCTGAGACGTTGGAATGAAGGTCGCCCAATCACAACAAGGATCACTGAGAGGGGGGCAAAAAAAAGTTGCCCAAAATTCGTTCTTGCTAACCTGTGAACAAAGTGCTTTTTTTTGTGGGGGACGGAGTCTCACTCTGTTGCCAGGCTGGAGTGCATTGGCGTGATCTCGGCTCACTGCAACCTCTGCCTCCCGGGTTCAGGCGATTCTCCTGCCTCAGCCTCCCGAGTGGCTGGGACTACAGGCGCAAGCCACCACGCCCAGCTAATTTTTGTATTTTTAGTAGAGACAGGGTTTCACCATGTTGGCCAGGATGGTCTCAATCTCTTGACCTTGTGATCTGCCTGCTTCAGCCTCCCAAAGTGCTGGGATTACAGGCATGAGCCACCGCGCCCCGCGCAAAGTGCTTTTAAAGAGGGTGTAAAAGGAGGGTTGTCAAATCAGTCATGTAATTGGACAAGTAAAACCAGAAAATAAACTCTAATATGCTCATCCAATTCCAAAACTGAATTAACAGTACAGTATTATCATTCATTAAGCATTATCCCTCACTGCACTAAGTCAGATAATCTATGAGTATTCTGATAACCAGGGGATTCTCTCTTTAATTTTTAAATAAGAAATCAATTAGCCTAATGTCACATCTGTGTTCAATTTCATTTTATAGTACTTAATAATATTCATAAAAGTTTAAAATTTGAAAGACGTATGTCCCAGGACATTAAGTATTTTAGACTGCAGAAAACTCACAAGTTGATACTTTTTCTTTGGAGTAATCCCAGATTAATTGCCTATCACTCCATACAAGTTCAAAACTTAGCATTTTTGTTTACTGATTAACATTTATTTTGCATAGTACTGCAACGGTGCATAAGGTGAAAAAAATCCAGTTTTCATGTCTTCCAGGTAATGCCTATGGTTGTTTTCCACCACTCTGTTCCCCAACACATATACACATTCAGCTATGTATCACAGCTCTCATAGCAATATACTGGCTAGACTAGATTAGATTTTTGTTTTTGTGTTATTAGAGACAGGGTCTCACTCTGTAACCATGCTGGAATGCAGTGGTGCAACCATAGCTCACTGCAGCCTCGACCTCCTGGGCTCAAGGGATCCTCCCACCTCAGCCTGCTGAGTAGCTGAGACTACAGGCACATGTCACCATGCCTGAATGATTTTTATTTTTTTATTTTTTTGTAGAAATATGGGTCTATGTTGCCCAGGATGGTCCTGAACTCCTGGTCTCAAGTAATCCTCCCATCTTGGCCTCCTAGACTAGGTTTTATTACTCAATGTTGAAAGAAAAGTTTTACAATAACAGAGCTATTGCCAATCGTGATAAAAGTAGCACTCCAGAAAGTGTTAAGGCTTTAAATAACCATAACTTTACCCAATTAAAAAAAAGTTGCGGCCAGGTGTGGTGGCTCATGCCTGTAATCCCAGTACTTGGGGAGGCCGAGGCAGCTGGATCACCTGAGGTCAGGAGTTCGAGACCAGCGGATCACCTGAGGTCAGGAGTTTGAGACCGGCCTGACCAACATGGTGAAACCTTGTCTCTACTAAAATACAAAAATTAGCTGGGCATGGTGGCACATGCCTGTAATCCCAGCTACTCGGGATGCTGAGGTAGGAGAATCACTTGAAGCCGGGAGGCGGAGGTTGCAGTGAGCCAAGACTGTGCCACTGCACTCCAATGGGCAACAAGAGCTAAATTCCATCTTGGGGGAAAAAAAAGGTTGCATTAAAGGTATTTTTAAAAATCATTTAATTGTGTGGTATGGTGTATCATTTTCCATCAATATTACTTCTTTACCTTCACATATTTCTGAAATTTCAACCAAAAATTGGGCGTAGATCTTACAATGTTTACCATTTTTTGACTGATTGATATGGTTTGGATCTGTGTACCCCCTAAATCTCATTCTGAATTGTAATCCCCAAGGTTGAAGGTGGGGTCTGGTGGGAGGTGACTGAATCATGGGGGTGGAGTTCTCATGAATGGTTTGGCACTATGTCCCCTTGTATTGTTCTCATACTAGTGAGTGAGTTCTCATGAGATCTGGTTACTTAAAAGTGTGTAGCACCTCGCTCTTATCTTTCTTTTGCTCCTGCTCCCACCATGTGAGACTCCTCGCTCCCCTTTTGCCTTTTGCCATGACTGGAAGCTTCCTGAAGCCTCCCCAGAAGCAGATGCTGCCATTCTTCCTGTACAACCTGCAGAACCATGAGCCAATTAAACTTCTTTCTTCATAAATTACTCAGACTTGGGTATTTCTTTACAGCAATGTGAGAATGGACTAATAAACTGATATATACTGTAAATGTAGTATAATAATATACGATCTGAGTATTATAAGTTATAAATGCTAAACAACTTCAGGGAAAGGAAATCATAAGTAAAAGGAAAATCACAAGTCAAAGGAAATCATAAGTAAGTTGCCAGCACTAAAAATGTCATTCTTACTTGTGTAACACTTTATGACAATTCTTATAATGCCTCAAACAAATTCATCTTGGTATTTATCTTTTCCATAAAAGGCCTGAGTGCCCAAATGGCAACCTCTCTATGAAGCATCATTATATCTTTGAATCTCTCATAGCACCTAGCATAAAATAACATACACAGGAAGAACTCAAGTATTTAGTGAAGAGATCTGAGTGGCCACTGAAGGACAATAAATCTTAATTTTGGAAGTAGAGGATTCCTGCTAGAAAACTGCAAGGCCTGAAGTTGGACAGGCTGAGTAAACCAGATCATAAGGACATAGGTGCCTAGTAAATCTGACACGCATAACATATATATCAAAAATAAGAAGACCTGTCAGAGCTAGTAGGAAGCAGGGCCTAGAGGGACAAGACAGAAAACTGTGAGAATCTTCCAGGCTAGAAGAAATTATGAAAACCTTAACTCAAAGGATAGTAGTGGGAATAAAAAGAAAGTCCTACTGCCTAGAAGAATGCTGAGACTAATGGTAACAGGGCTAGTTTTCACTTGGTCAGGACTGGCTGCTTCATAGCCATTAGAGTAGGATCTTATAAAATAGAAGTTCTTGACTTTGAGTGGTAGAGAACTTGGTTAAAAATGAGGATTCCTGGCCGGGCACGGTGGCTCATGCCTGTAATCCCAGTGCTTTGGGAGGCCGAGGCAGGTGGATCACCTGAGGTCAGGAGTGCGAGACCAGTCTGGTCAATATGGTGAAACCCCATTTCTACTAAAAATACAAAAATTAGCCAAGTGTGGTGGCACGCACCTATAGTCCCAGCTCTCGGGAGGCTGAGGTAGGAGAATTGCTTGACCCTGGGAGGCGGAGGTTGCAGTAAGCTGAGATCGCACCACTGCACTCCAGCCTGGGCGACAGAGCATCATTCCGTGCCAAAAAAAAAATCCATAATTTTCCACCTATCACCACATAACATTAGCCAACCAGACTGTATAGGAAGGAAAGCACACAGGAGAAGGAAGGCATAAGGAAGTCCCACTCAAGGAAGATCCCTCAGTGTAACTACTCAGGACGCAACCTTATTGGATCATCAAAACACTGTAATTCAGAACTTCTTATTAAAATAACACAGGCCAGGTACAGTGGCTCAGGCCTGTAATCCTAGCATTTTGGGAGGCCAAGGCAAGAGAACTGTTTGCCCAGGAGTTCAAGACCATCCTGGGCAACAAGGTGGGACCCTGTTTCTACAAAAAATAGTGGTATGTGCCTGTAGTCCCAGCTACCTGGCAGGCTGAGGTGGGAGGATCACTGGAGCCTGGGAGATCGAGGCTGCAGTGAGCCATGATTGCACCAGTGCACTCAAGCCTGGGTGGCAGAGTGAGACCCTGTCTCAAATAAATAAATAAATATATAAATAAATAAATATAAATTAATTAAACAAAGAAATAAAATAACATAAAAACAGTGTACCATAGGGCTCATAAACTGGTTATTAGAATCTCTAACACTAGCCTGTCCCTAAAACAAAAGCATTCACCTCGCATCACATCAGGGTTTCAGCAATGTTCTTAAAGCAAATACTCCAAACACCCACTGTTGATCATGAAAGCGTAGGAGAAGTGGGGTTCTGTTGGCATTCTCTCCTAAGGGAAATTTAGGGAAAGATATATCTATTTACGTTATCCCTACAAAGATAAAACAAGTCAAATCGTCTTGACAAGAATTCAATAATTTTTGCAGAGCAGTAGAAGTGTTAATCCTTGTTAACTTCTTAGACTGTCTTAAATAAAATGTTACTAAAAAGGTTCAAGTAGTCTGTAATTTTTCTCTGCAATAACCAGTCTAAGATGTAAGAGATCCAGCAGTCAAATAAAGGAAGCAAGATTTTTTTTTCTTTCCCTTTTCTCAATACTATAGGCTGAAGCACCAAACTTACTAGACTATACATACCCAGATCCTAAAGTAAATATGATATACTTCAAGGACTAATAAATTTTGAATAAAAATAAAATGTCAACAATAGTTAACCCTTACATGGTGCTGACTGGGGGCCAGGTGCTATTATAAGTGCTTTTAATTTAATCCTTACAACAACCCTATAAAGTAGGTACTATTAATATTACTCCCATTATACAGATAAGGAAACTGAGACACACAAGGGTTAAATTATTTGCCCAAGATCACACAGCTAGTAGTGGTAGAGTAAAGATCCCAATTAAGAAGTCTGGTTCCCAAGGCTTCGTTTTATCTACTACATTCTTCTGCCTAAAGAGACTAAATCATTATATACTAAGATAAGAAGGTAATAAATATGGAATCACATTGCAAATCAATACACTATATGTCAAACACATACTTGCAACCCTGGTTGCTCCCAGAACAATGGAACAGATCCTCGGATTTGTATGAAGGAAGAAACTGAGTCATCTAAGTACACAACCTACAGAAAAAAAAATAATATGTAAACTATTTCCACAGAATAGTTGTTACACTTACATTAGAAAAACAAATTTACTAAAATCTTTTGCATACTAGTTACATTTTATGATCTAACTCTCATAAACAATTGTCCAAAACAGGCCACTATACAGGTTTGACTTTTTTTTCTGTTAGCGATATTAACCAAAAAAATTAATAAAATTATAAGCATAAGATTCACAACTTTAAAAAATAAATTCCTTTTAAATCTTAATATTTTACATACATATCTTTATATTTCATTTTGTTTAGCTCTTTATAACCTAATTTGAAGGTCTGTGTTGGGCTGGGTTCATGGTCTGAATTTATAATCATATAGTTTCATAGCCAAAAATATCATAATTTCTGATTTTTAGATGGTACACATATTTGCCATTAAGAGCTGGGTTTAATTTCACTTCACAAAAAAACAAGTTGTCTAACTCTACAGCTGAGGATTTTAAAATTCATTAAAATTCAATACCAAAACACACAACACTGACTATGTCATGCTGATTAGTGACATCTTCTTACCTAGATGAAGAGCCAGACCAAAATAAGTTTTTTTTAGGGAAGCCTTTTTTTAAGGCCCATAAGTAACCAAGAACAATCATAAAACATTATAGATGTTAAAATAAGCTCCGAATCAAATAAAAATCTGTTATTCTAGTATTTTCTGTGCTTCTCCTATAATAAATTAATTAAGTAATATAAAACACTATATATACCTGTTCTGTTTCTACAAAATTGGCAACATGACCATCATCATTTGTTCCCCGGACATTAAACCTGGTCCCAGCTCGTTCACAGCTTAATCTTGAAATGAGGCAAGCCTTTGCCTGTTTATGAGCAGCATAAATTGTTCTGATTTCTACTCCTCCACACATAAGACGTAATAACCAGTCATCACAATTTACACCATAGTGTTTGAGATGCAAATGCAAAGACTGATTCCTAATAGGAAAAGAAATAAATGATTAGCTTATGGAATACTAAGTAACGAAGTATGACTTTTAAAATAATCTCCTGGAAAATTAATTTAATATTATTAAATTTAAAGGCACAAACAACAAATCAATTCATTTACATTTACTATGCTAGGGATCAGAAGATAGGGCTATAAAACAAGATCCTTCAACATGTGATCTATGATCCACAGAAAAGGAGTATTTTTGTGTTTTTAGTATCTGTGGCCCATTTCTGTTATGTCTTTATATATAATGTGTTTATAACCTAACTTGTTCCAAAAAGGAATACATATGCATGTCCCCACCCCAATTTATGAAGCTCTACTTTTTAAAAAAATATTTATTTATTTATTTATTTTTGAGACGGAGTCTCGGAATGTTGCCTAGGCTGGAGTGCAGTGGCATTATCTCGTCTCACTGCAACCTCTGTCTCCCAGGTTCAAGCAATTCTTCTGCCTCAGCCTCCCACGTAGCTGGGATTACAGGCATGCACCACCAAGCCGGGCTAATTTTTTGTTTTTGTTTTTGTTTTTGTTTTTTTCTTTTTTGAGACGGAGTCTCGCTCTGTCGCCCAGGTTGGAGTGCAGTGGCGGGATCTTGGCTCACTGCAAGCTCCGCCTCCCAGTTTTATGTCATTCTCCTGCCTCAGCCTCCTGAGTAGCTGGGATCACAGGCGCCCACCACCATGCTTGGCTAATTTTTTGTATTTTTGGTAGAGACGGGGTTTCACCGTGTTAGTGTTAGCCAGGATGGTCCTGAACTCCTGACCTTGTGATCCACCTGCCTCGGCCTCCCAAAGTGCTGGGATTACAGGCGTGAGCCACCGCGCCCGCCCATGAAGCTCTACTTTTAAGGCTTGACTTTTATAAGGCTCTATTTTAATTAATTTAAATTTAAATAGCAAGATGTGGCTAGTGGCTACCACATTAGATAGTGCAGGCATAGGGTTTATCATCGCTCCAAATACTTTTAGCATTCTAGGTAACAGATGTGGCCTGGTTTCCAAACTTTTTTCAGAGAAACAAATTTTATTCAAACAAACATGCAGAAGCCCAATGATTATGATACAGATAAAAGCTGCTATGGCTAAAGTGGGGATTGGGACTCAACTTTGCTGGGTTGGCCTTCTCACCCTGATTACCCCTCAGGGGTCTCTCCTGGAACCTTAGACCTCCACAGAACATATAAAGAAGCTACTAACAACATACCACTAAGGAAAATATATTGTTAAGTGGAAAAACTCTATCAATTTGAAAATGAGTTTTCTATATTATTGAAGCTTGGTTCTTTAGGTTTTAAGTGGAATTCTTCTACTTAAGTGCTCCGTACTCTCTCTCTCTTCCTGTCTTAAATAAGGTATAAAAGATGTAATAGCATTATCTTGAAGACTCACAGCAATAGCCCTCAACTCCCTGCCAGCCCCTCAGATTACAGGCTGCAACAGAGATAAAAAGGGTGGTCAGCAGTTCTGGAAAACCAGCTATGACCCCAACCCCTCTTATCCATCCAGGAAATCACACGGGAATATAAATGAGTGATGATATTACAACAGGGATAATGTTAAATCTGATGACCATTACTTATTTTAAAAATACACTGACTTAAACTTCCATACTTTACTATTACCCACATTGATCTGAGGCAAAGTTCAAACTGGTTGTGACCCAGTATGTCCAACCACCACAGCTGAGACCTACGCCACAGCAAAGTTATAAGAAACTTACTTGTCCCCATTTAAATAGACCTTAAATCCTATGCATTTTGTGCAGGCAGAGTTTCTCTCTCTGCTGTCAGTTTTCATTTTTCTTTGCTGTCAGTGTGTCACTGTTTTAGCATTTAAATTTATACATGACTTTTGACTGGCAGCAGCTTAGAATTTCCAATGGAGTAAAGCTATCTGGGCTTTGTCACAGGTATCTGCCACTCTTTGGCTACAAAAATTACACGGTTGTATCCTGGAATATATTGCTACTAAGTGCAAGGGTATGCACAATGAATTCCAAAAGTTCCCGTTTTTCTATATAAACTGAAGCTCAAGAATGCCAATCCTCAGCAAAATTGTAAAATGAGCAAAATTCACCTTTGGTGCTCTAGCTGTCCCTTTGTTCAACCTGTCTCCTGCTGGACAAACCTCAGGCTTTCTTTTATCTGACTTTGCCCCCATCTCAACTCTTAAGTGAATTAAAAAAAAAAAAGGAGGCCAAGTACGGTGGCTCATGCCTATAATCCTAGCACTTTGGGAGGCTAAGGTGGGGGGATCACTTGAGGTCAGGAGTTGGAGACCAGCCTGGCCAACGTGGTGAAACCCCATCCTTATTAAAAACACAAAAATATTAGCCTGCGTGGTGGCGCACACCTGTGGTCCCAGCTACCCAGGAGGCTGAGGCAGGAGAATTGCTTGAACCCAGGAGGTGAAGGTTGCAGTGAGCCAAGATCGCACCACTGCGCTCCAGCCTGGGCGACAGAGTGACGCTCAAAAACATCAATCAACCAACCATCCAATTAATCATTCCTATTGATTAAACCTAGGCAATATATCTGCATCTGCTTGGACTTCTAATTGTTGTATGAAAGCTTTTATCTCTCAATCTAAGAAACTTTGGGTAAAAATGAGGAGGGAAAAAAATGTAAGGACAGCTGCAACACATTTACCTTTTCAGGGGACTTCAACATCTTCTACTAGAAAAAGTGTAGTGTTGGCATGGTTTTAACTCTTGGAAGCCTATTTCTCAATGCTTCACAAAACTACATCCCATCACTGCTAGCTTCTTTGGGCAGGCAGGAACTCATGTCCATTCATCTGCCCTGTTAGTCCCTGCATCCTCTCTCTCCTTTCCTCTCCCTCATGGTCTCCTCCTCTGCTAAACCCAAGTCTCTAACACATAATGCTATAAACCTTGTTTTTATTCTGTCCACTCTTCTCCCTGATGCCACAACTCTGGGTCAAAACACTTCCATGTGAGCTACAACGTGACCAAGCTGTTGCTCTAAAGTTAAGTTTCTTATCCTAAGGTTGTTGTTG